>NC_057805.1:495779250-496146122 GCF_018294505.1 Triticum aestivum
GCAACGCTCACTGTTCATGCAGAGGCAGCATCGATCGGCTTCAGTTAGCAGCAGTAGCGAAGGAATCGCTCGATCGGGTTCAGTTAACAGCCATCGACCGATCGCTCTGGTTCAGTAACGCGTAGCCTGCAGTGCAATCGCTCGGGTTCAGTTAGAGCCCAACGCCTCGCTCGGGTTTAGTTAGAGCAAACGCCTCGCACACACGTGCGTACGTGTACGAGAGAAACGCGCATCGCTCGGCCCCCGACCTCCCACCGTACCGGGAACTCCCCGAAATTTTCCTCGCCCTCGCTTCTACCACGGTTTTTTCCGTCATGGACGGCCCAAAGAATGTCATGCAGCTGCGTCTCCGACCCGCCGAGGACGAAAAGCCCATTTTCTTTCATGATTTTTTGTCATAGAAGTAGGAGCCCACCACATCTATGATGATACCGGGTTTTGTGAGAATTATTGTCATAGAAGTGTCATATGTATGATAGAAAAAAAATTCGTTCGGCCCAAAATGTCACGGATGTGTCTTTTTTCGTAGTGATATGATGCAACCAGTAGGTTTTGTCAATCCTAAAGGTGCTAACAAAATATGCAAGCTCCAGCGATCCATCTAAGGACTGGTGGAAGCATCTCGGAGTTGGAATACACGTTTTGATAAGTTAATCAAAGCATATAGTTTTATACAAACTTTTGGAGAAGCCTGTATTTACAAGAAAGTGAGTGGGATCTCTGTAGCATTTCTGATATTATATGTGGATGACATATTGTTGATCGGAAATGATGTAGAATTTTTTGGAAAGCATAAAGGTGTATTTGAAAGGAGTTTTTCAAAGAAAGACCTCGGTGAAGCTGCTTACATATTGAGCATCAAGATCTATAGAGATAGATCAAGATGCTTGATAAGTTTTTTCAATGAGTACATACCTTGACGAAGTTTTTGAAGCATTTCAAAATGGAACAGTCAAAGAAGGAGTTCTTGCCTGTGTTGCAAGGTGTGAAGTTGAGTAAGACTCAAAGCCCGACCACGGCAGAAGATAGAGACAGAATGGAAGTCATTCCCTATGCCTCAGCCATAGGTTTTTTTTAAGTATGCCATGCTGTGTACCAGACCTATTGTATACCCTACCCTAAGTTTGGCAAGGGAGTACAATAGTGATCTAGGAGTAGATCACTGGACAGCGGTCAAAATTATCCTTAGAAAACTAAAGGAGATATTTCTCGGTTATGGAGGTGATAAAGAGTTCGTCGTAATGAGTTATGCCAATGCATGCTTTTACACCAATCTGGATGTCTCTAAGTCTCGATCTAGATACATATTGAAAGTGGGAGCAATTAGCTAGAGTAGCTCCGTGCAGAGTATTGTAGACATAGAAATTTGCAAAATACATACGGCTCTGAATGTGACAGACCCATTGACTAAGCTTCTCTCACAAGCAAAACATGATCACACCTTAGTACTCTTTGGGTGTTAATCACATAGCGATGTGAACTAGATTATTGACTCTAGTAAAACCCTTTGGGTATTAGTCACATGGCGATGTGAACTAATCACATGGTGATGTGAACTATTGGTGTTAAATCACATGGCGATGTGAACTAGATTATTGACTCTAGTGCAAGTGGGAGACTGAAGGAAATATTCCCTAGAGACAATAATAAAGTTGTTATTTATGTTTCCTTATATCATGATAAATGTGTATTATTCATGCTAGAATTGTATTAACCGGAAACTTAGTACATGTGGGAATATATAGACAAAACAGAGTGTCCCTAGTATGCCTCTACTAGACTAGCTCGTTAATCAAAGATGGTTAAGTTTCCTAACCATAGACATGTGTTGTCATTTGATGAACGGGATCACCTCATTAGAGAATGATGTGATGGACAAGACCCACCCGTTAGCTTAGCACTATGATCGTTTAGTTTTATTGCTATTGCTTTCTTCATGACTTATACATGTTCCTCTGACTATGAGATTATGCAACTCCGGAATACTTGAGGAACACTTAGTGTGCTATCAAACGTCACAAGTAACTGGGTGACTATAAAGATGCTCTATAGGTGTCTTCGATGGTGTTTGTTGAGTTGGCATAGATCGAGATTAGGATTTGTCACTCCGTGTATCGGAGAGGCATCTCTGGGCCCTCTCCGTAATGCACATCACTATAAGGCTTGCAAGCATTGTGACTAATGAGTTAGTTGCGGGATGATGCATTACGGAACGAGTAAAGAGACTTGCCGGTAACGAGATTAAACTAGGTATTGAGATACCGACAATCGAATCTCGGGCAAGTAACATACCGTTGACAAAGGGAACTACGTATGTTGTTGTGCGGTTTGACCGATAAAGATCTTCGAAGAATATGTAGGAACCAATATGAGCATCCAGGTTCCGCTATTGGTTATTGACCGGAGATGAGTCTCGGTCATGTCTACATAGTTCTCGAACCCATAGGGTCCGCACGCTTAACGTTCGGTGACGATCGGTATTATGAGTTTATGTGTTTTGATGTACTGAAGGTTGTTCGGAGTCCAGGATATGATCACGGACATGTAGAGGAGTCTCGAAATGGTCGAGACATAAAGATCGATATATTGGATGACTATGTTTGGACATCAGAATGGTTCCGGGTGAGTTCGGGCATTTACCGGAGTACCGGGAGGTTACCGGAACCCCCGGGGAGTATATGGGCCTTAATGGGCCTTAGTGGGAGAGAAGAGAAGGCAGCCTAGGAGGGGACGCCCCCCCCCCCCAAGCACAATCCGAATTGGGTGAGGGGGCCGGCCCCCTTTCCTTTCTCCTTCCCCCTCTTCCTTCTATTCCTAGTGGGACTAGGAAAGGGGAAGTCCTACTCCTACTAGGAGGAGGACTCCTCCCCCCTTGGCTCGCCTAGAGAGGCCGGCCGGCCTCCCCCTCCCTCCTGTATATACGTGGGGAAGGGGGCACCCTAGGACACACAAGTTGACAGTTGTCTTAGCCGTGTGCGCTGCCCCCCTCCACAGATTCCACCTCGGTCATATCATTGTAGTGCTTAGGCGAAGCCCTGCGTCGGTAACTTCATCATCACCATCATCACGCCGTCGTGCTGGCGAAGCTCTCCCTTGACACTCAGCTGGATCGAGAGTTCGTGGGACGTCACCGAGCCGAACGTGTGCAAATCGCGAAGGTGTCGTACTTTCGGTACTAGGATCGGTCGGATCGTGAAGACGTACGACTACATCAATCGCGTTGTAATAATGCTTCCGCTTACTGTCTACGAGGGTACATGGACTACACTCTCCCTATCGTTGCTATGCATCACCATGATAGATCTAGCGTGTGCGTAGGAATTTATTTGAAATTACTACGTTCCCCAACAACAATAGCACTCATGAGATGTATTTTGCAATCTTCTTTGACAGGTGAAAGAACGCAAAATTTAGGAGCTCTTATTACACGTCGTATCTACTATTCTCAAGAAGTTGATCCCCACTATAGCACTTCTCCCAACATGCACGTTGTCCGCGTCAACATGCATACCATGTCAACTTTCAGTTGCAAACACCAACCAATCGACAAACATCTCTCTGACCAGCCCATCTTTTTTTGACTGGGAACTGTGGGCAACACCCCCACAACAGATCAAAACTTTATTAATAAAAAAGAAAGTACAATTGCAAGGATTACAAGGTGTACCCAGGGAGGCTAATCTAAAAAACCCAAAACAAAGAAAAGCAACATGAGAACCTCAAGGAGGGAGAAAAGAAATCCATCTCAGGAGATCATCCTTAAAAGTAGACTTAATTCTATACTTCATAAGGGAAATATCATGAATGAAGGCACATCTCCATTTGTTAAACCTGGCCCTTTCATTCCTGACCACTTTGCCATTCCTAATAATCCAAATATTCCAACAAGCAATGAAAACCACTTCAGTGAAGAATGGCTTATCAAATTTGCTCCCAGCCTGAAGGACCATCTCATGCATTGAACCACCATTTGACCAATCAATTTGAAGATATTTCCACACCCTCACACTAAAATTGCAGTTAAAGAATAAGTGATCCCTTGTCTCTCTTGTCGGCAGAGGGCAAAGCACACAATGCACCCCATCCTCAATATGTCAATGCCTCCTTTCCACCTTCTCCCTTGTGTTTAATCTATCCATAATTAACATCCAGGTTTAGGATTCCAAGTCCCCCCTTACTCTTAGGCCTACAAATAAGCTCCCAAGCAGCCAAAGATGGAGCAGGCTCATCCCTATGTTTCCTCCAAAGTCATTGTCTTTGAATCCTTTCTAGCCGCTACAGAATACCAGCAGGAATAGCCAAGCTACAAAGGAAAAAGATAGGCATGGAAGACAAGGCAGAATTCAGAAACTGCAATCTTTCCCCTTGGTTGAGAAAAGAGGAACTGGCAGACATTCTTCTCTCCATACAGTCCACCATAGGCATGAAATCAATCATCTTTGGCCTGGTAGTTCCTACTGGTAGACCTAGATATGTGAAGGGAATTTTCCCAATTTGGCACCCAAAAGCTGTGGCAAGCTCAGTCATAGAGGCAGGTTCAACATTGAGCATGTCCTTTAGAGCAATGAGCTGAGCTTTGTCTGCAGGCAAAATAATTAATGTATCATCTGCATATTGAACAATTGGGTAATCCTGATCATGGCAGGGTATAGGTAACTGCAGGATGCCTCTTGCCCTCTTCTGTGCAAATCATTAACCACTATTTGAGGAAGATCAGTGACAAGGACAAAAAGAAGTGGAGAGACAGGGTCACCTTGCCTAACTCCCTTTTTGCAAAGAAACTTCCTCCCAGGCACCCCATTGAGCAAGACTGAAGATGTGCCAGTAGAGAGTAGATGTTGCATCCAAAGAATCATTTCTCATTAAAACCTTTGTGTATCAAAATTTGAACAATAGCCTCATTCTCCAGAGTCAAAAGCTTTCTCAAAATCAAGCTTAAGAATAACAATAGGTCTCTTGGACTGATGGTACTCATGTAAATACTCAAAGGTCCAACCAATGCAATCCTGAATTTTTCCGCTCTTTATAAAACCATATTGATTCTTATGAATGCATTGCATGATCATACCTTGGAATCTATTAGCTGCCATTTTTGAGAGAAACTTCAAGCCCATCCCAGTCAAAGAAATAGGTCTATAATCACCAACTTCCTCTGGTGCCAACTTTTTAGGGACTAGTGTGATGTAGGACCCATTAACATTTTCAAGAGCAGCAGTACCATCAGGGCAAGCCTCAACTAACTCATAAAAATCTTTAGAAATGATGTGCCAACATTTCTTAATGAAGAGTCAAACCATCAGGCCCAGGATCTTTAACTATTGGCATGTGCTTCACAGTGTTATCCATTTCTTCCTTCTCAAGAGAAGAGCAGACAAATCAAAACCCATCAAAATTCCTCTTGAAAGCCCCATTTTGTTCTTAAAACAATTCCAAATCACTCCCTCCATCTGAGAGTGCTCAGTGACCACTGTGCCATCAGGTAACCTCAAGCTTGCAATTGAATTTCTCCTGTGTCTCTCAGTGGCCATTGCATGAAAGAACTTTGTGTTTTCCCCACCTACTTTTATGTACCTAATAGTAAATATCTTCTTCCAATAAAGAAATTGGAGATGAAGCAACTTTTCCACATGAATTTTAACAATCTTCCTAAAATTAAATTCAGGTCTAGATCGAGGCCTAAGTTTTTCCATCTCATCCAAAAGCAGTATCACTTGATTACATTTTGCAATCAGATCTTTGAGCTTGGAAACATTCATCTGCCACCTCTTGAGGCTCATCCTCATAGCCTTGAGCTTATCTGCAATTCTAGCAGTGATATGGCCTTTCCTTGAAGATTTCTGCCATGAATTCTCCACACAGTCCATAAACCCCTCAAGTTCTAACCAATAATTTTCAAACCTAAAAGGATTTGATTTTGGAATAGAAGTTTTGATTGCGACCACACATGGAACATGGCCAGATGCAGTTCTTGCTAGAGGAATCACTTTAGTCATAGGGTAATGAGTTATCCAATCCACAGAAGTAAAAAACCAGTCTAGCTGTTCCAAGAGGGGGTTGTCCTGCATGTTTGACCAGGTAAAGGATGTTCCTTTCAGAGGCAATTCCAAGAGACCCAGATGTCCAATGTTCTCATTAAAGATAAAAATATCATTTAAATCACCCCAGGCAGATTTCTATTACCAATGGACCTAATAAAATTAAAATCTCCTATCATAAGCTAATGTTGTCCCAAGGGGATATGTAAGTTATAAAGCTAACTCAAAGCAAATACAGTGTAGGATTAAAGTAAATTAAGCCACAAGGACAAAAAGATAGTGGTCTTTCTTCGTACCGGCCCGCCAAGCTTTTGCTACGTTGCTTCGACACTGAGTATGATGTAAATAATTGGCGGGGCTTATTATAGAAAATTCTGCAGTTTCATGTGAATGAAATTGGTGTCCAAGAGCCTCCTCTTATAAAAAAGATTGAACAATTTAGCTTACATCTCAATGAAATGAGGGGTGTAGAAGACCAGGGACCCTACATAGGGAGAAGAACTCTTGTTTTCATGTTTGGTTTTGGGTTGTGGAGTTCTTGCCGCCCGCTCATTTGTCAATTTTTCTTTGGGTTAATTATCCTTTTGCCCTCAGTGGTGTCCATGTGCTCAGTTTTCCCCCTAGTCCATGCGCAGCTACTATGACGAGGCCAAACGGCTAGATTTTAGTCCATTCCATCCGCCGGCCTTAGTGGTTGTGGGTCCGGAGCTTACACGTGGGACCGCGTGGACGTGGGTCCGAAGCTGACATGTGGGCCTGTGCAACAAAATCCCCAAATCATTCCTAGGGTTCTAGCCAGCGAACTCGACGCCCACTCTGCCCATCCGCCGGCTGGCCATCCTGCGCCGCCGCCGCCACCAGCTGCGCTGCCGCGGCCGTGTCCGTCCTGCTCCGCCCGCCACCTTCCTGCGACGCCACGGGTGGGGCACCTGCCACCTGCTCGACCCGTGGTGCGGCCTCCTTCCGTGTGACCGGCCGGAGCGCTCAAAGGTGGGGGGCTGGTGGAGCTGTTTGAACTAGGAGGAAGAACCCCAGGGCGAAATGGCGAGCAGCGGCGACCCCGGAGTATTTGGCGATACAGGCATCGGGCCGGAGATCCGCCGTGTCCACGACTTGGTTCCCGAGGGGTAAGTCACGCCTCCTGTTTAGATTGAGCTTGGTTATGCATTTGAACAGTCGATTCGAGTTGGTTTGCCCGATTAGTGTGCTGATTGCGTCTCTATTTTTTGTCGGTTAGGATGGAGTTGCGGTTTGCTTTCTTGGTGCACATTAGAAGGGACGGATACATGTTCAATGCAAAGAATAAGAAGAAATTCCAAGGAGGTTTCAATTATCGGTTGCCAATGGCTGTTAATTGGAGTTTCAGACAATTTGGGGAGGTAATTTGTAGCCAATATCCTTGGGGTTTTCTTGATGAAGTGGCATACAAATACTATGATGAAGAGTTGGCTACCATGTTTGCTAGGCATAAGGAGAAAGAGAATTTTCATGAGAGGCTGCAAATTGATGTGCTTGAGCAGGCATTTGGACCTAGGATGGCGGGTGCAACATCTCGGGGAGAACAAAGTCGTCGTAATGGCATCTCTAGCCAGAACAGTTCAGTTAGTGCACGGCGACGTGGTGGCTCGACAAGCGTGGGCACCGGCAGTAGGGTCCCCCATGAAGTGGAGCCTGATTACTACAATTCTGGGGTTGATGAAGAGAAGCTATATTCTGATGTTATTCAGAATTTACGACGGGCACCTCGGGCTGAAAACCAAGATGAGGCTCACAATGCAATCCGTGTGGATGATGACGCGGTGGGTGAGGATGGAGACCTTGCAGCTGTTGAATGGGACCCTTTGAACCCTCATATGGAAGAAGGTACCGTTTTGGCATCCATGACTGAGTGTAGAAATGCATTTGTGACGTACTGCATCAAGGTAGAACGTACTTTCAAAGTTGACAAGAGCGATCAAGTACGTTACAGAGTGCACTGTCCGACTGAGGGTTGTCCATGGAGGATGCTCGCATCTAAAATGCGAAATAGCATGAATGTTCAGGTCAAAGTGAACCCTTTTAAGCACACATGCCAGGAATCAACCCTTAGGAAGGATACAATCAGTAGAGCCAAGTCAAGATGGGTGGCAGAAGAAGTAAAGAAGTGGGTGAAAGAAAACCACCAAGTGGGTCCAAAGGAATTGCAGAAGAACATCAAATACAAGTTCAAGATAGATTTACCATACATGAGGTTGTTCAATGGAAAACAACATGCTATGGATTCTATTTATGGTAACTGCCAGGAAAGTTTTCAATTGTTGTATTCATTCAAAGGTGAAGTGGAGAGGACCAGCCCAGGTAGTATTGTAGATATTGACCACCACACTGTGGAGTACACATTCAGGGGAGTGACAAAGACCAAGGAATGCTTTAGGAGGGTTTTGTCTGGTTTCAGGCTTGTCGCCAGGGTTTTTTGGCAGGCTGCAGGCCTTATTTGGCTATTGATGCCACTTTTCTCACACGGAGGTTTAAAGGACAGTTAGTAGCAGCTTGTGCAGTTGATGCACACAGTTTTGTATTTCCAGTTGCGTACGGTGTGCTGGAGACAGAGTCTGAGGAGAGCTGGACTTGGTTTTTGCATAATCTGCGCTGGGCTATTGCAGATCCCAATGGGTTGGTCATTCATACAGATGCCTGCAAAGGTTTAGAAGTGGCCGTGGACAATGTGTTCCCTGGAGTAGAGCATAGGGAATGCATGCGTCACCTTACTGCAAATTTCATGAAGAAATTCAAAGGAAAGGTGTATACCAACAATTTATGGCCAGCATCTTTGACTTGTAGTGTGAAGAAGCACAACTACCACTTGAGGCAGTTATACATGAATCCCAAAGTGAAAGAATACTGGGAAACACACCACTCCAAGTTATGGGCCAGAAGCCAATTCAGTGAACTGAGCAAAGTTGGCTATGTGCACAATAATCTAGCAGAGTCTTTCAACACAACGATCCGGAAACTAAAGGTTCATTATGTGGTGGATTTGCTTGACAGGATAAGGGTAGAATACATGCAGGAATTTCATTATCGTGCAGGAATAGCCGAGGAAAAATTCATGGGCCACATTATCATCCCTGTCGTGATGAATGAACTGAAGCAGAAAACAATAGGCTTGGAAATGAACATGACTCTTTGCTCGGGTACCACAGCAGAGATATCATATTTGGATAAAGAGAAGAGGGAATGGAGATATCCAGTGGATTTAGAAGCTAGAACTTGCACTTATAGGCAATGGCAGATAACTGGGTTGCCATGCATTCATGCCTTGTTTTTCATCACTTCTCTCCCAGGTCCTGCAGGGAACATACAGCAATATGTGCATGATTACTACACTGTTGCAAGGTTCAAAGCCACATATGCGTATGCCTTGCCTGCTGATGACCCACAAGTATAGGGGATCTATCGTAGTCCTTTCGATAAGTAAGAGTGTCGAACCCAACGAGGAGCAGAAGGAAATGACAAGCGGTTTTCAGTAAGGTATTCTCTGCAAGCATTGAAATTATCGGTAACAGATAGTTTTGTGACAAGGTAATTTGTAATGGGTAACAAGTAACAAGAGTAAATAAAGTGCAGCAAGGTGGCCCAATCCTTTTTGTAGCAAAGGACAAGCCTGGACAAACTCTTATATGAAGGAAAACGCTCCCGAGGACACATGGGAATTATCGTCAAGCTAGTTTTCATCACGCTCATATGATTCGCGTTCGTTACTGGGATAATCTGGTATGTGGGTGGACCGGTGCTTGGGTGCTGCCCTTCCTTGGACAAGCATCCCACTTATGATTAACCCCTATTGCAAGCATCCGTAACTACAAAAGAAGGATTAAGGTAAACCTAACCATAGCATGAAACATATGGATCCAAATCAGCCCCTTACGAAGCAACGCATAAACTAGGGTTTAAGCTTCTGTCACTCTAGCAACCCATCATCTACTTATTACTTCCCAATGCCTTCCTCTAGGCCCAAACAATGGTGAAGTGTCATGTAGTCGACGTTCACATAACACCACTAGAGGAAAGACAACATACATCTGATCAAAATATCAAACGAATACCAAATTCACATGACTACTTATAGCAAGACTTCTCCCATGTCCTCAGGAACAAATGTAACTACTCACAAATCATATTCATGTTCATAATCAGAGGGGTATTAATATGCATAAAGGATCTGAACCTATGATCTTCCACCAAATAAACCAACTAGCATCAACTACAAGGAGTAATCAACACTACTAGCAACCCACAGGTACCAATTTGAGGTTTTGACACAAAGATTGGATACAAGAGATGAACTAGGGTTTGAGAGGAGATGGTGCTGGTGAAGATGTTGATGAAGATTGACCCCCTCTCGATGAGAGGATCGTTGGTGATGACGATGGTGATGATTTCCCCCTCCCGGGGGGATATTTCCCCGGCAGAACAGCTCCGCCGGAGCCCTGGATTCGTTCCGCCAAGGTTCCGCCTCGTGGCGGCGGTGTTTCGTGCCGAAAGCTTCCTTCTGATTTTTTCCAGGGTGAAAGACTTCATATAGAAAAAGATGGCCACCGGAGGCCTGCCAGGGGGCCCATGAGGCAGGGGGGGCGCGCCCAGGGGGTAGGGTGCGCCCCCCACCCTCGTGGACGGTGGGTGGCCCCCCTATGATTAATTCTTTTGCCAGTATTTTTTCTTAATTCCAAAAACTGCCTCCGTGAAGTTTCAGGACTTTTGGAGGTGTGCAGAATAGGTCTCTAATATTTGCTCCTTTTCCAGCCCAGTATTCCAGCTGCCGGCATTCTCCCTCTTCGTGTAAACCTTGTAAAATAAGAGAGAATAGGCATAAGTATTGTAACATAATGTGTAATAACAGCCCATAATACAATAAATATCGATATAAAATCATGATGCAAAATGGACGTATCAACTCCCCCAAGCTTAGACCTCGCTTGTCCCTAAGCGGAAGCCGATAACGAAAAATATGTCCACATGTTTAGATATAGATGTGTCGATAAAATAAAATACGGACATGAGGGCATCATGATCATTCTTATAACAGCAACATACATATATATTGTCATATGATTTCTTATGCTCAAGGAACAATCTATTCGCAATGTCAAGTATGAATCAATAACTTCATTGAAAACTAACAAACTAAAGTCTCAGTCATGAAGCAATTTCAATTTATCATAACATCGGAAAGAGTCAATATAAGAGCTTTTTAGCAAGTCCACATACTCAACTATCATTTAGTCTTTCACAATTGCTAACACTCACGCAATACTTATGGGTATGGAGTTTTAATTGGACACAGAGAAAGATAGGGGCTTATAGTGTTGCCCCCCAACCTTTTACCTCAAGGGTAGTGTCAACAATAATAGTTCATGCTAACTTACATCGAATTGGATATATATATCAGGATCTTTCCAACACAATGTGCTTGCCAAAGGATAAAATCTAAAAAGGAAAAGGCGAAGATCACCATGACTCTTGTATAAGGTATAAGACAAGAAAAAGATAGGCCCTTCGCAGAGGGAAGCAGAGGTTGTCATGTGCTTTTATAGTTGGATGCACAAAATCTTAATGCGAAAGAACGTCACTTTATATTGCCACTTGTGATATGGACCTTTATTATGCAGTCCGTCGCTTTTATTTCTTCCACATCACAAGATCGTATAAAGCTTATTTTCTCCACACTATTAAATCATACATATTTAGAGAGCAATTTTTATTGCACGCAACAATGACAACTTACTTGAAGGATCTTACTCAATCCATAGGTAGGTATGGTGGACTCTCATGGCAAAACTGGGTTTAAGGATATTTGGATGCACAAGTAGTATCTCTACTTGGTGCAAAGAATTTGGCTAGCATGAGGGAGAAAGGAAACCTCAACATGTTGGATGATCCATGACAATATACTTTATTTCGGATATAAGAAAACATAACCCATTACGTTGTCTTCCTTGTCCAACATCAACTTTTTAGCATGTCATATTTTAATGAGTGCTCACAATCATAAAAGATGTCCAAGATAGTATATTTATATGTGAAAACCTCTCTTTCTTTATTACTTCCTATTAATTGCAACGATGACCAAAACTATGTTTGTCAACTCTCAACAACTTTTATTCATCATACTCTTTTATATGTGAAGTCATTACTCTCTATAAGATCAATAAGATCTCTTTATTTCTTTCTATTCTTTCTTTTTCTTTAATTCCCTCAAGATCATAGAAGGATAATCAAGCCCTTGACTCAAAATAATCTTTATTATATAATATAGCTCACGGACTCGATTACATAGAAGGATCATAAGGCGAAACTCAAAACTAGATCATATTAAAACTTTATTCTACTAGATCAAGATATTACCAAAAGGATCGAACTAAAAAAAGGCCAAGATAGGAGTGTGATGGTGATACGATACCGGGGCACCTCCCCCAAGCTTGGCAGTTGCCAAGGGGAGTGCCCATACCCATGTGATTATATCTTTTTCCTCGGAGGTCGTGATGATAGAGTTGTTGATGATGTAGGCTTGTCGTCCATCTTCCAAGGCATAGGCTCACCATCATAGAAGGATCATCGAGTCTCCGGGATCCTCAAATCTGCAGCCAAACTCATCCTCTTGAATCTATATTCATACTCACAGTTTTGGTTTTGCAGGTCATAGATCTGGGCTTGGAGGTGCTCGATTTTCTCGTGAAGCTTGAAGATGGCCTCCCCAATATTCTTGGCGTCCAGCTTGTGGTTGTTGGTGAACTCCGTGATCGTTATGTGATTGGCGTCGAGTCCACGTTCCACTATATCACACTTGAAAACTTGTTGCTCCATTGCCTCGAGCCTTGTCTCCACGCTTCCGGTCCTCCTTGGTCCCTCAACATCGCGGATGTGCAGCAACCCCTCACGCATCTCAATGGTTTGAGGATGTTGCAGCACTTCCGCGAGGTAGGGGTTGATGACCTTCTCGAAGAACTTGTCCTTGGGGGCACTTGGAGACGTCATGGTGATCTAGATCTGTCAGAAAAACAGCTCGAAACAAAAACAGAGGATATTTGCGTGGTACGGTGGCCAAAACCTTCGGGAGATTATATAATGAATTTTTACCGACCAAAAGAAGTATCGAGCAAGAAAGTGGAGTCCGGAGAGCACAGGAGGTGCCCACGAGGCAGGGGGCGCGCCCTCCACCCTCGTGGATGCCTCGTGTCCTTCCCGGACTGCTTCTTATTTTCCTATTTTCTTAAATATTCCAAAACGGAGAAAAACTGCCATTAGAACTGCTTTGGAGTCGGTTTACTTACCGTACCACATACCTATTCCTTTTCGGAGTCTGAAACGTTCTGGAAAGTGTCCCTTATGTACTCCTCCGGGGTTACGGTTTCAATAACATTAGTTTCAACATTTATTGGGTTACCTGAGATATAATGTTTGATTCTTTGACCGTTCACCACCTTCGGATTTGTGCCTTTGAAGTTGTTGATTTTTATGGCACCGAAACGATAGACCTCCTCGATAACGTAAGGACCTTCCCATTTAGAGAGAAGCTTTCCTGCAAAAAATCTTAAACGGGAGTTGAATAGCAACACATAATCACCTACATTAAACTCACGCTTTTGTATCCTTTTGTCATGCCATCTTTTAAATTTTTCTTTAAACAGTTTGGCATTCTCATAGGCTTGAGTTCTCCATTCATCAAGTGAGCTAATGTCAAATAGACTCTTCTCACCGGCAAGTTTGAAATCCTAATTGAGCTCTTTAATGGCCCAATATGCCTTATGTTCTAGTTCGAGAGGTAAGAACATGCTTTTCCATAAACCATTTTATACGGAGACATACCCATAGGATTTTTATATGCAGTTCTATAGGCCCATAATTCATCATCAATTTTCTTGGACCAATTCTTTGTAGATCTATTAACAGTCTTTTGCAAAATTAATTTGATCTCTCTATTACTCAATTCTACCCGGCCGCTAGATTGTGGGTGGTATGGAGATGAAATTCTATGATTAACGTGATACTTAGAAAGCATTTTACGAAAAGAACCATGAATAAAATGTGAACCACCATCAGTCATTAAATATCTAGGGACTCCAAACCTCGGAAAAATAACTTCTTTAAGCATCTTAATAGAGGTGTTATGATCAGCACTACTAGTTGGAATAGCTTCTACCCACTTAGTAACGTAATCAACAGCAACTAAAATATATGCACAGCCATTAGAGGAAGGAAACGGTCCCATATAATCAAAGCCCCAGACATCAAATGGTTCAATAACAAGGGAATAGTTCATAGGAATTTCTTGACGTCTACTAATATTACCAATTCTTTGACATTCATCACAAGACAAGACAAACTTAAGGGCATCCTTGAAGAGAGTAGGCCAATAAAAAACGGATTGTAATACCTTATGTGCAGTTCCATTTCCCGCGTGGTGTCCTCCATAGGCCTCGGAGTGACACTTGCATAGGATCTGTTCCTGTTCATGCTCAGGTACACAAGGTCTAATAACACCATCTACTCCTTTATAAAGGTGTGGGTCATCCCAGAAGTAATGTTTTAAATCATAGAAAAACTTTTTCTTTTGCTGGTATGTAAAACTAGGTGGTATAAATTTAGCAACAATGTAATTGGCATAATCAGCATACCATGGAGCAGTACGAGATGCATTTATGACAGCCAATTGTTCATCAGGAAAGCTATCATCAATAGGTAGTGGGTCATCAAGAACATTTTCTAACCTAGACAAGTTGTCTGCAATGGGGTTCTCAGCTCCCTTTCTATCAATAATATGCAAATCAAATTCTTCTAGCAAGAGAACCCATCTAATAAGTCTAGGTTTAGCATCTTTCTTTTCCATAAGATATTTAATAGCAGCATGATCAATGTGAACATTTACTTTGGAATCAACAATATAAGGTCTGAACTTATAACAAGCAAATACAACTGCTAAAAATTCTTTTTCAGTAGTAGCATAATTTCTCTAGGCACTGTCTAGAGTTTTACTAGCATATTGAATAACATTTAATTTCTTATCAACTCTTTGTCCTAGAACAGCACCTACGGCATAATCGCTAGCATCACACATAATTTCAAAGGGTAAATTCCAATCGGGTGGCTGAACAATAGGTGCAGAAATCAAAGCTTTCTTAAGTATTTCAAATGCTTCTACACAATCATCATCAAAGACAAAAGGAATATCTTTTTGTAAGAGATTAGTCAGAGGCCTAGAAATTTTTGAGAAGTCCTTAATGAACCTCCTATAAAAACCGGCATGACCAAGGAAACTTCTTATACCTTTAATGTCCTTAGGATACGGCATCTTTTCAATAGCATCAACTTTAGCTTTATCAACTTCAATACCTCTTTCAGAAATTTTATGCCCCAAGACAATACCTTCATTAACCATAAAGTGGCACTTCTCCTAATTCAAGATAAGATTACTTTGTTCACATCTCTGCAAAACTCGATCAAGGTTGCTCAAGCAATCATCAAAAGAAGTTCCATATATGGAGAAATCATCCATGAAAACCTCAACAATATTTTCACAAAAATCAGATAATATAGCCATCATGCATCTTTGAAAAGTAGCAGGTGCATTGCATAAACCAAATGGCATATGTCTATAAGCAAAGGTACCGAAAGGGCAAGTAAAAGTGGTCTTTTCTTGATCCTCTTTTGACACAGGTATTTGAGAGAAACCAGAATAACCATCTAGAAAGCAAAAATGTGTGTGTTTGGATAATCTTTCTAGCATTTGATCAATAAAAGGTAAAGGGTAATGATCCTTTTTAGTAGCTTTATTTAGTTTGCGGAAATTAATTGCCATTCTATAACCTGTAACGATTCTTTGTGGGATCAATTCATCTTTATCATTAGGAACAACAGTAATACCTCCCTTCTTAGGGACACAATGGACAGGACTTACCCACTGACTATCAACAACGGGATAAATTATACCTGCCTCGAGAAGCTTTTGTATTTCTTTTCTTACCACTTCTTTGATCTTAGGATTTAACCGTCATTGGTGATCAACAACCGGTTTAGCGTCTTTCTCCAATTTTATTTTGTGCTGGCATAGAGTGGGACTAATACCCTTAAGATCATCAAGAGTATATCCAATAGCAGCACGGTGCTTCATCAGAGTTTTCAATAATTTCTTTTCTTCATGCTCTGAAAGGTTAGCACTAATAATAACAGGATATATCTTTTTCTCATCAAGATAAGCATATTTAAGAGTATCAGGTAATGGTTTAAGCTCGAACACGGGAACACCCTTGGGTGGAGGAGGATCCCCTAGGATTTCAACAGGCAAGTTGTTTTTCAAAATAGGTCCGTGTTTAAAGAATACTTCATCTATTTCCCTTCTTTCATTCATAAACATATCATTTTCATGGTATAGAAAATATTGTTCTAAAGGATCATTAGGAGGCACGGCAATAGAAGCAAGACCAAATAATTTCATCTTTACTAGGCAATTCTTCATCATGGGGTTGTCTACGAAATTTAGCAAAATTAAACTCATGAGACATATCCCCCAAACCAATAGTAACAACATCCTTTTGCAATCTATCTTAGCATTAACAGTATTCAAGAAGGGTCTGCCAAATATAATGGGACAAAAGTTATCTTGTGGGGAACCAAGAACAAGAAAATCAGCAGGATATTTAACTTTCCCACACAAGACTTCAACATCGCTAACAATCCCAACCGGTCAAATAGTATCTCTATTGGCAAGCTTAATTGTAACATCAATTTCTTCTATCTCAGCATGTGCAATATCATGCATAATTTCTTTGTATAAGGAATGAGGTATTGCACTTGCACTAGCCCCCATGAAAGTGCGTTATATCGACTAGAGGGGGGTGAATAGGCGATTTTTTATGAATTCTTCACTGAGGAATTTGCCGGTGAGGAAATTCCTTAGCGAAGAACTACTTGCAGCGGAATAAGTACTCAAAAGTAAACATAACAGAATACAAGCATGGTCATCATGATGAAATGAAGACAAGCACAGAGTACAGAAAGCGTAATCACAGGACAACACAGGATGAAGACAAACAGACTGAAGAAATTGAACTGAGGAAATTGAGAAAGTCTTCAGTCAAAGTCTTCAACCAGATATGAACAAGCACACAACAACTGTAATGAGGAAATGAAAGAGTTGAGGAAATAGAACCAGTAAGCTTGGTGATGACAATGATTTGGTAGACCAGTTCCAACTGCTGTCTTAGTTGTACATCTGGTTGGAGCGGCTAGTTAGTTAAACCTGAGGACACACAGTCCTCACTGTATTCTCCTTGAGCTAAGGTCACACAGACCTCGCCCAATCACTCGTGGTAAGTCTTCAGGTGACTTCCGAACCTTCACAAACTCGGTCACTCAGCGATCCACAATTCCTCTTGGATGCTCTAGACCATGACGCCTAACCGTCTGGAAGAAGCACAGTCTTCAAAGGTAACAAGCGTCGGATCCACGCAGGATCAATCTCTTCAGTGATGCTCAATCACTTTGGGTTTGTAGGTGTTTGTGTTTGGGTTTTCCTCACTCGATGATTTTCGCACAAAGTCCTCGGAGGATGGGATGCTCTCAAATGACAAGTGTCAGTTTCTCTCGGAGCAACCAACCAGCTAGTGGTTGTAGGGGGCGGCTATTTATAGCCTAGGGAGCAGCCCGACATGATAAGACATAAGTGCCCTTCAATGATATGACCGTTAGGTGGGTAGACATTTTGGCACAGTTGGCGCATACCACAGCAACGGTCGGAAATTTGAGTATCAAATTCCTCAGGGCTATAATGTTCCTCACTGTGTAGGCAATCCGCACTGGCGAATTCCTAACACCTCAGTCAGAATAAATTCCTCAGAGACCAGAAGAACTTCGTCTCTGTCACTGAAGAATATGACTGAACTGTATGAGATTTCCAATGGCTTCACTCGAAGGGATTGGTAGGTGTAGGATTTTGAGTTGAGCATCACATGGAAATTTTTCCTTAGTATTTCCTCGACCCCCTTTAACAGTACGGTGTTTCCTATGACTCAACAAAGAGAAAATGAAACTACGAAAACAAAAGTCTTCATGCTTCATGTTCCTCGAATGAATACCAAGTCTTCAAGGTCACACTAATTTCTTCACTTTCAAAGTCTTCAGAAATCTAAAGTCTTCAGTTGAAGAACTTCATTTTTAGGGGTCGACTTTCTCTGTAAATATCAAACTCCTCATAGACTTATAGACCTGTGTACACTCATAAACACATTAGTCCCTTAACCTATAAGTCTTCAATACACCAAAATCACTAAGGGGCACTAGATGCACTTACAATCTCCCCCTTTTTGGTGATTGATGACAATATAGGTTATGTTTTCAACAGGGATAAACATATGAAGTGTAAATACTGGTATTGAGGAAATTGATTGCAAGATATAGAAGAACTCCCCCTGAAGATGTGCATAGTGAGGAATTTGCTTTTGAAGCAATGCACACTTGAAGAGTAGAATCATGGAGATCTCCCCCTATATCTTGTAATTCATACACGCATTTGACTTATAATATGAAGAATTTGAAATGCATGATGAAATATGGTGACTAATGTAATTCAGCATGCATGTATAAACATTAAGCGAGGAATAAGCATGCAAAAAACACAACAAAAGTATCAGGCCACCATAGAGTATAAGTTTACAACTCGATTTAGCAAAGTCATCAGAAGAACGAGAGTTGTAACTTAGAAACAAATGCCCATATATGGTAGACCCGCTTGAAGACTAACTCAAATTTCTCCCCCTTTGTCATCGAATGACCAAAAGGATCGAAAATGAGGACTAACGCCCCTGAAGAATATCAAGTTGATGAAGGACCGCCAGCGTTGTTGGGGTCGTTTGTCGTAGTAGGGCCTGCCGCAGTGTCGTCCAAGTCTTCATGCTCATCGGTGTCGCGCGATGAAGAATATGAGCTGGCCACCAAGGAAGGAACCTTGACCTTCTTGTATTTCTTCGGTGGAGGAGCAAACCAGTCAAACTCTTCCTTGAGACCCATGTTCTTCATATCTTGTTCACCATATACATGTGACAGAATAGCCTAGGTGCGATCGAAGACTTCATGGAGGTAGTAATGGTTTTTCTTCACTGCATCATCTGTAGCAGTCATGTTGTGAAGAATTGAACCAAACTGACGCTTAACCCATTTATGGTTTCGATCCACCTTCTGGTGAAGACTTAGCAGAAGCTCACGGTCAGTCATCACACGAGGAGCAGTGGCTTGAGGATTTGGCTTGGATGCATCACTACTAGGAAAAGGGCTGCTAGTGACGCACCTGTTTTGCCTACTAATGGCACACTACAGGTGCGCCACTAGCACCACGCCATTAGATTTTATTACTAATGGTGCACCACAGGTGCGCCATTAGTATACCAGATACTAATGGCGCACCATGTTGTGCGCCATTAGTACACCCTATGGTGCGCCATTAGAATGCCTCCCAGGGGGCCATATTTAACCATGTCTCTGGCTTACAAATGGTGCACTGCTTGCTGATGCGCCACTAGTATGCATTTTGCAGTGCGCCACTAAAGTTCTGGGTCGTGCGCCACTAGTATGAATATTAGGGATTATTTTTTTTCTTTTCTGATATTTGCACAGGTTACCAAACATATTACTGCACATAATATAGACAACACAACATATAAACAGCAGAGTTATCGAATACAATAGAAGATTAGTCTCCGAATACAATTCATCATATTAGTCTCCGAATTCAAAAGACCGAACAAACTTAGAACATTACAAGTCTCGAAACCGTGGGTAGCGAGTTTGTCTTCACATTACAAGTCGATATTGACCATCTAAACTACCATCACATAGAAGAGAGCTGCGGTCATCACGATTATTATCATCACAATGAAACTGGTCTTCATCCGGTTCCTCCTCCGCTCCCTCCTCTCTCCCGCTAGATAGCGCGCGTATCTAGCTTCCGCCTCCGCCCTAGTGGTGTACCCTTTGTAACTGTTACCGCTGAAACGGTGAACCTGTCTCCGACACTCCTCCCAGTCGTCATAGACTCCGGGAACCTTACCCTTGTACACGACATACGATGGCATCTCTATGCACTAGCCAAACAAAACCCCACAACACCCCACAATATCATCACGACACGATGGTTGGAGACAAAACCAATGCTATGTAGCCTTAATGCTACAGAACATATGAAATACATGCCAGCAATATATATGATATAAACTCCAATAATTAGAGAGCTGTCTGAGTTTAAGATAAAGAAAACTTAAACTACATGGGGTGCTGCATCAGTAGTAGTAGTTCCAGTTCCAGTACAAGTAGTGTCTGAACAATATTGGAAACTTTGAATAAGTTCACAATCATTTGGAGTAAACAATGAACTAAGCATTTGGTTGCAAACATAAACTGAGTTCACAATCATTTGGTAAATTCAGATGTTGTCGAATGCCAACATAAACACTCTGCAATTTATATCCACTTTGATTACAGTACAGTAGAAATTGAACCATATTGATCTGGGAGTACAAATTTTTCTACTCTTGGACCATAGCAGCAGTAATTTGAAACACTATGAATTCATACACTGAGATCAATATGCACTAGGAGACTATGAATTTTCAGTTTAAACTTTCTGTACTACAGCACTGAATTTTCAGTTTAAACTGAATTACTGCAGATAAAGATCAGTGTATTTGTCAACACTAATTATGCATTGAACTGGATTTTTAGTTGACTGCGTTTGTCAACAGCGAAGATCTAAACAAAGTACCGTGGATTTTCTGATTTTCTGACTTTCTGTTCCAACAAAGTACTGATGCACTACTGTTTTATTAACCTCATTGGCAATATGATACAAGTCCCATTGCTGGGTGACCAAAGGGCCGGTGACAAACCACCAATCTTCCAAAAACATGGCCGTGTGAGGAGTTACAGCACAACCTAATATGACAGTTTTGGAGGCCCAGATGACCCCTTTCCAAATGAAAGAAGCACAAGTGTCTTTACAACAGACTACACTGAGTTTAGTATTGTTACTGTAGTCAGCATCTACAATAAGTTATGGCGCCCTTCGAAATCATTCCACATGCAGTTGGCCAATTGAGTGTTGATCATTTCTATCTAAAACCAATTTGACGAGTTTTAAAAAGGAGACTATGTAAGCAGGATGTCTCAGATGGCCGCTCACCCAACAAAGTACTGAACACTATTCCCAAAGATTTGCTGCACAGCAACTACTGTTTCAACAAAGTATAGCTAAAAAAGAAGAACAGAGAGTTGGGACAGAGAGGATGGCTCACCGTGGATAGAGAGTGGTGGGCACTTGGGCTGCGGCTTCAGGACGGAGGCGCCGTGGGCAGCCGGTGCAGAGGGGCGCGGCGGCGGCTTCCTGTTGTCCCCGCTGCGGCAGAGGGCAGAGGGCCGCGGCGGCGGCGGCGCTGGAACCCTAGCGCGCGGCCTTGCTCGAGGTAAGCCCAAGAAGTCAGACCAAGGGCGCGCGACAGGCACGAGCCACGGAGAAGTGAGGGGCGCGGGGGAGGGGAGGCAGGGGGCATACTAGGGAGGGCTGGGAACGGCGTGGGGTCGCCGGCGATCTCCGCGGCCGAAAGAGGAAGAACGGGTCGGGGACGACGCTTCGGGCTCTTCCGGTCACGTGAGCCGTCGGGGAGGACGAGGGAGACGCGGCGGTGCTTCTGGGATCAGCGGCAGAGCGAGGGGAGCACGGTGGCGCGGCTATGGCATCGGGGGATGACGACCGGGCGGCGGAAGGGGGCGTGAGGGTGTGGCGAGGGGGGAAGTTGATCTGGCGAGGGAGGGACGAAGGGATCGGGCGAATTAGCTAGGGGAAGGTTAGTAATGGCGCACCCCCTAGCGGTGCGCCATTAGAATGTTTTTTTGATAGCAATGGCACACCCCCTGGCGGTGCGCCATTAGTAATCTTTTTTTTAGATAGCAATGGCGCACCACCCAGCGGTGCACCGCCATAAGTAACTTTTTTATTATTTTTTTGTTGCATCTAATAATTTTTTATAAAAACTGTAATAATTTTTTTAAAAATATCATCAAATTTGTTAAGCGACGACGGTGGAGCGGGGGAAGGGTGCGGTGGGTCGTCGGCGGCGGTGGAGCGGACCGGGGAGGGTGCGGGGGGTCGGCGGCGGCGGTGGAGCGGGGAGGGTGTGGGGGGTCGTCGGCGGCGGTGGTGCGGGGGAGGGTGCGGGGGTCGGCGGCGGCGGTGGAGCGGGGGAGGGTGCGGTGGTTCGTCGGCGGCGGTGGAGCGGGGGAGGGTGCGGGGGGTCGGCGGCGACGGTGAAATTTGAAAAAATATTCATGAATTCAAAAAGTGCCCATGAAATTAAAAAATATTCATGAGTTCAAAAAGTGCCCATGAAATACAATCGAGAAATGAAGGCTACAATTTAAATACAATCGATCTTATCTAGCTATCTGTTCACAATCTTCTTGTCCTTATTTTTCGTAAATGGAGTTCTTCCCTTGAACGGACGTCCTTTAGGTAGGGTGGTCCTGCTTCTTCTTGTGGTGTATGCTGGTACTTCATCGTCGTCGTCATGTTCCATCTTCGGGTCGCCGTACTTGTCGAAGTCTTGCTCATTGGCGACTCCATCCATTCCGATGATCTTCCTTTTGCCTCTCCTCACGACAACACGACTGGGCTTTGACGGGTCGGTAATGAAGAAGCATTGGTCCACTTGGGAAGCCAGTACCCATGGCTCATTTTTCGCGGTGACGTTTGCGCCCGCGGTCTTGGATTTGGCTTCGGGTATAACCATGGTGGTGAAATACCGGTCTTCTTTTAGGACGCTCTTGGCCCATCTGACACGGAACATCGGGACCTTCTCTCCAGCGTAGCTCAGCTCCCAGATCTCCTCGATCCTTCCGTAGTATCTGTCCTTGTCGTTACCGGTGTAGGATTCCATCGTTACCCCGGAGTTCTGATAACCATCGCTCTTCATGTCCTTTCCCTCGGTGTAGAATGTGTAGCCGTTGATATCGTACGCCTCATACGTCATCAGGTTGTGCTCGGCGCCCTGTGACAAGGCGAATATGAGTTGTTCTTCCGCGGAAGAATCCTCATGTAAAGGGTACGACAAAAGCTTCTGCTTGAACCAACGCGTGAAACATGAGTTGTGCTCTTTGATTATATCTCCGTCCGTCCTCTGTTGGCCTCGGTCATTGTACGTCTTCTCAATAAAGGTTTTGTGCTCTACCACCCAAGGATCGACCACGTCTATGTGTTGTAGCGCGACTAGGTTTGCTCTTTCAAAGTCGGCGAGTCGACCCTCGAAGTCGACATGCATTTCGCGGCGACCCTCACGGTGACCCCATCCAGCGAGCCTGCCGAGGTGCCTGTTGGCGGGCAGACCAACGGGGTTCTCGATGCCTAGATAATTCGTGCAGTAGGAGATGCACTCTTCGGTCAGAAAGCCCCTGGCTATGCTTCCCTCTGGACGTGACATGTTGCGAACGTATCCTTTGATGACACCATTCATCCTTTCGAACGGCATCATGCTGTGCAGGAACGTCGGCCCGAGTTGGATGATATCCTCCACGATATGGACCAGCAGATGCACCATAACGTCGAAGAATGCGGGCGGGAAGTACATCTCAAGCTCGCATAGTATCACCACGATCTCTTCCTGTAGCCTTCTGAGTTGCCTCACGCCAACCGACTTCCGAGAGATGACGTCGAAAAAGTTGCATAGGCCAAATAGCGTTTCACGGACGTGCGCGTCCATGATCCCACGGATTGCAACTGGAAGTATCTGCGTCATCAGCACGTGACAGTCGTGAGACTTCATCCCGCTGAACTTCTGCTTCGCTGAGTCTAGGTATCTGCTTATCTTCCCCGCGTAACCGTAAGGAAGTTTTACTCCTACGAGGCAGGTGAAAAACTGATCGATCTCCTCCTGACTTAGAGTGAAGCACGCGGGAGGGAAGTCATTTCCGGTCTTCTTGGCCTTTTTGCCTTTGCGACGACTTTCCGTGTCCTGCTTCGCCTCATCATCATCATCATTAGCGTGAAGCTCCTCCCTGATGCCCATTGATTTCAAGTCTGCCCTTGCTTTCGGCCCATCTTTGGTCCTCTCCGGCATGTTGAGCAGGGTACCAAGCAGACTCTCGCACACGTTCTTCGTGATATGCATGACATCAAGGCTGTGAGGCACACGGTGGATCTTCCAGTACGGCAAGTCCCAGAAAACAGACCTCGTTTTCCATACCTTCAGCAGCGGCTCTTGCGCCTTTCGCTTCTTTCCCGGCTCTGGCGCCTTTTGCTTCTTTCCCGGCAGTGGGCAATCTTTCCAATTTTTCAACAGCTCGTCTATTTCCTCGCCGCTCCTCGTACGCGGGCGTCTTCGGGTTTCGGTTTCACCATCGAACAGATCCTTGCGTTTCCTCCATGAGTCATCGTCGCGAAGCCACCTTCGATGTCCCATGAACACGGTTTTCGAAGACCCGGGATCTCTATCTAGCTGGCGATACGTTGTGTCATCCATGCACCTGACGCATCCAGAAAATCCGTGGACCACCTGCCCCGCGACATATCCGTAACCGAGATAGTCGTGCACCGTCGTGAGCAGTGCGGCTCTCATAGGGAAATATTCTTTCTCTGCGGCGTCCCACGTATTGGCTGGCGTTTTCCACAGCGTGTCTAGCTCCTCTTTCAGCAGCCCCAGATACAGATTGATGTCGTTCCCTGGTTGTTTCGGCCCTTCAATTAGCATACTCATGTGAATGTACTTCCTCTTCATGCACAACCAGGGGGAAGGTTGTACATCCACACAAACACAGGCCAGGTGCTATGTGTGCTTCTCTGGCTGCCAAACGGATTGACTCCATCGGTGCTCGCGCCCAGCACGATGTTCCTTGGATCGTTCCCAAATTCTGGGTGTTCGAAGTTCAACGCTTGCCACTGGCTCCCATCCTTAGGGTGACTCAGCATCTTGTCTTTTTTATTTATCTCCGGATCATTTGCGTCATCTTCTCGCTTCTTCTCCTCCCTATCCGCGTGCCAACGCAAGAGCTTTGCTACCTTAGGGTCCGCGAAATACCGCTGCAGACGAGGAGTGATCGGAAAGTACCACACCACTTTTCGAGGAGCTTTCTTCCTCTTCTTGTATCGAGTGACGCCGCACACCGGACATATGGTAGACTCCGCGTGCTCGTCCCGATAAATGATGCAATTGTTCATGCACACATGGTATTTCACGTGCGGTAAATCCAGAGGACACACGATTTTCTTCGCCTCCTCGAAACTGGTCGGGCACTTGTTCCCCTTGGGAAGACGTTCGTGCCAGAATGACATGTTCTCGTCGAAGCATGCGTCGGTCATTTTGTGTTTTACCTTCATCTCCAGAGCCATGAGCGTTACTTTCAGGCGGGTATCCTCGGGCCTGCATCCTTCATACAATGGAGTAACCGCGTCTATCTCCAGTTGATCCAGCTTGGCTTTCTCTCGGGCGGCAGCTCTTGCGTTATCCGTCTGCTTGAGAAGCAGCTCTTGAATATGAGGGTCCTGCACCCAGCCCATCGATGGTCCATCGTCGTCTGCTCCGGCATCTTCATCTTCATGATCATGCCCTTCGTCTGCTCCGGCATCTTCCTCATCATCATGTCCGGCATCTTCTACATGATGACTGTGTACTGCATCTACTTCGTGATCATGTCCTGGAGATTCTTCGTCTTCTCGCCCGCCCTCGCCGCGGTTGTCTTGCTGCCCTTCCTCATTTCTTGCCGGCCGGCCCCCATGGACGACTTCATAATCATCTTCATCACCTTGCCACCGATAGCCATCCATGAAACCACGCAAGAGCAGGTGGTCCCGCACCTGTACGGAATCCGGGTCCATAAGGCTCCTCAGCTTGCATCTTCGACACGGACATCTTATCTCCGTCTCGTTCTTTTGAAGCATCTCGGCCTTCGCGGAGCTCAAAAACCTATTCACGATGCCTTCGGTCATCGTGCGGACCATGGTCGCCTGCGGGGTAGAGCAAAACGATATTTTAGAACCAAGAAAAAATTTGGCATGACTTTGCCTAAAAATAGGACCAAAAAGAATGCATAGTGCCAAAATTCTCGCCGAAACGGAAATGAATCAACATTCCGGCAAAATATTGGCAACTATCGCATTTCAAATACAGGTACCTGCAAACACAAACATATATGCAACACCACAAACATATGCAACACCACAAACATACATAGATCTAGCTAGGCCATAAAAAGTGCATGTGCACGTTGTTGGAGGGAGAAAAAAGTAGATCTACAACATAAAGAAAGCTTTCCCCTTACTTACCTATCAAAAAAGGTAATTTAACCACTTAATTTGGATGAATCTATGGTGCAAATGAGGTGAGCAGGAGGAGGCAGCCGAGACAAGCTTGGAGGAGGAGGTGGAGAGAATGAAGTGGGGAAAGTAAGTGTGTAGGTGGCTGTCCAAAATATCTAGCTGGTCCCAGGTTACTAATGGCGCACCACCAACAAATGCGCCATTAGTAACCCTGGTTACTAATGGCGCACCAGCTGGCGGTGCGCCATTAGTAGTTTTGCAAAAAAAATGATAGTAGTGGCGCACGGGGTGACTGGTGCGCCATTACTAGTTAAAACTAGTAATGGCACACTATGCCAAGGTGCGCCATTAGTATTTTTGGAAAAAAGGAAAAAAAATTAGTAGTGGCGCACCATGGTTGCGGTGCGCCATTAGTGTGATAGACACTAATGGCGCACCAGCACACGGTGCGCCATTAGTATTTTTGAAAAAAAGAAAAAAAAATGTTAGTAGTGGAGCACCATGGTTGTGGTGCGCCATTAGTGTCTATCACACTAATGGCGCACCAGCACATGGTGCGCCACTGCTATATAGGAGTGGCGCACCGCATGTCTGGTGCGCCATTAGTGTGCATATTGTCTGTAGCCCTTTTCCTAGTAGTGCATGGGCAGCAGAATCATGAGTGGCAGAGTCATCATTGGTGGAATAAGATGCAGCCTTGCGAAACTGACCATCCAATGGACGAATGCCTTTATCAGTGATAGCAGGAGCCTTGCCCATGTCATCAGCTGAGGAATAGGTCCGCTTGAGGACTTCAATCGGGGGCAAGTAGCTAAGGTGATTCTGAAAATCAGCCTTGTAGTTGAGTGAAGACCTTGTTCTGAGGAATCTCATGATCCAGGGAGCATAAGGCTTCAGCTCAAACGGAGAAAGTGCAACATTTGCCAGAGTCCTCATGAAGAAATCGTGATAATTGACAGGAATGCCATGAATGATGTTGAAAACCAGGTTCTTCATGATGCCGACAATTTCCTCATCAGATGAGTCATGGCCTTTGATTGGACTCATAGTCTTCGTCAAAATGCGATAGACTGTCCTTGGTACATACTGCAATTCCTTCACGAGGAATTTTGTCCTTGAGGCTTGACCAGGTTTCAATGGCTTCATCAGCACTTGCATATAGTGATCTGTAAGCTCGGGCTCTTGGTACATGCAACGAGCTCCTTCAGGTGGAGGACTGATGGGCAGGGCGTGAAGTAATTCAGAGGCTGGTGCTTTGTAGTGAGTGTTTTCGATCATCCAGTCCAAAACCCAGGAGTTCACATCGTCAACATCTCATGTGATGTGTAGTGTTGCGTAGAATTGAAGAATGAGCTCTTCATTCCAATCAACTATGTCTGTGCAAAAGTTGAGGAGGCATGTGTCATGAAGCACACTGAGGACAGGTGTGAAGCATGGCAGTGATTCCATGTCCACATGAGGAATATGCTCGTGGTCGAATACTTTGTCCTTGTTGAAGAGCAGTGAAGAATAGAAGTTGGCCTGGCTGGCGGTCCAGAAGCGCTTCCTTCTAAGACGAGCAGAATCATAGGGATTGTAGTCAGTGAAGAACACGTGCTCGCCGAAGAAATCATCAGCCTTGAATTTTTGCTTCTTTGAGAATGGATCCTTTGGCTTGGGCTGAGGAGTGTCAGTCAATTGCATTATTACCTCAGGGATCGCAATCTCAAGCTCCACAGGCTGAGGAATTTCAGCTTCTTCTACAGTGACAGCCTGGGTCTTCAATTCTTCATTTACATTTTCTTCAGCACAAGTGGCTGGAATTTCTTCATGGACAGACGGTGTGGCATGTGGTTCATCAGATCCCATTTGTACTGTAGTCACTAGGGACTGAGGAATTTGTTGCAATGGTGTGAAGAGTGGAGAGTTGGGGTGCTGACTTTCCCAAAAGTCAGCATTTAGCATGGGTGTGGTACAGCCAATGTCCACGTCTTCATCTTCCATTTCTTCAATGCCGGCCTCTTCAGCAGTAAACTGAGGCATAGGCGAGGAGACAACTGGTGTTGAAGGGATTGCATCCACTTCAATTTCTTCATCCATCTGCTCTGACGAAGCAGCAGAAGGATTTTCTTCATCGGATTCGCTAGGAATCACATATTCTTCATCATAAGGAACAAGGTCCTTTGATGGCATGGTTGAGATAGGAATAGCATCAATGGGGTTTGCAAACGAGCTGGTCAGAGACTTCATCTTCTTCGGAGCTGAAGAATCTGATGAAGCTGATGCCTTCCTTTTCTTCACTGTTGCACGCTCTGCAGCCTTAGTTTTCTTCACATCTGAACCAGATGGAAGGATCGGAGTTGGGGTAGGCGCAGGAGGAGCAGAGGAATGTGGTTGATTTTCTTCAGGCACAACTGATGCAGTTGCCCTGACCTCTTCATTTTCTTCAAGCGCACCACTAGTGGATGCCCTGGCAATTTCATCAGCGGCTGGCATGCAATCATCAGCCCTGGAACTCACATTTTCTTCAGCAGCCTAAATCTCATCAGCGGTGCTGGCATGTTCTTCAGTCGGCTGAGCAGATGCTTCAGCCTGAGGAATTTCTTGTTGCGATGGAGCAGCAACATTTGGAGTGAACTTTTCTGTTAGCTTCACAAAACAGACTTTGGCTCCAAGCCAGTCAGCGTGGTATACAACAAATTCATCACTGAGTTTCTTGATCTCAGATTGAATGTTGACAAGTTCTTCAGTTGTCATAGAGACAACGTGTTTCTTCAGAAAATGCTCCTTCTTGTACTGCGCTTTCTTGATCTGCCTGGCCTTTTCAAATTTCCATTTTTCTTCTTGTATGAAGGCCGTCAGCATATGACTTTGGCTAGGAGTCAACTTGAAATCAGGCAAAGGAGTGTTTGGATCCTTGTGCCAGAGGTCAATGTAGTCGAGGATCAACTTTGGATCCAAAAGCAGTGCCACATTTGTGCCCTTGGCTCTAGCGGCCCTGACTTGCCTATCTCTGATGATTTCGGCAAGTTCCTCATCATCAGCTTCATCTTCATCAGACGGCACGTGGAAGGCGACCTGCTTCTTGTGAGGACTTGGGCGAGAACCTCGTCCAGCAGTGGCCTTTGTCTTCAGCAGAGAGGGTCCCGTTGAAGAATTTGGTGCATCTGAGGAACTAGCAGAAGCTCCTGAGGCAATAGAGATGTCTGTCGTCCTTTGGCACGTGGCAAGATGCACAGGTGCAGAGGATTTGGTCGGTGCAGCTAAGGACTTTGGCGGAGGAGCTGAGGACTTTGGAGGAGCAGGAGCAGCGTGAGGAATTGGCCGTGAGGGCTTTGAGGATTCTGGCCGTGAGGGCATAACTGAGGAACTCGGCTGTAAGGGCATTGAAGAAGAAGCACTTGGCTTGTGAGCAGGCTTCTTTGACATGGCCTTCTTCGGTTTTACAGAGGCCTCAGCGGCAGCAGCAGCAGTAGAGTCTTCGTTGAATTTCCTCACTGCTTCTCTAGCTTGTCTAGCCAACTTGGCCTGGCGCTTGGCCCATTCGTCAGGATAATCCTCACTGCGCTTGAGGCTGGTGGGATCAGCTATTTGGCCAGGTGCCAATGGAGGTCTTGGGCATGGAGGATTGTGTGCGAATTTCTTCATGTATTTGGGAGTAATATATCTGTACTCCCTCCACTCTCTTGCCCATCTCCTCTCTGTCCTCTGTATGCGCACCTTGCGCTGATTCTTGTCCTCCTTACCAAACTTGGCCTCATCGGGAGTGCAATAGTCTTTCTATATGTCATCAGGGATCTCAAAGGCAGTATTGATTTCAGGCCTCTTTCCTCCTTTCTGTGGCTTCTTTCCATCAGCCATTTTCTTCAGCTGAGGAATTTGAACAATGGAATTCTCTGAAGATGTATGCAACTTTTCTTCGAGGAACGCTGCAAATGAGTTAAGTTGATGAGAACCTAGTGATTCAACAGCGGACATGAGTACCTGTGAACAGAGTATAGTTGCGAGGAATTTGGAGAGGTCATATGCATTCTCAGAAGGTTTTGTAAAAAGAACAAGTTTGAGGAATTTCACCAAACGAGTCTTGAAGAATTTCACTAAGCGTTCTTAGTCTTAGGTTCCAGAGTTGTACAGATCAAAAATCCGCACAATTGAGGAATCTTGAAGGGAAATTATAGCTTAGAGAAATGAATCAAGAACAGATGACATGTGAGGTGTTTAGTGTGTGAAGAATTTGAAGAATAAACACCTTTGAGGATTTTGTAGAAATGATTTGAATCAAAGAGGGCAGTAAAAGTAACTTTTAATTACCCTGAATGAAGAACACGACGAACTGGGATGTGGAGATGTGAAGTTCGTCAGTGCAGATCTTCCACACCCTAACTTGGCGGTGGAAGACAGCTACGGCGGCGGCGGAGTAAAGAAATCCGCGGCCGGCGTGAGTACGACGGCGATGAGGTCGAGGCAGTGAAGCTCTTCCTCACCGGCGACGACGAAGTAGCGGCGGCGCTAGGGTTTGAGAAGCTCGAGCTGGAGAGAGGTCGAGCGGAGTAAAAGAAGTGAGGAAGGGGAGGGGGTATTTATAGCCATGGTGAAAAACTGTTCGCCCGAAGAATTTGGACGAACGTGCCCCTGACCCTTCTCATTCGCTTGACATGTGTCACCCACGTACTGAGAAGTGGAGATCGTGTGATATCGTGGGTGAATAGATAAGTATTTCGTGGGATCCGGAACGGTTTGAGCGGCAAAACCGAAAATTTTGGATAAGATAAGTTTTAACATTCAGTTCGCAAATTCTTCAGCTGACAAGGACACAGTGAAGATTTTGAATGAGTTTCAAATAGAACGCACATGAAGAATTTGTGAATAGAATGGGTTGAGTTTAGCATAGAGGGGGAAGGGTCCGATCACATTCACTTAGCAGGAAAAACAACTTGAAGAAATAGCAATAAGTGAATGATGTAGAGGACATAAACTCATATATATATATATATATATAGCCAATGAAGAAAAACGACGGAAAAGGTGAAGACAATGCAAATTTGAAGAAAATGAGCAACTGAGGAACTTCAAAACTGAGCAAAAACTCAAATTGAAGATTTTCAACATTTGGTGCTGGCGTGACCCACCGTATAAGAATGATGATTTCAGACACCGCGTACAATTGTCGTAGGGTTCTGAGAATCAAATTCTTCGTTAATTTCTTCACACTAAGAGTGTTATTCTTCATTGATTGAAGAAAAACGTTTCTTCATGTGTTGCACATCTAAGTCATCAATTTTGCATAAGTGTTAGGATGAGTGTCTTATTCAAAGAACATTCAAAGATTCTAAGATATTTAGCTCACACCGCAACTTGCTAAATATCTTCTCCTCCAAGGGCTTTGTGAAGATATCGGCTAGCTGTTCTTCAGTCTTCACATGCTCAATAGAAATGTCGCCCTTCAACACATGATCACGAAGAAAATGATGACGAATCTGAATGTGCTTTGTCTTCGAGTGCTGAACTGGGTTGTGAGCAATCTTGATGGCACTCTCATTGTCACAGAAGAGAGGCACATTCTTCACGTTGACGCCGTAGTCCTTGAGAGTTTGCTTCATCCACAGCAATTGAGCACAGCAAGAACCAGCAGCAATGTACTCAGCTTCAGCAGTAGACAGTGATACGCAGTTCTGTTTCTTCGAGGACCAACAGACCAAAGATCGTCCGAGGAAATGACATGTACCAGATGTTGACTTGCGGTCCACACGATCACCAGCATAGTCAGAGTCAGAATATCCAATGAGATCAAAAGCCGAGCCCTTGGGGTACCATAATCCAAGTGTTGGTGTGTGAGCTAGATATCGAAGAATATGCTTCACAGCCTTATGGTGTGATTCCTTCGGTGTAGCTTGAAATCGGGCACACATGCAAACACTAAGCATTATATCTGGCCTAGATGCACATAAGTACAATAAAGAACCAATCATGGAGCGGTATACCTTATGATCGAAGTCAATACCATTTTCATCAGTGCACAGATGGCCATTTGTGGGCATAGGAATTTTGACGCCTTTGCAATCTTGCATGCCGAATTTCCTCAGTACATCCTTGAGGTATTTCTCCTGAGATATGAATATGCCATTGCGTTGTTGACGAATTTGAAGACCTAAGAAGAATTTCAATTCTCCCATCATAGACATTTGATATTCTTCACTCATCATATAGGCAAATTCATCACTATAACGTTGGTCAGTACAGCCAAAGATAATATCATCAACATATATTTGGCACACAAACAGTTCACCATCATAAGATTTAGTGAAAAGAGTAGGGTCGAGTGAACCGGGTTTGAAGCCTTTCTTCATGAGGAATTCCTTCAAAGTATCATACCACGCCCGAGGGGCCTGCTTGAGGCCATAGAGGGCCTTATTGAGTCTGAAGACTTTGTCAGGATGCTTTGGATCTTCAAAACCTGGGGGTTGAGCAACATATACTTCTTCCTCAAACTTACCATTGAGGAATGCACTTTTCACATCCATTTGATATAAAGTGATATCATGATGGTTAGCATAAGCAAGTAATATGCGAATAGCCTCAAGTCTAGCAACAGGTGCAGAAGTTTCATCGAAGTCAATTCCTTCAACCTGTGTGTAGCCTTGAGCTACAAGCCGTGCCTTATTCCTCACCACAAGGCCATTTTCATCTTGCTTGTTGCGGTAGATCCACTTTGTGCCAATGATATTGTGCTTGCGAGGACCTGGACATTTGACCAGTTCCCAGACGTTGTTGAGCTCGAACTGGTGTAATTCTTCTTGCATGGCCTGAATCCACTTAGGCTCAAGAAATGCTTCATCTACCTTAGTGGGCTCTATGATAGAGACAAAAGCATAGTGCCCACAAAAGTTAGATAAATGTGAAGCTTTTGAGCGTGTGAGAGGACCTGGTGCTTCAATGTCATTGATGATCTTTTCAACTTGCACTTCTTTTGCAACGCGAGGATGAGCTGGTTGTCGTCGAGGAATTTGATCAGCATTTTCTTCAGCACCATTTTCTTCAGCATTTTCTTCAGGTGCATTAGCTCGACGCTCTTCATGTTCTGGAATGAATTCTTCAGAAGATTCTTTGGTAGGAATGATATCTTCAGTAGCCTTGAACTTGATAGTTTCCTCAGGTGCTGGTTCATCTATCACAGAAGGTAGGTGCTCTCTTTGCGAGCCATTAGTTTCATTAAACCGCACATCTACTGTTTCAACAACCTTGTGGTGAACGGTGTTGAAGACTCTGTAGGTGTGCGAGTCCTTTCCGTAACCAAGCATGAAACCTTCATGTGCTTTCGGTGCAAATTTAGAGTTGTGATGAGGATCTCTAATCCAGCATTTAGCACCGAAGACTTTGAAATAACTCACATTGGGTTTCTTGTCAGTGAGGAGTTCATAGGCAGTCTTCTTGAAGAATTTGTGAAGATATACTCTGTTGATGATGTGGCATGCAGTATCAATTGCATCAATCCAGAAACGACGAGGCGTTTTTATTCATCAAGCATAGTGCAAGCCATCTCAACAAGAGTCCTGTTCTTGCACTCCACGACGTCATTCTGCTGAGGAGTATAAGGAGCAGATAACTCATGAGTAATACCAAGTTCATCAAGATAGTCATCAAGGCCAGAATTCTTCAACTCAGTTCCATTGTCACTTCTGATGTGCTTGATCTTCACACCAAAGTTGGTTGAAGCCCTCGAGGAAAATCGTTTGAAGACTTCCTGCACTTCATGTTTGTAAGTAACAATATGTACCCATGCGTATCAAGAGTAATCATCAACAATAACAATGCCATATTGAGATGCATCATTTGAAACTGCAGAATAATGGTTAGGACCGAAGAGATCCATGTGAAGCAATTCAAATGGTCGAGTAGTGGTCATGATAGTCTTCGCTGGATGCTTAGCCTTGGTCATCTTACCAGCTTCACAAGCTCCGCATAAGTGATCCTTGAGGAATTTGACATTCTCAATGCCAATGACATGCTTCTTCTTTGCAAGCATGTGCAAATTCCTCATGCCTGCATGACCAAGTCGTCGATGCCATAGCCAGCCTTCTGAAGCTTTTGCAAGTAGGCACACGGCTGGTTGCGGTCATGTAGAGAAATCAACAATATACAAGTCTCCTCTCCTAAAGCCTTCGAAGACTTTGGAATTGTCAGCTTCCATAACCACAACACAACGATACTTGCCAAAGACAACAACCATATCAAGATCACAAAGCATTGAGACAGACCTGAGGTTGTATCCTAAGGACTCGACAAGCATGACTTTGTCCATGTGTCGATCCTTTGTGATCGCAACCTTACCTAGACCCAATACCAGACTTTTGCCTTTGTCAGCGAAGATGATATGCTTCAGATGCGATGGTGATAAGGGAGCATCCATCAATAGATTCTTGTCACCAGTCATGTGATTTGTATATCCACTATCGAGGACCAACTCAGTGGCTTTGGGTTGATCATCCTGTAGATGAATTAGTGCAACTTACGAACTTCATATACTTCATCAGTGAAGAATATGACATCACACTTCATCAGATCAATTTCATCAAGCAACAGAATAGATAAAGCAGTAGGAGGACGTGAGAAATGAAAGTTCATTTCTTCATGATTAGCCTGCGTCCTTTCAGGCAATCTTAGGTCTCCAGCAAATTCTTCAGACGTTTAAGCACGTCTGGAGACCTAACCCTACAGAAGAGATTAGTTCTTTTTATTCACCACCCACATCTGAAGGGGTGGCAAAGAGTTCATCACTCTGCGAGCTCCATACGAGAAAGGTGGCATAGAAGCCAGCCCATTTTGTTTCACATAAGAGAAGTTAGGGTAAGCATATGAATAAGCAGAGAAATTCTTCGAGGACTTATGAACATAATGGTTAGAAGAATAATGCTCATATTCATAGCCCTTAGCTCTTCCCTGCGAAACAGAGTTGTCAGCACGATGATATTCATATGAGGACTTTGATCCTTTTGAGGAATATGATCCACGTGAGGAATTCGGTTCGTATGAGGACTTGGGTCCATATGAAGAATTTGGTCCATATGAAGAATTTGATCGGGGGTTCCTATTCTTCACAGGTGGTGTCATGAGGACATTCACCTGAAGACTTTCAAGGCACCTTTTGGGAACCCAGATTTTCTTCATAGGGGAACCGTTCCTGCAGTTAGTGCCAACATATCTAGCAAATACTTCACCATTCTGATTTTTGAACAGTTTATAGTTGGAGTCAAATGACTCATCAGAAGAATGAGGAGATTCACATGTAGAGCCAGATAGATTAGATGGATCAACTGGAGGTCCCTTTGCAGCAACCCATAAGGTTTTGGGGTACTGCTCAGGCTTCCAATATGTACCATCAGCATTGAGTTTCCTCTCAAAGGCAATACCCTCTTTCCTAGGGTTCCTGTTGAGGATCTGCTTTTTAAGCACATCACAAAGAGTCTTTTGAAGCGGTTGAAGAGATTGCGAAGAACATCAACTCGAGAGTCACGCTGAGTTGAGACTCCTTCATTCACTTTGGACGGCCTATCCCAGATAAGCTTAGCAGTTTCCAAAGCACTCACTCTTCCATACTGTCCTCTGCTCAGATGGCCACATATGATATTCTTCGCTTGAGAATCGAGTTGCTTGAATCTCTTCACATCAGCAGCATTCAGAGAAGGTGTGACCGAGGGAACACCATTTTCCACAACATACCAGAGATCGTTATCAATTGCCTCAAGATGCATTGGCATCTTATTCTTCTAGTAGGGGTAGTCCGTCCCATCGAAGGTAGGACACCCAGTAGAGACCTTGATCATACCTGCGGTCGACATAACTAAAACTCCAGGCGGTTAAACCAAAATCACACAGAACAAGGGAGTACCTTGCTCTGATACCAATTGAAAGTGCGTTATATCGACTAGAGGGGGGTGAATAGGCGATTTTTATGAATTCTTCACTGAGGAATTTGCCGGTGAGGAAATTCCATAGCGAAGAACTACTTGCAGCGGAATAAGTACTCAAAAGTAAACATAACAGAATACAAGCATGGTCATAATGATGAAATGAAGACAAGCACAGAGTACAGAAAGCGTAATCACAGGACAACACAGGATGAAGACAAACAGACTGAAGAAATTGAACTGAGGAAATTGAGAAAGTCTTCAGTCAAAGTCTTCAAACAGATATGAACAAGCACACAACAACTGTAATGAGGAAATGAAAGAGTTGAGGAAATAGAACCAGTAAGCTTGGTGATGACAATGATTTGGTAGACCAGTTCCAACTGCTGTCTCAGTTGTACATCTGGTTGGAGCGGCTAGGTATTTAAAGCTGAGGACACATAGTCCTCACCGTATTCTCCTTGAGCTAAGGTCACACAGACCTCGCCCAATCACTCGTGGTAAGTCTTCAGGTGACTTCCGAACCTTCACAAACTCGGTCACTCGGCGATCCACAATTCCTCTTGGATGCTCTAGACCATGACGCCTAACGGTCTGGAAGAAGCACAGTCTTCAAAGGTAACAAGCGTCGGATCCACGCAGGATCAATCTCTTCAGTGATGCTCAATCATTTTGGGTTTGTAGGTGTTTGGGTTTGGGTTTTCCTCACTCGATGATTTTCGCTCAAATTCCTCGAAGGATGGGATGCTCTGAAATGACAAGTGTCAGTTTCTCTCGGAGCAGCCAACCAGCTAGTGGTCGTAGGGGGCGGCTATTTATAGCCTAGGGAGCAGCCTGACATGATAAGACATAAATGCCCTTCAATGATATGACCGTTAGGTGGGTAGATATTTTGGGACAGCTGGCGCATAGCACAGCAACGGTCAGAAAGTATCAAATTCCTTAGGGCTATCATGTTCGTCACTGTGTAGGCAATCCGCACTGGCGAATTCCTAACTCCTCAGTCAGAACAAATTCCTCAGAGACAAGAAGAACTTCATCTCTGTCACTGAAGAATATGACTGAACTGTATGAGATTTCCAATGGCTTCACTCGAAGGGATTGGTAGGTGTAGGATTTTGAGTTGAGCATCACATGGAAATTTTTCCTTAGTATTTCCTCGACCCCCTTTAATAGTACGGTGTTTCCTATGACTCAAAAAAGAGAAAATGAAACTACGAAAACAAAAGTCTTCACGCTTGATGTTCCTCGAATGAATACCAAGTCTTCAAGGCCACACCAATTTCTTCACTTTCAAAGTCTTCAGAAAGTCTTTAGAAATCCAAAGTCTTCAGTTGAAGAACTTCATTTTTAGGGGTCGACTTTCTCTGTAAATATCAAACTCCTCATAGACTTATAGACCTGTGTACACTCATAAACACATTAGTCCCTTAACCTATAAGTCTTCAATACACCAAAATCACTAAGGGGCACTAGATGCACTTACACCCCATATCGCACAAGCCATGATAACAATGATCTCCTATTTTAACAGAAATAACAGGCATGCCTACAACAGGTCTATGTTTATTTTTAGCATCAGGTCTAGCAATTCTAGCAGCTTCATCACAGAAGTAAATAACATGCCCATCAATATTATCGGCCAAGAGATCTTTAACCATAGCAATACTAGGTTCAACTTTAATTTGCTCAGGGGGTGTAGGTTTTCTAGTGTTGCTCTTACGAACCACAGTTGAAGCTTCAGCATGATCCTTTATTCTAACAGGGAAAGGTGGTTTCTCAATATAAGCAGTAGGAACAATAGGATCAACATTATAAGTGATAGTCTTTTCTTCAACTTTAATAGGTGCAACTACTTTTACTTCAATGGGAGGATTATATTTAAACCACTTCTCCTTAGGGAGATCAACATGAGTAGCAAAGGATTCACAGAAAGAAGCTACTATCTCAGAGTCAAGTCCATATTTAGTGCTAAATTCACGGAAAACATCGGTATCCATAAAAGATTTAACACAATCAAACTTAGGTGCTAGACCTGACTCCTTACCTTCATCGAGGTCCCAATCTTCAGAGTTGCGTTTAATTCTTTCCAATAAATCCCATTTGAATTCAATAGTCCTGATCATACAAGAACCAGTACAAGAAGTATCGAGCATGGAGCGATTATTGAGAGAAAGTCGAGCATAAAAATTTTGAATAATAATTTCTCTTGAGAGCTCATGATTGGGGCATGAATATAACATTGACTTAAGCCTCCCCCAAGCTTGAGCGATGCTTTCTCCTTCGCGAGGCCAAAAATTATATATATAATTACGATCACGATGAACAAGATGCATAGGATAAAACTTCTAATGAAATTCCGATTTCAATTGGTTGTAGTTCCATGATCCCATATCATCACATACCCTAAACCATGTCAATGCCTTTCTCTTCAAAGATAAAGGGAAGACCTTCTTCTTGATAACATCCTCGGGCATACCTGCAAGCTTAAATAATCCACAAACTTTATCCACATAGATTAGGTGTAAATCGGGATGCAATGTTCCATCTCCTGTAAAAGGATTAGCTAGCAGTTTTTCTATCATATCCGAAGGAATTTGAAAGTAAACATTTTCAGTAGGTTCAGTAGGTTGAGGAGAAACTCTTTGCTCTACTGGTCGGGGTGAAGATACCCCGAACAACCCCCTCAAACGATTACTTTCCATAGTAACAAGTGACAGTAAATTTCAGCACACTATATAAATTTTTCCTTACCAAAGGCGCTTCGCTCCCCAGCAACGGCGCCAGAAAAGAGTCTTGATGACCCACAAGTATAGGGGATCTATCGTAGGCCTTTCGATAAATAAGAGTGTCGAACCCAACGAGGAGCAGAAGGAAATGACAAGCGGTTTTCAGTAAGGTATTCTCTGCAAGCACTGAAATTATCGGTAACAGATAGTTTTGTGACAAGGTAATTTGTAACGGGTAACAAGTAACAAGAGTAAATAAAATGCAGCAAGGTGGCCCAATCCTTTTTGAAGCAAAGGACAAGGCTGGACAATCTCTCATATGAAGGAAAACGCTCCCGAGGATGAAGGAAATATGCCCTAGAGGCAATAATAAAGTTATTATTTATTTCCTTATATCATGATAAATGTTTATTATTCATGCTAGAATTGTATTAACCAGAAACATAATACTTGTGTGAATACATAGACAAACAGAGTGTCACTATTATGCCTCTACTTGACTAGCTCGTTGATCAAAGATGGTTATGTTTCCTAGCCATTGGCATGAGTTGCCATTTGATTAACAGGATCACATCATTAGGAGAATGATGTGATTGACTTGACCCATTCTGTTAGCTTAGCACACGATCGTTTAGTATTCTGCTATTGCTTTCTTCATGACTTATACATGTTCCTATGACTATGAGATTATGCAACTCCCGTTTGCTGGAGGAACACTTTGTGTGCTACCAAACGTCACAACGTAACTGGGTGATTATAAAGGTGCTCTACAGGTGTCTCCGAAGGTACTTGTTGGGTTGGCATATTTCGAGATTAGGATTTGTCACTCCGATTGTCGGAGAGGTATCTCTGGGCCCACTCGGTAATGCACATCACTTAAGCCTTGCGAGCATTGCAACTAATAAGCTAGTTGCGGGATGATGTATTACAGAACGAGTAAAGAGACTTGCCGGTAACGAGATTGAACTAGGTATTGAGATACCGACGATTGAATCTCGGGCAAGTAACATACGATGACAAAGGGAACAACGTATGTTGTTATGCGGTCTGACCGATAAAGATCTTCGTAGAATATGTGGGAGCCAATATGAGCATCCAGGTTCCGCTATTGGTTATGGACCGGAGACGTGTCTCGGTCATGTCTGCATAGTTCTCGAACCCGTAGGGTCCGCACGCTTAAAGTTTCGATGACAGTTATATTATGAGTTTATATGTTTTGATGTACCGAAAGTTGTTCGGAGTCCCGGACGTGATCACGGACATAACGAGGAGTCTCGAAATGGTCGAGACATGAATATTGATATATTGGACGACTATATTCGGACACCGGAATGGTTCCAGGGGTTATCGGATATATACCGGAGTACCGGGGGTTACCGGAACCCCCCGGGGGATTAATGGGCCTATATGGGCCTTAGTGGAGAAGAGGAGGGGCAGCCAGGGCAAGCCGCGCGCCCCCTCCCCCTCTAGTCCGAATTGGACAGGGAGGCGGGGCGGTGCCCCCCTTTCCTTCTTCTCCTCCTCCTCTTTACCCCCTTCTCCTAATCCAACAAGGAAGGGAGGGAGTCCTACTCCCGGTGGGAGTAGGACTCCTCCTGGCGCGCCCCTCTCCTGGCCGGCCGCCTCTCCCCCCCCCCCTTGCTCCTTTATATACGGGGGCAGGGGGCACCCCAAACACACAACATTTTATCTGTTGATTTTTTAGCCGTGTGCGGTGCCCCCCTCCACCATAGTCCACCTCGATAATACTGTAGCGGTGCTTAGGCGAAGCCCTGCGTCGGTAGAACATCATCATCATCACCACACCGTCGTGCTGACGAAACTCTCCCTCAACACTAGGCTGGATCGGAGTTCGAGGGACGTCATCGGGCTGAACGTGTGCTGAACTCAGAGGTGCCGTGCGTTCGGTACTTGATCGGTCGGATCGTGAAGACGTACGACTACATCAAGCGCGTTGTGCTAACGCTTACACTTTCGGTCTACGAGGGTACGTGGACAACACTCTCCCCTCTCGTTGCTATGCATCACCATGATCTTGCGTGTCGTAGGAATTTTTTTGAAATTACTGCGTTCCCCAACAGTGGCATCCTAGCCTGGTTTTATGCGTAGATGTCATATGCACGAGTAGAACACAAGTGAGTTGTGGGCGATATAATTCATACTGCTTACCAGCATGTCATACTTTGGTTCGGCGGTATTGTTGGATGAAGCGGCCCGGACCAACATTACGCATACGCTTACGCGAGACTGGTTCTACCGACGTGCTTTGCACACAGGTGGCTGGAGGGTGTCAGTTTCTCCAACTTTAGTTGAACCGAGTGTGGCTACGCCCGGTCCTTGTGAAGGTTAAAACGGCACCAACTTGACAAACTATCGTTGTGGTTTTGATGCGTAGGTAAGAACGGTTCTTGCTAAGCCCGTAGCAGCCACGTAAAATTTGCAACAACAAAGTAGAGGACGTCTAACTTGTTTTTGCAGGGCATGTTGTGATGTGATATGGTCAAGACATGATGCTAAATTTTATTGTATGAGATCATCATGTTTTGTAACCGAGTTATCGGCAACTGGCAGGAGCCATATGGTTGTCGCTTTATTGTATGCAATGCAATCGCCCTGTAATGCTTTACTTTATCACTAAGCGGTAGCGATAGTCGTAGAAGCATAAGATTGGCGAGACGACAACGATGCTACGATGCAGATCAAGGTGTCGCGCCGGTGACGATGGTGATCATGACGGTGCTTCGGAGATGGAGATCACAAGCACAAGATGATGATGGCCATATCATATCACTTATATTGATTGCATGTGATGTTTATCTTTTATGCATCTTATCTTGCTTTGTTTGACGGTAGCATTTTAAGATGATCTCTCACTAAATTATCAAAGTATAAGTGTTCTCGCTGAGTATGCACCGTTGCGAAAGTTCTTCGTGCTGAGACACCACGTGATGATCGGGTGTGATAGGCTCTATGCTCAAATACAACGGGTGCAAAACAGTTGCACACGCGGAATACTCAGGTTAAACTTGACGAGCCTAGCATATAACAGATATGGCCTCGGAACACGGAGACCGAAAGGTCGAGCGTGAATCATATAGTAGATATGATCAACATAGTGATGTTCACCATCGAAACTACTCCATCTCACGTGATCATCGGACATGGTTTAGTTGACTTGGATCACGTGATCACTTAGAGGATTAGAGGGATGTCTATCTAAGTGGGAGTTCTTAGGTAATATGATTAATTGAACTTAAATTTATCATGAACTTAGTACCTGATAGTATTTTGCTTGTCTATGTTGATTGTAGATAGATGGCCCGTGCTGTTGTTCCGTTGAATTTTAATGCGTTCCTTGAGAAAAAGCAAAGTTGAAAGATGATGGTAGCAATTACACAGACTGGGTACATAACTTGAGGATTATCCTCATTGCTGCGCAGAAGAATTACGTCCTGGAAGCACCGCTGGGTGCCAAACCTGCTGCAGGAGCAACACCAGATGTTATGAATGTCTGGCAGAGCAAAGCTGATGACTACTCGATAGTTCAGTGTGACATGCTTTATGGCTTAGAACCGGGTCTTCAACGGCGTTTTGAACGTCATGGAGCATATGAGATGTTCCAGGAGTTGAAGTTAATATTTCAAGCAAATGCCCGGATTGAGAGATATGAAGTCTCCAATAAGTTCTACAGCTGCAAGATGGAGGAGAATAGTTCTGTCAGTGAGCATATACTCAAAATGTATGGGTATAACAATCACTTGATTCAACTGGGAGTTAATCTTCCGAATGATAGCGTCATTGATAGAATTCTTCAATCACTGCCACCAAGCTACAAGAGCTTCGTGATAAACTATAACATGCAAGGGATGGATAAGACGATTCCCGAGCTCTTCGCAATGCTAAAGGCTGCGGAGGTAGAAATCAAAAAGGAGCATCAAGTGTTGATGGTCAATAAGACCACCTGTTTCAAGAAAAAGGGCAAAGGGAAGAAGAAGGGGAACTTCAAGAAGAACAGCAAGCAAGTTGCTGTTCAGGAGAAGAAACCCAAGTCTGGACCTAAGCCTGAGACTGAGTGCTTCTACTGCAAGCAGACTGGTCACTGGAAGCGGAACTGCCCCAAGTATTTGGCGGATAAGAAGGATGGCAAAGTGAACAAAGGTATATGTGATATACATGTTATTGATGTGTACCTTACTAATGCTCACAGTAGCACCTGGGTATTTGATACTGGTTCTGTTGCTAATATTTGCAAATCGAAACAGGGACTACGGATTAAGCGAAGATTGTCTAAGGACGAGGTGACGATGCGCGTGGGAAATGGTTCCAAAGTCAATGTGATCGCGGTCGGCACGCTACCTCTACATCTACCTTCGGGATTAGTTTTAGACCTGAATAATTGTTATTTGGTGCCAGCGTTGAGCATGAACATTATATCTGGATCTTGTTTGATGCGAGACGGTTATTCATTTAAATCAGAGAATAATGGTTGTTCTATTTATATGAGTAATATCTTTTATGGTCATGCACCCTTGAAGAGTGATCTATTTTTGTTGAATCTCGATAGTAGTGATACACATATTCATAATATTGAAGCCAAAAGATGCAGAGTTGATAATGATAGTGCAACTTTTTTGTGGCACTGCCGTTTAGGTCATATCGGTGTAAAGCGCATGAAGAAACTCCATACTGATGGACTTTTGGAACCACTTCAGTATGAATCACTTGGTACTTGCAAACCGTGCATCATGGGCAAGATGACTAAAACGCCGTTCTCCGGAACTATGGAGCGAGCAACAGATTTGTTGGAAATCATACATACAGATGTATGTGGTATGATGAATATTGAGGCTCGAGGCGGATATCGTTATTTTCTCACCTTCACAGATGATTTGAGCAGATATGGGTATATCTACTTAATGAAACATAAGTCTGAAACATTTGAAAAGTTCAAAGAATTTCATAGTGAAGTTGAAAATCATCGTAACAAGAAAATAAAGTTTCTACGATCTGATCGTGGAGGAGAATATTTGAGTTACGAGTTTGGTCTTCATTTGAAAAAATGCGGAATAGTTTCGCAACTCACGCCACCCGGAACACCACAGCGTAATGGTGTGTCCGAACGTCGTAATCATACTTTACTTGATATGGTGCGATCTATGATGTCTCTTACTGATTTACCGCTATCGTTTTGGGGTTATGCTTTAGAGACGGCTGCATTCACGTTAAATAGGACACCATCGAAATCCGTTGAGACGACGCCTTATGAACTGTGGTTTGGAAAGAAACCAAAGTTGTCGTTTCTTAAAGTTTGGGGCTGCGATGCTTATGTGAAAAAACTTCAACCTGATAAGCTCGAACCCAAATCGGAAAAATGTGTCTTCATAGGATACCCGAAAGAGACTGTTGGGTACACCTTCTATCACAGATCCGAAGGCAAGACTTTTGTTGCTAAATTTGGAATCTTTCTAGAGAAGGAGTTTCTCTCGAAAGAAGTGAGTGGGAGGAAAGTAGAACTTGATGAGGTAACTGTACCTGCTCTCTTATTGGAAAGTAGTTCATCACAGAAACCGGTTTCTGCAACACCTACACCAATTAGTGAGGAGGTTAATGATGATGATCATGAAACTTCAGATCAAGTTGTTACTGAACCTCGTAGGTCAACCAGAGTAAGATCCGCACCAAAGTGGTACAGTAATCCTGTTCTGGAAGTTATGGTGCTAGACCATGACGAACCTACGAACTATGAAGAAGCGATGGTGAGCCCAGATTCCGCAAAATGGCTTGAGGCCATGAAATCTGAGATAGGATCCATGTATGAGAACAAAGTGTGGACTTTGGTTGACTTGCCTGATAATCGGCAAGCCATTGAGAATAAATGGATCTTCAAGAAGAAGACTGACGCTGACGGTAATGTTACTGTATATAAAGCTCGACTTGTTGCAAAAGGTTTTTGACAAGTTCAAGGGATTGACTACGATGAGACCTTCTCACCCGTAGCGATGCTTAAGTCTGTCCGAATCATGTTAGCAATTGCCGCATTTTATGATTATGAAATTTGGCAAATGGATGTAAAAACTGCATTCCTGAATGGATTTCTGGAAGAAGATTTGTATATGATGCAACCGGAAGGTTTTGTCGATCCAAAGGGAGCTAACAAAGTGTGCAAGCTCCAGCGATCCATTTATGGACTGGTGCAAGCCTCTCGGAGTTGGAATAACGCTTTGATAGTGTGATCAAAGCATTTGGTTTTATACAAACTTTTGGAGAAGCCTGTATTTACAAGAAAGTGAGTGGGAGCTCTGTAGCATTTCTGATATTATATGTGGATGACATATTGCTGATTGGAAATGATATAGAATTTCTGGATAGCATAAAGGGATACTTGAATAAGAGTTTTTCGATGAAAGACCTCGGTGAAGCTGCTTATATATTGGGCATCAAGATCTATAGAGATAGATCAAGACGCTTAATTGGACTTTCACAAAGCACATACCTTGACAAAGTTTTGAAGAAGTTCAGAATGGATCAAGCAAAGAAAGGGTTCTTGCCTGTGTTACAAGGTGTGAAGTTGAGTAAGACTCAATGCCCGACCACTGCAGAAGATAGAGAGAAGATGAAATATGTTCCCTATGCTTCAGCCATAGGCTCTATCATGTATGAAATGCTGTGTACCAGACCTGATGTGTGCCTTGCTATAAGTTTAGCAGGGAGGTACCAAAGTAATCCATGGGTGGATCACTGGATAGCGGTCAAGAACATCCTGAAATACCTGAAAAGGACTAAAGATATGTTTCTCGTTTATGGAGGTGACAAAGAGCTCATCGTAAATGGTTACATTGATGCAAGCTTTGACACTGATCTGGACGATTCTAAATCGCAAACCGGATACGTGTTTACATTGAACGGTGGAGCTGTCAGTTGGTGCAGTTCTAAACAAAGCGTCGTGGCGGGATCTACGTGTGAAGCGGAGTACATAGCTGCTTCGGAAGCAGCAAATGAAGGAGTCTGGATGAAGGAGTTCATATCCGATCTAGGTGTCATACCTAGTGCATCGGGTCCAATGAACATCTTTTGTGACAATACTGGTGCAATTGCCTTGGCGAAGGAATCCAGATTTCACAAGAGAACCAAGCACATCAAGAGACGCTTCAATTCCATCCGGAATTTAGTCCAGGTGGGAGACATAGAAATTTGCAAGATACATACGGATCTAAATGTTGCAGACCCGTTGACTAAGCCTCTTCCACGAGCAAAACATGATCAGCACCAAGGCTCCATGGGTGTTAGAATCATTACAGTGTAATCTAGATTATTGACTCTAGTGCAAGTGGGAGACTGAAGGAAATATGCCCTAGAGGCAATAATAAAGTTACATTTATTTCCTTATATCATGATAAATGTTTATTATTCATGCTAGAATTGTATTAACCGGAAACATAATACTTGTGTGAATACATAGACAAACAGAGTGTCACTAGTATGCCTCTACTTGACTAGCTCGTTGATCAAAGATGGTTATGTTTCCTAGCCATTGACATGAGTTGTCATTTGATTAACGAGATCACATCATTAGGAGAATGATGTGATTGACTTGACCCATTCCGTTAGCTTAGCACACGATCGTTTAGTATTCTGCTATTGCTTTCTTCATGACTTATACATGTTCCTATGACTATGAGATTATGCAACTCCCGTTTACCGTAGGAACACTTTGTGTGCTACCAAACGTCACAACGTAACTAGGTGATTATAAAGGTGCTCTACAGGTGTCTCCGAAGGTACTTGTTGGGTTGGCCTATTTCGAGATTAGGATTTGTCACTCCGATTGTCGGAGAGGTATCTCTGGGCCCACTCGATAATGCACAACACTTAAGCCTTGCAAGCATTGCAACTAATGAGTTAGTTGCGGGATGATGTATTACAGAACGAGTAAAGAGACTTGCCGGTAACGAGATTGAACTAGGTATTGAGATACCGACGATTGAATCTCGGGCAAGTAACATACGATGACAAAGGGAACAACGTATGTTGTTATGCGGTCTGTCCGATAAAGATCTTCGTAGAATATGTGGGAGCCAATATGAGCATCCAGGTTCCGCTATTGGTTATTGACCGGAGACGTGTCTCGGTCATGTCTACATAGTTCTCGAACCCGTAGGGTCCGCACGCTTAAAGTTTCGATGACAGTTATATTATGAGTTTATATGTTATCACGGACATAACGAGGAGTCTTGAAATGGTCGAGACATGAAGATTGATATATTGGACGACTATATTCGGACACCGGAATGGTTCCGGGGGTTATCGGATATATACCAGAGTACAGGGGGGTTACCGGAACCCCCCGGGGGATTAATGGGCCTATATGGGCCTTAGTGGAGAAGAGGAGGAGCGGCCAGGACAGGCCGCGCGCCCCCTCCCCCTCTAGTCCGAATTGGACAAGGAGGGGGGGCGGCGCCCCCCTTTCCTTCTTCTCCTCCTCCTCCTTCCCCCCTTCTCCTAATCCAACAAGGAAGGGAGGGAGTCCTACTCCCGGTGGGAGTAGGACTCCTCCTGGCGCGCCCCTCTCCTGGCCAGCCGCCTCTCCCCCCTTGCTCCTTTATATACGGGGGCAGGGGCACCCCAAACACACAACAATTGATCTGTTGATCTTTTAGCCGTGCGTGGTGCCCCCCTCCACCATAGTCCACCTCGATAATACTGTAGCGGTGCTTAGGCGAAGCCCTGCGTCGGTAGACCATCATCATCGTCACCACGCCGTCGTGCTGACGAAACTCTCCCTCAACACTCGGCTGGATCGGAGTTCGGAGGTGACGTGCGTTCGGTACTTGATCGGTCGGATCGTGAAGACGTACGACTACATCAACCGCGTTGTGCTAACGCTTCCGCTTTCGGTCTACGAGGGTACGTGGACAACACTCTCCCCTCTCGTTGCTATGCATCACCATGATCTTGCATGTGCGTAGGAATTTTTTTAAATTACTACGTTCCCCAACAGAGGACACATGGGAATTATCGTCAAGCTAGTTATCATCACGCTCATATGATTCGCGTTCGTTACTTTGATAATTTGGTATGTGGGTGGACCGGTGCTTGGGTGCTTCCCTTCCTTGGACAAGCATCCCACTTATGATTAACCTCTATTGCAAGCATCCGCAACTACAAAAGAAGTATTAAGGTAAACCTAACCATAGCATGAAATATATGGATCCAAATAACCCCTTACGAAGCAACGCATAAACTAGGGTTTAAGCTTCTGTCACTCTAGCAACTCATCATCTACTTATTACTTCCCAATGCCTTCCTCTAGGCCCAAACAATGGTGAAGTGTCATGTAGTCTACGTTCACATAACACCACTAGAGGAAAGACAACATACATCTCATCAAAATATCGACCGAATACCAAATTCACATGACTACTTATAGCAAGACTTCTCCCATGTCCTCAGGAACAAACGTAACTACTCACAAATCATATTCATGTTCATAATTAGAGGGGTATTAATATGCATAAAGGATCTGAACATATGATCTTCCACCAAATAAACCAACTAGCATCAACTACAAGGAGTAATCAACACCACTAGCAACCCACAGGTACCAATCTGAGGTTTTGACACAAAGATTGGATACAAGAGATGAACTAGGGTTTGAGAGGAGATGGTGCTGGTGAAGATGTTGATGAAGATTGACCCCCTCTCGATGAGAGGATCGTTGGTGATGACGATGGTGATGATTTCCCCCTCCTGGAGGGATATTTCCCCGGCAGAACAGCTCCGCCGGAGCCCTAGGTTGCTTCCGCCAAGGTTCCGCCTCGTGGCGGTGGTGTTTCGTCCCGAAAGCTTACTTCTGATTTTTTCCCAGGGTGAATACTTCATATAGCAAAAGATGGGAACCGGAGGCCTGCCAGGGGGCCCACGAGGCAGGGGGCGCGCCCAGGGGGGTAGGGCGCGCCCCCACCCTTGTGGATGGTTGGTGACGGTGTCCTGGACTGGGGGTACTCACCACGTCGTCTCTCGATCAGTTAGATTGGGCCGAGGACCCCATGGCCGCATACTCATGGGCCAGTTCGGACAACCCCTGCCGCGTACAAGGAAGACTCCACAAGACTTGGCGCCCAAGACAAGGACTCTCCTAAACCCTAGGCCTCCGGTGTCTTATATAAACCGAGGCCAGGCTAGTCAATAGACGGTCGCATTCATTACTACGATCTCGTGGTAGATACGTGTACTCTGTACTACACCCATATGAATACAATCAAAAGCAGCATGTAGGGTATTATATCATCAAGAGAGCCTGAAGCTAGGTAAAACCCCGTGTCCATGTTACCATCGCTCCAAGACGCCTAGCTTAGGACCCCTACTACGAGATACGCCGGATATTGAACCGACATTGGTGCTTTCATTGAGAGCCTGCTAGATGATCGCCATGGATCGATGGGATGATCAGCTGATATTTTTTCAATTGAATATGTTTCAAGCAAATTATCCCTTTTACAGATTACTTCTACTACTATGTCCTAGTTTATTCGCAGATCAGTTCGAATCTCGTTGTAGAACGGGATTTGATGGAATATTTTAATGGCATACGGGATATGGACGGTGCCAAAACATTGAGTTGTCGGGACCACTGCGGCTCCATGATCCTGCATCCGGACACAATACGGCAGCAAATCTGGTCTCCAATGACCGTGCCACCCAGGAAGTTTTTCACCCTCTTTAAATCAAGTGCTAAGGCGTGAGCCATTACTTCCTGTTAAATATGCTTAGAGCATGCACTCCCGTACCGTGCAAGTAGTACTAATCTTGGACGGGGTCTCCAAGGACCGGTTGGTGAACGGTGCTGCTGGTTTTTTATTGCTCGACACCGCGGAAACTTTTTTCTCAGCGCAACCATCATCAGGCAGCCGTCGTCACCCCGTGGACTCCTATTCGTGTTGAAATTGATCGTCGTGTTTTGATGGGATGTCGACTAACAGCGCAGTCGTACATGTGCCTTTTTCTTTACGTATTATTACTACTTCTAGCATAATTCTGTTCGCAGATAAATCGGGCTCCAAGGAAACTATACAATATTTCGTACGCGGCCCTGACGCTACCCGCGGATCTCTTACACATTGGCAGGGACGATCCATCTACAGAGTAAAGTGTCTATGGAATACCAGCAAGGGAAGTCCTAACATTGCCAAATTTTAGCACGCTTCTTGACATCTAAAGGATGAACATCACCACTTTTTTCTGGCTATATACTGATCTGTCCAAATTACTAATTAAGCTTTCCTTCCTTGATCATTATTTTGATCACGTGGTGCCTAGCTAGCTTCCACTTGACCGGAGAGACCGTGTGGAGCAGTCCATCGATGATAGCTCGGCTCGACGGCAGCACACCACAAGGACACGTTCAGTATGAATTAGTTTGTCCATTTGCTTCGGTCTGCTACAGTCGTCGCCGCCTACGAACAGGTTTTATTTTTCCAATTTATTTGGTTAGCACATTAATTATTACACATAGAATATTTTATGTCGTTGTTTTGTGCTGCATTATTTTTGCAGAGGTATTTTACAGACAATCGTACGCGGCGTCGGGCTGGCAAGCCTCTCACCATGAACTAGGTCGGCCGACCTGTGTTGACATCGCCGCGCCAAAACACCAGCACACCATCGAGCCAACCTCGGCTCTCAGGCTTTAATTTCTCAAATTAATTTTAAGTGGAGGATTTTCTTAAAAATTATTATTATTATTATTATTATTATTATTATTATTATTATTATTATTATTATTATTATTATTATCTCTGGCTCGCACTATTTCATCTGTGCAGGCTATTGACTTAGACCGGGCCGCGCTGTCACCTCCGCGTGCCGACGTCGTCGCCCCACTTTCGTCGACCAAATTGTGTCGTCACTTTGCTGACGTGGGGACTCCGTCGTCTCATTATCGACCTGCTCCGTCAACTTGGTCGGACTAGGAGTTTGGCCTCATCACTTCGGAATGCCGAACTCCTCGCTCGGCCGTGCTATGTCACCACTTCGGAATGCCGAGCTCTTCGCTCCGCCACCTCGGGACCGGCTTGGGGGCTGGGACCTTATCCCGCCGTAAGCTCGGGCCACGCATCGACACCGAGCACATTAACCAGCTAAGTCACTTTCATGCTCAAAAACTTTCAGTTTAAATTTTGTTCGGCTCGACCAAGCACTATACTTTTTTGACAAAAAGTTATTTGTGAAAAACTTCCTTATCATAACTTTGTTTGTGACACACAAATTCAAATACTCCGTTTACTTGGGGCTTCCTTTATGAAGCCTTTCCTCTTGCAAATGATTACACTTGTACGGCTTCGTTCCTAGTTCGTGTATTACGCCACAATATGCACCATGTTGACTTAAGCGATTTGCAAGCTGGGTTGCCTCGCTCCTGTGCTTACCCCTACGTTCCCGATTGTTCAGCTAGGGAGTAAAGTGAGCACCTCTGTGATTGTCACGATCGGGTCATCCGAGCCGGACCTCAGACTGGGTGAAGCCGAAAGCTAGCGCTCTTATTGTTTTCAATTATGGTCTGCACACAACGGAACTCATACAAAAAATCTATTGCACAAGTCTCATAGTAACAATGAGCACCGAAGAAAGGTATCGGTGGGGGTACTATTTTCTTCGAAGATACTTCTTACACTTTGTCAGTAATATAGCATAAGTTCCCTGAGCGCGCTTTGTCTGTTACAGCCTTATGGCCTGATTGCCTGGTTATCGGAAACACCGTTGATATTCTCGACAGGTGGAGTACATAACACTTTTCGGTCCTTGACCGAAGAGGGAGAAGCCGACGGTCGGTTAAGACGCGTTTAAAGTTCGGGTGAACACAGATATGATACAAGTACTTCGGTACATACGATCATTATACATAAAAATTCTTTTACCCAAGTCACTTGGGGGCTCATAAATTTATATGAGCCGTTTTATAATAAATGATTTCTTCCTACTCGTTGCAAAGTCTTTTTCTATCACTCCTTTTTCGACGCGAGTGTGTGGTCAATAGCCGGGGAGCCTAATTTCTCTCTCAAAGCCGCTAGAGTTTAGTTTGCTAAATTGGCCTAATGAGAAACACCCCGCCTTTGGGATAGGGAGGTTGAAGCCGAAGGCTGACCCGCTTGAAGTCTTGAGATAGGACGCATCATGTTAAAGCACGACAGAAGCACCTTTTTTTTCTTCTCTAAGACCAATTTTTTGGATTGGCACCGAACACTTGATCTAGTTCGGACGTCAAGTTTTTACTGACATTGTTTGGTTTTCCAAGCTTATGGCACTTCTAAACTATTTGTGTGTTTCCCACATAAGTCTCGCAGTGCAATGCCGAACACCTTTAGAGATTCGGCAAAAACATTCTCGGATATTGCTATATATGCATTGGTTTCGAATTGTATCTTCGGTCAATAGTTGGGTTGCCCGGCTCCTGAGCTTGACCGCCTACGTTCCGCTTTGTTCGGCTAGGTGTGCAAAAGGAGAACCACTACGATTGTGCTTCCAGCTCGCATGGTTAAGCACCTCAGTGGAGAAAGCCGAAAACTGACTGTCGCAATAAGCGTAAACTGGTCAGCGATCCGATGACTGTGTTAAAAGACGGGCCGTTCATAACATTGGCCGAAGTGTTTACGGCTTGACCTCGGCTGTCGCCGAACACTAACCGGGGGCTCGTAGCTAGCTTCCCCAATTTAAAACTCCTATGACTAAGTGAAAGTTATAAAGCCCGCATATCTGATTGCCTCGTTTCCTCTAACACAACCGCCTTCGGGCACCGAGACGTCGGCTAGGGGTTGTCTTGTTATTGCGGAAACACCCTGTGTAGTATCTACAAAGGGGTAGAAGCTGACGATGGGCCACTTTCAACCGATAAACGGTCGCAACGGAGTCAAAATAAACATACCATCGGCATTTGTATTTCATATACAAGGGCCGCCTTCCGTAATCATCATTATAAAGCCATAAATATGCATCAATTTGACTTAAGATTTTGGCCAAGCTGGGTTGCCTGGCTCCTGTGCTTACCCCTACGTTCCCGATTGTTCGGCTAGGCGGTAAAGGGAGCACCTCTGTGATTGTTACTGTCGGGTCATCCGAGTTAGTACCTCAGACTGGGTGAAGCCGAAAGCTAGCAATCTTAAAGTATCACATTGGTCGGCAACGACGGACATGAAATTTTTTGGTTCATTAATACCATAGAATTCGGGAACTTTCCCCGAACTAAATCCTCAATATTTTTCTCCTGCATTGATCGGAGGTGAGGTTTCATGATCATGGTTGGCATGACAACCCAAAGAAAGGAACCGATAGCGGGACTATTTTCTTTGGAAGATGTTTCTTACATTAAACAGTAATACAACATATCTCTCTGCGTACCTTTGTTTATAAAACCGTATGGCCGGATTGCCTTGTTTGTCATAAATCTTTGCCCTTGTAAAGGCTTTATAAAGTAGGACAAACACTCCTCGGCTACTGGCCAAGGAGGTGGAAGCCGATGGTCGGTCAACAAAGTTTTGTACAATGCGGATCCGAGCATTGATGATGTAAAATATTTGGATACATAGAATCATTACACATAATTTGTGATTTTACTTTGGATATCGATCCTTAATTCGGCCACCCGTGCCCACATTAAGGCTCGGGGGCTACTGGGCTTCGTGCTTATTATTTACAAATATTAAAGGGGTACATCGATCCCCTGATCTGGTGTTGCCACCCGACCAGTGTCTCGGGGGCTATTGCATTGACAATCCAATGCAGAAAATTTAAAGTGAAATATAGTTTTCGAGGAGATTATTATCCTCAGGTTGGTCGGCCGCACCCAACCTGAGTCTCGAGGACTTTGCACACTGCGTTTCTGTTCCTAAGTATGCTGCCGAGCTGGGAATTGATCCTCGGGCTGATTTTATGAATCGACCTGAGTCTCAGGGGCTACTAGGGTCAGCGGTTTGATTTTTTCCTTCAGGTGCATCCCGGATATTAGGCCAACACGCACCTTGAGCGCTACTGGCTATACATCTCAGCAGAGATTACATTGCACAATTCAAAATTAAATTCATAAAAATCAGCCCATGGGCGAGGTGGTGTACTAGCTCGGATACAGTCCGGCGTTGGAGCTCGGATACTCTCCGGCATTGGAGTTTGGATTCAGTCCGGCGTTAGAGCTCGGATACAGTCCGGCGTTGGTGCTCGGCTGCAAAGGATACCTCAAATGCAGTCCGGCGTTGGAGCTCAGATGCGAGAGGACACCGCCGCACGGGGACGACTTCAAACCCGAGGTAGGCGTGAAAATAACAAGGCATTGATAAAGGCCGGAAACTTAAAGGGGCTCCTCGGATACCCGACGTGTAAACTCTTTGGATGCACTTTGGCGATCCTCAAGATCGAAGATGAGAAGATTTGTTGAACCAGTTTTCAAGACCGACAACCGAAGATGAAGAATAGTTCAGAAGAATCGAGGAGCGTCCCCAACTTGAAGACCCGTTCAGGGGGCTACTAACGGTGTCCTGGACTAGGGGTACTCACCACGCCGTCTCCCGATCAGTTAGATTGGGCCGAGGACCCCATGGCCGCATACTCATGGGCCAGTTCGGACAACCCCTGCCGCATACAAGGAAGACTCCACAAGACTTGGCGCCCAAGACAAGGACTCTCCTAAACCCTAGGCCTCCGGAGTCTTATATATACCGAGGCCAGGCTAGTCAATAGACGATCTCATTCATTACTACGATCTCGTCGTAGATACATGTACTCTGTACTACACCCATATGAATACAATCAAAAGCAGCATGTAGGGTATTATATCATCAAGAGAGCCCGAAGCTAGGTAAAACCCCGTGTCCATGTTACCATCGCTCCAAGACGCCTAGCTTAGGACCCCTACTACGAGATACGCCGGATATTGAACCGACAGTGGGTGGCCCCCCTCTGGTTGATTCTTTCGCCAGTATTTTTTATTAATTCCAAAACTGCTCCGTGAAGTTTTAGGACTTTTGGAGGTGTGCAGAATAGGTCTCTATTATTTGCTCCTTTTCCAGCCCAGAATTCCAGCTGCCGGCATTCTCCCCTCTTCGTGTAAGCCTTGTAAAATAAGAGAGAATAGGCATAAGTATTGTGACATAATGTGTAATAACAGCCCATAATGCAATAAACATCGATATAAAAGCATGATGCAAAATGGACGTATCACCTGCTATGGAGGGAAAACAACAACGGGACATGGTGGACCCTGGATTCAAGCTTTGCGCTCCAGTTCTAAAGAGAGCAGCAGGTAGACCAAGGAAGATTCGAATCAGACCTCCCAGCGAAGGAGCTGGACTTGGAGCGAGGAAGCATAAGTGCACAAGGTGTGGTGGGTCTGGTCATTTTGGTAAGTATTGTGATAACACAGTAGATCCAGCGTTCGGAGAGAGTTTCGATGAAGGCTTCGATGAAAATGTTGGTCAGTAGCCGGTTGCCTCAACAGATGATGAAAATGATGGTCTACAGTCGGTTGCATCAGATGAGGATTTTGACGAGGTTCCAAATGATGATGGTCAACAGCCGCATGATTTTGACAATGATCCAAAATATCCTCCAAATGATGATTCAAGTGAGGCTCCAAATGGTGATCCAAGTGATGCTCCAAATGATGATCATGGTGATCCAAGTGAGGCTCTAAATGGTGATCCAAGTGAGGCTCCAAATGGTGACCAACCTTCTGTTGTTGTGAGTTCTGCTAGGTATGTAAATCTTGCAAATACTACTGTACATTTATCACTTGACATGATCTCATTACCCTTTATGTTTTGCATAGCTCTGTGGTAGGTTTGAAGAAGACGCGCAAGGTACCGACAACCAAGAGGAGAAGAGAAGAAGCAATGAGCACAAGGTGCATGAGGAGCAAAGTGATGGCAAGAAGCTCAAGGAACAGACAGAAGCCCCACCGCTATTTATGAATAATTATGAAACATTATGAATAATGTTGTATTTCTGTTGAATGATGTTGGACCTATGTTAGAACTATGTTTGAATGATGTTGGACCTATGTTAGAACTTCAAATTTGACATGCTATATGGATGTTGGAATTCTTTTGAAACTTTGGTAAACTCACATTCATGGAAAATGTGCTAAAAAGAGCTCCAAATGTAGGGTAAACGGCCTCATTTCTAAGCAAGATTTTTTCGACCTTGTCTAAATGAGCCAAATAACTTTCATACACATATATTCTATATACACAAACTATGCGCACTGGTTTTTCCTTTTTTTTTGAATTTTGTTTTGCTCATTTGAATTCTGGTCAAACCTAACTTTGACCAAGATTTAAACAAGTCTAAAACATCAAAATGAAAAACTAAGCCTGGATCCTTCTTAGTCACTCCAAAATGAAGCTGTGGTGAGGTTTTTGAAATTTTCATGAAAAATGTGCTAAAAAAGAGGGGTCCAAAGGTAGGGTAAACGGCCTCATTTCTAAGCAAGTTTTTTTCTTACCTTGTCTAAATCAGCCAATAACTTTCCTACACATGTATTCTATATATACAGACTATGTGCGCTGGTTTTTCCATTTTTTTGATTTTTTTTAATTTGTTTTGCTCATTTCAATTCTGGTCAAACTTAACTTTGACCAAGATTTAAACAAGTCTAAAACATCAAAATGAAAAACTAAGCCTGGATCCTTCTTAGTCACTCCAAAATGAAGCTGTGGTGAGTTTTTTGAAATTTTCATGTTCATTTCCCCAAAACACTTCTCTTCACTTCATACAAGAAAGTTTGAGATACTTCAGATATCACATAAGACACATGAACTTTTCGTTTAAATGTATGTAAACCTTGTTTATCAACTTAAATCGTTAGTATATGACATAAGAAGACTATGTGCGCAGGTTTTTCATTTTTCTGATTTTTATTTAGTTTATTATGCTCATTTGAAATGTGGGCAAACCTATCTTTGACTGCTCCAAACCCCTCCCAAACCCCGCTAACCCTAGCACTGAACAAGGACCGTCCATCTAACCCTAGCGGCAATCAAGGACCGTCGATCTAACCCTTCTAGAAGGAATCTGCGGGGAGGAGGGGGCCGATCCGCGAGATGCAATCTGATTGGCCGGGCGATTGTTTTTTCTCAACAAGTACCGGGCACGCTGGATGGACCTTTGGGCCGTCTCGCTGTTTGGGCCTGAGAGCGTAGTTAATTGCCCGTCTCAGCCTTTCCAGGCATGCATGCATGGGAAGGGCGGAGACGTGGGATTGCATGCGTGGGAGGCGGACGTGCATGCATGCAAGCGAGGCGAGCTAGGCGAGTGACGTGGCCATGCACGTATTGATTCAGAATTAGGCCATTGTCGGTAGTGGTTCAGATTACGGCAGCGAGTCAGATGCACGCGCCCGGTCAAAGAGCTTCCCTATGCAGTGATTCAGATGCACGCACGCGCCCCATGCATCGTTTCCGTGCAAAAATTTAAGGGTCCAAAACTTAACGGATACACACACGCGTCCGGATTCACACACGCACCATTCTCATCCCTTCTCTCTTCCTCTCCCACCCATAGGCCTATAAATGGGGTGCCTCTCTTCCTCTCCCACTCACCACCCAAAAGCCAGATCCATTCTCTCCAACTTCAAACATCCAAGCGACCGAGCCCTCTCCAAGCGACCAAGTGAAGATGCAGTACAACGGGCCGACCTTCCTCCGTTGGCCTGTCATGCCGGAGCTGCGCTAATCACCGAGCATGGTCATGGAGAGGGAACTCCGTGTGTGGGCAACTTCAAGGTGGAGGGGGTCCGTCGAACTCACCCGCGCCTTCCTCACAGCTGGCTATGCCCACATCCCACGGGGCTCGCGTAGGATGTTCACCCTCAACGAGGTTCGTGACCGTGCCGGCATCCTCCTACTGCTCACGGTCACCTTCACCAACCCGTTTGATGCGTGCGAGCTCCTCGGCCAAGTCTTTTGGTGCGGCTGCGAGTCCATCTTCTTCACGGTGTACAACATATTCACAAACTACGAGTGCATCTTCCCCACTCCAAACCAGATGCACTCCCTTCCCTACGACGAGGAGGAGAAGGAGTGAAGTTGAAGATGGTGTTGAAGGGGCGCGCGGCCAAGGTGGAAGAAGGAGGTCAACATGAAGATGTTCAAGAAGGCATGCGAGCCCGGAGTCAAGCTCGTCATGTTTTAGTTTTATCGTTTTTATTTTGTTGCTTTTCTATGTCGTGCGTGCCATGTCGTGTCGTGTCCGTGAACTTATCTATGGGTACCCATCTATGTAAGGGTACGGTGTGTTGCATCTTATCTATCCAAGTTATTATGTGTGTTAAAAAATGTCCGTGCCCAAACATATCATTTCTTTCCTAAACCAAGTCATGAACTAACATGCAAATTTATTCCCTTTAAATCCTAAACCAAGTGCCACTCTAACCAGAATCATGTGGCAGTGCAAACATACGTTTCCAACCCTCCAAAATTTTAGTGCAAAACAAAGGAAAACCAATATCACGCGTGTGCAAATATTCAGTACAAAAATGCGTTTTTAAACCCTAAACCAAGTCACGGCCTCACTATGTATAGCTTCCTTCCCTGCCCATGTCAAAGTCTTTCCATCTGCCCTAGCGGTTACTAGCGCAGCCCTAAACGCCACAAACCCACACAGTCCTGGGTTCGAGTCCCCAGCCGCACCAATTTTTTTTGCATTTTCCACCCTTCATTTTTTAGACAAATTATTTTTTTCTCAATGTAATGCCCTTCAAAATGTTCATTAATTTTGGCACCACGTGTAAACCTCTACCAGAGCTGAGGCACATTTTCCATGACATTTTAATTGTATGAGAAATTCACCTTGTTTAAATGTTGGTCAAATTTGTTTAAATGTTGAAAAAAAGAGAAGTAGTGACCAACATTTAAATATGTTGAAAAAAGGGAGAAGAAATGAGGAATTCAGAAACTTTTGATCAATGAAATGCAGCTCTCTGCTCTGGCTTTCTATCAAAAAAAAGGTTCCTTTGTGGGCCAAATTCAGAGCGTAGAGCCAAGTGCCAGCTAGACTAATGGGCCAACTTCATCCAATTAGGCCCATTCAGGGGTTCTCTTGCGTGTTTTTCTGTTTTCTGTTCTGATTTAATTTAGGCAGTAAATCATTTTATTTAATGCTGAAACTTTTTGTGGAAGCTAATTGAATTATTCCAGAGCCAAACAATTAAGTTTAGAATTTTTTTGGAGCTGTTAAATATTTAATGGCAATTTAATTACTCCAATTCAAATACACCATGATTTAAATCAAGCTTACAAATTCCTCCATAATTCATGCCTTTCCATACAATTTCAACATTACACCCAGTGCGATTACCATACCTACAAATGCCCAAAAGTAATTGCAAATGGGTATTGGTATTTGTGCTTGATCTTCAAGCTTCCTAACCTTCTTCTTCAACATCCTAAGCTCAACAGCTAGCTCTCTGTCAATGTGTGCTTCGCCCTCCATCTCTTCTTCCAGAGCTCGTGCTGCGGCCACTTCCGTTTGTGGCAGCATGCGCAACCATTCTTCATGCTCTTCTTGCAGTTCATTCATCAGAGTCTTGGCCAGAGCATCGACCCAAAGAAAGAAGCATTTCACCTGCATGAACGCCAAACAGATCAACCCATTGCTCAAAGATCCCGACCACGAAAATAGTGCAATTGCCCCGATTCTTACCCCATTCTCGCTGCACACGTAGAACAGACGATTATGGTTCCTCGGTGTGTGAGAAACCCTGCGATCAACGCCCGCCCGACACCGCGGACAGACGAAGATAGGCATCTCCACGCGCGTCGGGCTCTACATCCACAAGGTGGCGCGGGAGCTTGAAGAAGACATGGAGCTCGGAGCCGAAGGGGATCTCAATGCCGCCGCGCCCTCCACAGCTATCTTTCCACCGCCGCTCTCTCTGTCACCGTGGTCACCGCCGTGCTCTTTGTCGCTCGCTCTCTATGCCGCCGTGGTCACCGCCGCTCTCTGTCGCCTGCTTGTATAGCATACCGGAACGGCTCTCTGCTCAATGGCTCTTTGTTGGGTCCCACAAGCCACGCGTGCAACGGTCTGGTCGTCTAGCGCGTCTCTGCCGCCTGGTCCCACCTGTAAGGGCCGAGTCAAAAGGTTGACCTGACGGAGACGGCAATACTCACGGAACGAGTTGGTGTGCACGGACTAGGGGCAAAACTAAGCATGATTCGCATCTAAGGGCAAAACTGAGCACATGGACACCACTAAGGGCAAAAGGATAATTAACCCTTTTTCTTTTGAGTCGTTTGTTCGGGAAATTCCCCACCAACTTCTGTCAGTCTCTAACTTTATACTACATAGAACAATGCTCGTGCATTGCAACGGGGTATAATATTCTAGTACGTTAGCTTGTGATTTACTTGTCAATAATAATGCGATTGTGTAAATAAATGTTCTTCAAATTCTGATCGTGAATTACCTTATATTTTGATTAGAAGTTTGGTAAGTAAATTAAAGTGGAATTGGTTCAGAAAATAAGTAAATTAAGGTGATTGATTATCATATAATGAAAGGTTGGATGAAAGGGTGGTGGTGGAAAGAAGGTGAAATAGAAACCTTACTTTTTTTAAGTAGTAGAGATAAAGCTGGACGAAAGGCTGTTTTGAGATCCATTTCAAGAGTGGTACTGCCGCAGTGCCGCGTGCACGCGCAAGCATCACTATGCCTGCTGTTCTGTCACGAGCGCATGGGACGGGGTTAACAAGCCACGGCAAAATTTCGTGTTTTGACCCTTTTTGCTAACAAATTCAGGATCTGACCCCCGTTCAAAAAAAATCGGGATCTGACCCTTTTGCCTACCGCCAGGGGGTTGGCGGTAGTGCACGTCCTACCGCCATAGGCTCTGGCGGTAGGCCCTTTGACGGCGACTGATGGCCGTCGGCGCGTGCTGACGTGGAAAAGGGCCTACCGCCATGAGCTCTGGCGGTAGGGTCCTGGGTTGTGGATAAGGTGGGGAGGGGCTGGTTTGTGGGCCCCACCACCACTCTTCTTCCCCACTCACCTTCTTCCCCGTGCTCAGCCCCTCTCTCCCCCTCACAAACCCCCCCCCTAGATCCCCTCCATTTGCTTGAGATTTCACTGGTGGATCGGGAGCATTTTCATCACCCAAGGTACCTCCCCCATTTCCCCTCCTTTTGATTGGTTGAGATCTTTGTTTTGTGTTGATTTGGTCAATTTATTGCAAACCCTAGGTGTTGATCTTGTTGTGTGCATTTATGACACATTTATGATGCATTTATGATACATTTATGGCTAGGGTTATGGTTATGTTAAGAGTTAGTGTTAGGGTTAGGGTTAGGGTTATAGTGGTTATCTTGGGGGTTAGGGTTATAGTGGTTATGTTGGGGTTATGGTTAGAGTTAGGGTTAATGGTTAGGTTAACTTGACTATGAATAGTAGTTATTTGTGACGCCCTCGATTCAATCGTACACTAATCATACACGCAAATGTGTACGATCAAGATCAAGGACTCACGGGAGATATCACAACACAACTCTAGACACAAATTAAAATAATACAAGCTTTATATTACAAGCCAGGGGCCTCGAGGGCTCGAATACATAAGCTCGATTACACAAGAGTCAGCGGAATCAAAAATATCTGAGTACAGACATAAGTTGAACAGGGATACCTTAAGAAGGCTAGCACAAAAGCAACACGATCGAAGAGGCACGGCCTCCTGCCTGGGAGCCTCCTAACTACTCCTGGTCATCGTCGGTCTCCACGTAGTAGTAGGCATCGGCGGTGGCATCTGGCTCCTGGGCTCCGACAACTGGTTGCATCAACCGGAAATAAGAAGAAAGGGGCAAAGGGGGAGCAAAGCAACCGTGAGTACTCATCCAAAGTACTCGCAAGCAAGGATCTACACTACATATGCAACATTATCAAAGGAAGGTTGTATATCTGGACTGGGCTGCAGAAATGCCAGAATAGAGAGAAGGCCTAGTCCTATCGAAGACTAGCATCTTCTGGAAACCACCATCTTGCAGCAACAGGAGGGAGTAGAGTAGCATAACTAAAGTAGTAGTAGTGTTATCAACCTCGGCCTGAGATCCTTTCTAGACTCCCTGCGAGAAAGCAATCCCGGAGCCATACTATCCAGTTATCATCACAATCCATTACTCATCACAAGTATCCAGTTCTAGTTGTATCGATCGGGATACAACTCCAAGTGTCCATTACCGTAGGATAGGCTATCGATAGATGTTTTGTTCCCTGCAGGGGTGCACCAACTTACCCACCACGCTTGATTAACACCGGCCGGACACACTTTCCTGGGTCATGCCCGGCCTCGGACAAACAATACGCCGCAACCCGACCTAGGCTTAATAGAGAGGTCAAGCACGCCGGACTAAACCTATGCCCCCAGGGGTCATGGGCCATCGCCCCGGGAACTCCTGCACGTTGCGTGGGCGGCCGGTGAGCAGACCTAGCTACCTCCTTAAAAAAAAGGCGGGAGCTTACCAGTCCAACCCGGCGCGCGCCGCTCAGTCGCATGACGTCTATTAAGCTTTGGCTGATGCATACGATGCAGAACGCCCATACTATGCCCACGTGATGGTTAGTGCTATCAGGCCAGAGACCCCTCGGATCAAATATCCAAATCGTAGTGGATTAGGAACGCGCGGTAACAAGCAGAGACTCACGACAGATGTGACCCCGTCACCCCGTCTCGAGGACTTGCGGCAAGGGCTAGGAATGCCCGGCCATGCCTCGTAATTATCTCGCGGGCACCTTCCAGGTCAACCCGACTCCACATCACTCGCAATTATGCTCGCGCGGGTACCCCTCAGGGTCGACCCGTCTTTAGTAACATGGTTCAGTGTAAAGTCATAGTAACCATAGTAACCGTGTGTCCAAACATCAAGGGGAAAACCCGAGGAATCACCCCCAGTGAATTCCACTCGATGTAATCATCAAGGTGAACGTAAGAGGAATCACCCCCGAGGTTCACACTTGAGGGGTTGCACGACAGAGTCGTATCAGAAGTGGTTAAGGCGGAATCACCCTCGATGACAACGACCGAATAGCTACACTACAGGGTTAACATCAGAAGTGCTGTAGAGGTCTCACCCTTGGCACTCGATAGTAACCCATTAGTGTCGAGCAACTAAGGGGAAAGTGATGTGCGGTGCCAGGGCCTGGTCTTCGATCCCGTTGATCGGGTCCTCGATGATGAAGCAGGGGCAACAAGGACAAGGTGGGGGTCACTGATGGATCACTAACCAACCTATACTAAGCAGTTTGGGATAAGCAGGTAGGTAACAATAAGCAGGTTACAAAAGCAGGCTATGCATCAGAATAGGAGCAATCAATTACAGTAGCAAAATCTAATGCAAGCATGAGAGAATGGAATGGGCGATATCGGGATGATCAAAGGGGGGCTTGCCTGGTTGCTCTGGCAAGGAGGGGTCGTCGTCGACGTAGTCGATCACAGGGGCAGCATCGGTCTCGGGGTCTACCGGAGAGAAGAGGGGGAAGAAACAGTAAATATAAAGCAAACATAGCATCACAAAGCATAACGTGGCAATATGATGTGCCGGGTGTGACCTAACGTATGGCTGCACGATATAGGTGAAGGGGGAATTCAACCGGGAAGGTGTTCCCGGTTTCGGACCTGTGTCACACAGATGACCGGAGGGGGAATGTTCCATGTTCAGCATGCTAAGGGCATGTGACAGATGAACGGACCGTGTATTCGGATTCGTTGGATTTTTCTGAGCAACTTTCATATAGAAAACATTTTCATCCGAGGTACGGTTTATTTTCTATGAATTTTCAAAGATTAAACCATTTTCTGGAAATATTTAAATTAACAGAAAAGGAATTATGATGTCAGCAGAGTGTCAGCATGACATTAGCAGGTCAACAGACCCGCTGACTGGTCAAACTGACCAATAGGTCCCACCAGTCAGCCTCTCTTACGTAACAGAGTTTATTTCAAACTGATCTGGTGTTATTTAGCTACTGGGCCCCACATGTAAGTGACTGGTTAGGTTAGCTAATTAGTTTTATTTATAAAAACGTTTAATTAGCCTAATTAACCGAAAGGGGCCACATGTCATACAGAGGGGTGAATAGCAACTACGTTGACCAGAGTCAACGTGGTCAACTGGGGCGTCGGGGCCCACTGGCAGCCTCACTGGGTTGGGCCCCACAGGGCCACGTCGGCGCCAGGTTAGCACGGCGGCCGGAGCAATGCCGGCGACCACAGGAGACGGCGGCGACGCGCAGAATTCGCCCAAAGACCACCAAAACGAAAGCGGTCAGTCGCGTTCGAACGCGGAGTCGAAGCCGCGTCGAACGACATCGGCGGGGGCGGATGAGGTGACCGGGAACGTCGACGGCAACCACCGCAGGCGGCGCCGGACTTCGGGCGAAGGTGGTTTCGGTGCTACGGGGCACCATTTGGCGTGCGGTTGGGTTCATTCGAACGGCCTCTCGACGCCGCGTCGTTCTGTGGCGATAGTTTGGCCGGAAACGGCCGGAGACGACGGTGGCGAGCAGCGGAGCGGACGCCAGAGATCGGGCAGCGATGGAAACTGAGCTAGAGGGCGCAGGGAGACAAGCTAGAGGATCGGGCGGCACCAGGGAGACGCCCTGAGCACGTTGCCGTGCTTGCCCGGCCTTGGCAACGACTACAATGACAGCGACTAGCTGCACGGCGGAGCCGAGCTCGGCCATGGCGGACGCGTGGCTACGGGAGCCCAAGAGGCCAGGGGAGCGAGGGGAGAGGATGAGGGGCTCACCGCGCGGCGCAAGAAAGGCCCTCGACAGATTAGGAGCGCAGGGGAAGGCCGAATCGACGACGGCTGCGTCCGGTGACCCGGGGAGGAAGAAGACGGGGATCCGGTGTTGCGGGGCTTGCCAGCTCGCGTTCGTGGCCGTAGTCGACATAGCGGAGCGCGGCGGAGCGGTTGGTTACGTCGGAGGAGCATGAGGGAGGCGGTCGCCGCGGTGATGCGAGGTGGGACGGCGGCGATGGCGCTCGGGTGAGGCGGGCGAGCGAGACAGAGAGGGGGAGGAGCGCGTTGATCTGGGAGGCGAGAGAGGGGAGTGGAGGTAGGTGAGGGGGAGGACTCGAGGCGTCCGGGGCGTGGAGGCCTTATCCTCCTGTCGGAGCCGGCGAGGGGGTCCGATGGAGACGCGCACGCGCGGTCGCTCACACAGTGGGGAGGGGGGAGACGGCAGGGGGGAGTGGGCCAGCCTAGCTGGGCCAGTTGGCTTGGGTGGGCTGAAGCCCAAGGGGAGGCCAGGGGCTCAAGCCCCTTTTCTCTCTTTTTGTTTTTGTTTTAACTTTTGCTTTTATTTTTTAACAACTTTCTGTTATAGCTATTTTAGGCCATTTAGGTACTTTGCAAAAAAATGTTGGTTCACCACCAATATTACCAGAAGAATATTTTCCACATGATGAACATTTTAGTTTTCATGTTTGAGCATTTTGAATTTCACTCATAATTTGAAATTGAATTCAACTGGAATTTAAAAAGAGAGAGGAGAAAATGATGATCAAACACTTGTTTAGCAAAATGATTAACCTAACCCCAGGGGTTACTGTAGCATCATTACACTGGGGTGTTACAACTCTCCTCCTCTAAAAGAAATTCTCGTCCCGAGAATTAATAGGTAGAAGGGAACAGGTCGGGGTATTTAGCCCGGAGGTTATCTTCGCGTTCCCAAGTGGCTTCCTCTTTAGTATGATTCGACCATTGCACCTTGTGGACCTTGGTAACCTTCTGGCGTGTTCGACATTCAGCTTCTTCAAGAATGCAGATCGGATGCTCCTTGTATGTGAGATCATCTTGAACTTCAATCAATTCCGGATCCACTTCACGTTCCGGATCCTTGAAGCAACGACGAAGTTGTGACACATGGAAGACGTCATGGACGTGAGAGAACTGAGGTGGCAACTCAAGTTGATAAGCCACTAGCCCACAACGGGCCAGAATGCGGAAAGGACCAACGTAGCGCGGAGCTAGCTTGCCCTTGACTCCAAACCGATGAGTGCCTCTCAAAGGAGTGACACACAGATAAGCTTGTTCATGAGGTTGATAAGTTGAACCCCAGTGTTTCCGGTCATAGTTGCCCTTCTGGCGGGACTGGGCCGCCTTGAGATTATCCCGGACAATGCGAACCTGCTCTTCAGCTTGTTGAATAATGTCTGGACCAATGAGCGTCCGTTCCCCAGTTTCTGACCAATTCATAGGGGTTCGACACTTACGTCCATAGAGCACTTCAAAGGGTGCCATCTTCAAGCTGGCTTGATAGCTGTTGTTATAAGAGAACTCCGCATAAGGAAGAGATTCTTCCCACTTCTTGCCGAAAGAAATAACACAAGCCCGAAGCATGTCTTCAAGAATTTGATTGACTCGCTCGACTTGGCCTTGGGATTGGGGATGATAAGCAGTGCTCCAGGTAATATGAGTTCCCATTGCCTCTTGGAAACTATCCCAGAACTTCGAAGTGAATATACTGCCGCGATCTGAACTGATCTCCTTCGGAATGCCGTGGAGTGACACAATTCGGGAGATATACAAGTTTGCTAATTGACTAGCAGTGATAGTCTCCTTGACTGGCAGAAAGTGAGCAACCTTCGAGAATTGGTCGATGACGACAAAGATAACATCGTTACCTTTCTGAGACTTGGGAAGGCCAGTGACGAAGTCCATTTGGATCTTATCCCACTTCCATTCAGGAATCGGAAGCGGTTGTAGAAGTCCAGCCGGTTTCTGATGTTCTGCTTTGACGCGACGACAAATGTCACATTCTTCAATATATCGAGCAATGTGACCACCAGTACTTCTGACGGATGTCTAGATACATCTTGGTACTTCCCGGATGAATAGAGAGAGGGGTGTCATGCGCTTCTTTCATCACCTTCTCTGTCATAAGCTCGAACCGGGGTACTACAATGCGATCTCTGAAGTATAAGGTTCCATCTTCACCAAGTGAGAAATCTCTGGATTTCTCTAAGGCAAGATCCTTTTTCATCAAATCAACGTGAGCATCTTTGGCTTGAGCAAACTTAATTGCTTTCAGCAGAGTTTGTTCCAGGACAAGGTTATTCAGAGAACCCTGTGGAACTAGTTGAAGGTTCAGCTTGCATAGCTCTTCATAAAGGCGGGGTTGAGCTTTGTAGACCATGTGATTGTTGCAATAAGACTTACGGCTCAGGGCATCGGCCATTACATTAGCCTTGCCAGGGGTATAGGATATACTGCAGTTGTAGTCAGCAATAGCTTCCATCCATCGCTGCTGACGGAGGTTCAGATCTGGCTGAGTAAACAGGTACTTCAGACTCTGATGTTCGGTGAAGATCTCGCAACGATTACCGAGAAGGTATTGTCGCCATAGTTTCAATGCAAAGATAACCGCAGCAAGCTCGAGATCATGAACTGGGTAGTTCTCTTCATGAGGACGCAATTGACGGGAGGCAAGGACCAATGTAGCTCAGAGCTAGATTGCCCTTGACTCCGAACCGATGAGTGCCTCTCAAAGGAGTGACACGCAGATAAGCTTGTTCATGAGGTTGATAAGTTGAACCCCAGTGTTTCCGGTCATAGTTGCCCTTCTGGCGGGACTGGGCCGCCTTGAGATTATCCCGGACAATGCGAACCTGCTCTTCAGCTTGTTGAATAATGTCTGGACCAATGAGCGTCCGTTCCCCAGTTTCTGACCAATTCATAGGGGTTCGACACTTACGTCCATAGAGCACTTCAAAGGGTGCCATCTTCAAGCTGGCTTGATAGCTGTTGTTATAAGAGAACTCCGCATAAGGAAGAGATTCTTCCCACTTCTTGCCGAAAGAAATAACACAAGCCCGAAGCATGTCTTCAAGAATTTGATTGACTCGCTCGACTTGGCCTTGGGATTGGGGATGATAAGCAGTGCTCCAGGTAATATGAGTTCCCATTGCCTCTTGGAAACTATCCCAGGACTTCGAAGTGAATATACTTCCACGATCTGAACTGATCTCCTTCGGAATGCCGTGGAGTGACACAATTCGGGAGATATACAAGTTTGCTAATTGACTAGCAGTGATAGTCTCCTTGGCTGGCAGAAAGTGAGCAACCTTCGAGAATTGGTCGATGACGACAAAGATAACATCGTTACCTTTCTGAGACTTGGGAAGGCCAGTGACGAAGTCCATTTGGATCTTATCCCACTTCCATTCAGGAATCGGAAGCGGTTGTAGAAGTCCAGCCGGTTTCTGATGTTCTGCTTTGACGCGACGACAAACGTCACATTCTTCAATATATCGAGCAATGTCTTGCTTCATATTAGACCACCAGTACTTCTGACGGATGTCTAGATACATCTTGGTACTTCCCGGATGAATAGAGAGAGGGGTGTCATGCGCTTCTTTCATCACCTTCTCTGTCATAAGCTCGAACCGGGGTACTACAATGCGATCTCTGAAGTATAAGGTTCCATCTTCACCAAGTGAGAAATCTCTGGATTTCTCTAAGGCAAGATCCTTTTTCATCAAATCAACGTGAGCATCTTTGGCTTGAGCAAACTTAATTGCTTTCAGCAGAGTTTGTTCCAGGACAAGGTTATTCAGAGAACCCTGTGGAACTAGTTGAAGGTTCAGCTTGCATAGCTCTTCATAAAGGCGGGGTTGAGCTTTGTAGACCATGTGATTGTTGCAATAAGACTTACGGCTCAGGGCATCAGCCATTACATTAGCCTTGCCAGGGGTATAGGATATACTGCAGTTGTAGTCAGCAATAGCTTCCATCCATCGCTGCTGACGGAGGTTCAGATCTGGCTGAGTAAACAGGTACTTCAGACTCTGATGTTCGGTGAAGATCTCGCAACGATTACCGAGAAGGTATTGTCGCCATAGTTTCAATGCAAAGATAACCGCAGCAAGCTCGAGATCATGAACTGGGTAGTTCTCTTCATGAGGACGCAATTGACGGGAGGCAAGGACCAATGTAGCTCAGAGCTAGATTGCCCTTGACTCCGAACCGATGAGTGCCTCTCAAAGGAGTGACACGCAGATAAGCTTGTTCATGAGGTTGATAAGTTGAACCCCAGTGTTTCCGGTCATAGTTGCCCTTCTGGCGGGACTGGGCCGCCTTGAGATTATCCCGGACAATGCGAACCTGCTCTTCAGCTTGTTGAATAATGTCTGGACCAATGAGCGTCCGTTCCCCAGTTTCTGACCAATTCATAGGGGTTCGACACTTACGTCCATAGAGCACTTCAAAGGGTGCCATCTTCAAGCTGGCTTGATAGCTGTTGTTATAAGAGAACTCCGCATAAGGAAGAGATTCTTCCCACTTCTTGCCGAAAGAAATAACACAAGCCCGAAGCATGTCTTCAAGAATTTGATTGACTCGCTCGACTTGGCCTTGGGATTGGGGATGATAAGCAGTGCTCCAGGTAATATGAGTTCCCATTGCCTCTTGGAAACTATCCCAGGACTTCGAAGTGAATATACTGCCGCGATCTGAACTGATCTCCTTCGGAATGCCGTGGAGTGACACAATTCGGGAGATATACAAGTTTGCTAATTGACTAGCAGTGATAGTCTCCTTGGCTGGCAGAAAGTGAGCACCTTCGAGAATTGGTCGATGACGACAAAGATAACATCGTTACCTTTCTGAGACTTGGGAAGGCCAGTGACGAAGTCCATTTGGATCTTATCCCACTTCCATTCAGGAATCGGAAGCGGTTGTAGAAGTCCAGCCGGTTTCTGATGTTCTGCTTTGACGCGACGACAAACGTCACATTCTTCAATATATCGAGCAATGTCTTGCTTCATATTAGACCACCAGTACTTCTGACGGATGTCTAGATACATCTTGGTACTTCCCGGATGAATAGAGAGAGGGGTGTCATGCGCTTCTTTCATCACCTTCTCTGTCATAAGCTCGAACCGGGGTACTACAATGCGATCTCTGAAGTATAAGGTTCCATCTTCACCAAGTGAGAAATCTCTGGATTTCTCTAAGGCAGGATCCTTTTTCATCAAATCAACGTGAGCATCTTTGGCTTGAGAAGACTTAATTGCTTTCAGCAGAGTTTGTTCCAGGACAAGGTTATTCAGAGAACCCTGTGGAACTAGTTGAAGGTTCAGCTTGCATAGCTCTTCATAAAGGCGGGGTTGAGCTTTGTAGACCATGTGATTGTTGCAATAAGACTTACGGCTCAGGGCATCGGCCATTACATTAGCCTTGCCAGGGGTATAGGATATACTGCAGTTGTAGTCAGCAATAGCTTCCATCCATCGCTGCTGACGGAGGTTCAGATCTGGCTGAGTAAACAGGTACTTCAGACTCTGATGTTCGGTGAAGATCTCGCAACGATTACCGAGAAGGTATTGTCGCCATAGTTTCAATGCAAAGATAACCGCAGCAAGCTCGAGATCATGAACTGGGTAGTTCTCTTCATGAGGACGCAATTGACGGGAGGCAAGGACCAATGTAGCTCAGAGCTAGATTGCCCTTGACTCCGAACCGATGAGTGCCTCTCAAAGGAGTGACACGCAGATAAGCTTGTTCATGAGGTTGATAAGTTGAACCCCAGTGTTTCCGGTCATAGTTGCCCTTCTGGCGGGACTGGGCCGCCTTGAGATTATCCCGGACAATGCGAACCTGCTCTTCAGCTTGTTGAATAATGTCTGGACCAATGAGCGTCCGTTCCCCAGTTTCTGACCAATTCATAGGGGTTCGACACTTACGTCCATAGAGCACTTCAAAGGGTGCCATCTTCAAGCTGGCTTGATAGCTGTTGTTATAAGAGAACTCCGCATAAGGAAGAGATTCTTCCCACTTCTTGCCGAAAGAAATAACACAAGCCCGAAGCATGTCTTCAAGAATTTGATTGACTCGCTCGACTTGGCCTTGGGATTGGGGATGATAAGCAGTGCTCCAGGTAATATGAGTTCCCATTGCCTCTTGGAAACTATCCCAGGACTTCGAAGTGAATATACTGCCGTGATCTGAACTGATCTCCTTCGGAATGCCGTGGAGTGACACAATTCGGGAGATATACAAGTTTGCTAATTGACTAGCAGTGATAGTCTCCTTGGCTGGCAGAAAGTGAGCAACCTTCGAGAATTGGTCGATGACGACAAAGATAACATCGTTACCTTTCTGAGACTTGGGAAGGCCAGTGACGAAGTCCATTTGGATCTTATCCCACTTCCATTCAGGAATCGGAAGCGGTTGTAGAAGTCCAGCCGGTTTCTGATGTTCTGCTTTGACGCGACGACAAACGTCACATTCTTCAATATATCGAGCAATGTCTTGCTTCATATTAGACCACCAGTACTTCTGACGGATGTCTAGATACATCTTGGTACTTCCCGGATGAATAGAGAGAGGGGTGTCATGCGCTTCTTTCATCACCTTCTCTGTCATAAGCTCGAACCGGGGTACTACAATGCGATCTCTGAAGTATAAGGTTCCATCTTCACCAAGTGAGAAATCTCTGGATTTCTCTAAGGCAGGATCCTTTTTCATTAAATCAACGTGAGCATCTTTGGCTTGAGAAGACTTAATTGCTTTCAGCAGAGTTGATTCCAAGACAAGGTTATTCAGAGAACCCTGTGGAACTAGTTGAAGGTTCAGCTTGCATAGCTCTTCATAAAGGCGGGGTTGAGCTTTGTAGACCATGTGATTGTTGCAATAAGACTTACGGCTCAGGGCATCGGCCATTACATTAGCCTTCCCAGGGGTATAGGATATACCGCAGTTGTAGTCAGCAATAGCTTCCATCCATCGCTGCTGACGGAGGTTCAGATCTGGCTGAGTAAACAGGTACTTCAGACTCTGATGTTTGGTGAAGATCTCGCAACGATTACCGAGAAGGTATTGTCGCCATAGCTTCAGTGCAAAGATAACCGCAGCAAGCTCGAGATCATGAGCTGGGTAATTCTCTTCATGAGGACGCACTTGACGGGAGGCATACGCAATTACTTTGCGCTCTTGCATTAGGACACAGCCTAATCCTTGACGTGAAGCGTCGCAATAGATGACGAAGTCCTTGCGAGAATCAGGGGGAGCAAGCACTGGGGCAGAAGTCAGCTTGTCCTTGAGTGCCTGGAAACTTTCCTGACATTTGTCTGTCCAATCGAACTTAACTCCCTTGTGTAGCAGATTGGTCAGTGGCTTGGCGATCTTGGAGAAGTTCTCGACGAAATGGCGGCAATAACTAGCAAGTCCGAGAAAGCTTCTGACTTGCTTGACAGTCTTCGGAGGGGTCCAGTCAAGAATAGCCTGAACGCGCTCTGGGTTGATGGCAATACCATCCTTGGAGATGACATGACCAAGGTAGGTGACTTCGGGTAACCAGAATTCACACTTGGAATACTTGGCATAAAGTTGATGCTCTCGAAGCTTCTCTAGAACAAGTCGAAGATGTTCAGCATGTTCTTTGAATATACCAGGATATCATCCAGATAGACTACGACGAACTTGTCGAGGTAATCCATGAATATGTAGTTCATCAGACGAGAGAATGTGGCTGGCGCATTGGTCAAGCCGAAAGACATGACAGTGTACTCATAAGAACCATAACGAGTGACGAATGCGGTCTTTGGAATATCCTCTTCACGAACACGGATCTGGTGGTAACCCAACCTCAAGTCGAGTTTAGAGAATATCGATGAACCAGCCAGTTGATCATACAGATCATTGATCCGAGGAAGGGGATATTTGTTCTGAATTGTAGCTTGGTTGATAGGACGGTAGTCTTGGACCAAACGGTTCATTCCGTCCTTCTTCTTGACGAAGGGAGAAGTTGCTCCCCAAGCAGAGGAACTTGGACGAATGAAACCCTTGCGAAGAGATTTGTCGATTTCCTCCTTAAGTTCAAGGAGTTCATGAGGTGGCATCTTGTACGGTCGTTTGGCAATAGGAACGGTGCCTGGTTTCAAGTCGATGACGAACTCGACAGCCCGGGTAGGGGGTATTCCTAGAAGTTCTTCTGGAAAGACGTCTTCGAAGTCGCGAACGACTGGAATCTTTTCAATTCCCTCAAGAGGTGCTGCGTTCAACGCATTCAAAGCATAAAGTCGTGCTTCAGTGTTTTGAACAAGCTGAGCATGGTAGGTTACTATCTCATCGGAATGATGTAGGAGGTGAACGACCTTGGTGGCGCAAACGATAGAGGCAGTATGCGCTTTCAACCATACCATTCCTAGAATGAGGTCAATATTGGAAGACTCCAGAATAATGGGAGAAACAAGGAATTCCAACCCTTCAATTTCAACGGGGACGTCGCGACCAATCATGGTAGTTCGACACAGACCCGCAGGGGTGCGTACCACTATCGGAGTGTTCATGGGCTCGCATCGAATGTCGTGTGCGTATGCAAAATTTTCTGACATGAATGAATGCGATGCTCCTGAATCGAATAAAACATAAGCCGGTACTGAATTAACGAGAAGAGTACAAATCACAGTGGCAGGCTGGTCTTGAGCTTCATTCAGATCAACATGATTAGCCTGACCACGACCATAAGGTCTGGCATTGTTGTTATGGGCTGATTGTACGGCCAGTTGAAGGCAGAGCTAGCTGGCTCTTTTTCTGATTGCATTCTTTAGCAAGGTGGCCTGGGCGGCCACATCTGAAGCACAAACCATCATTGGGATCGGGAGCAGGAGCTTGGGATGGTACATCTCGAAGAGGCTGCCTCTGCGGTGGAGGAGGCAGACGAGGTGCAGCATAGGACTGTCTTGGTGCGGGTGCAGTTGGACGATACATGCTGTGGGGGATCCATATCCGATGCTTCTGCGCGGACGGGCCCGAAGATGAGCCAGCGTCACGGCTGCGCCTGAGGGATCCCTGATGTTCCTGCAGACCAGTTTCGACATGAATAGCCTTGTTCACCAAGGTGGCGAAGTCGGCAAAGTCATGAACGAGCAGTGCTAGCTTGATATCAGGGTGAAGTCCATCACGAAACTTCTCTTGCTTACGAGCATCAGTTGCGATGTCTTCTTCAGCATAACGAGACAAGTCCAAGAATTCCCGCTGATAAGCATCTACAGACTTGTTGCCTTGGGTGAGGTTGCGGAACTCTCGCTTCTTCTTGTCCATGATTCCCTGAGGAATGAAGCGGGCACGGAAGGCAGCTTGGAAATCCGGCCAAGTGATGACCGTTCCAGCAGGTAGGGTACGCCTGTGGCTGTCCCACCATTGAGCAGCGGGACCCTTCAGAAAGAAGGATGCAAAGGTGACATAGCTAGCAGGGGCCACACTAGCAGACTCCATTTCATACGTGATGTCGCGGAGCCAGTCATCAGCATCAAGGGGTTGAGTTGAGCTGCGGTAGATAGTTGGGTTGAGGCGCATGAAGTCCTGCAGAGTTACTGGGGTTGGCTGTTGATTCATGTTCGGACGAGGAAACTGAGCCATCATTCCTTCCATGAACTGGCGGTTCAGCTCAAATTGTTGCATCATTCCAGCAAAGAATTCGGGCGGTGGTGGATCGTTGGCACCACGGCCACGACCAGCGGGTCTAACCATCCTGCTAACATGTAACAGGGGGTAGTTCAGCATTGAGCATTTGCAAAGACAAGGATCATTCATGATGAAACATGCATAAAGAAAGAGGTACGATGGATACCACTTAGTAGTCAACACGACAGTGTGTGCACTACTCAAAATACTATTCTAAGGAATAACTATGGCTTATCCAACTTTGGGGTGAATGTGGTCACGGGATCCTAATGTTAGAGTTAGTAAATTCGTTTAACCCGAATGGAAGAGAGATCAGAGTCCCAGAGTATAGACGAGGAGTAAAAGATCCTAATACCACCCAATGGCGACGTGGGCCCGTAAGCCACACAGCCAATGTTAGTAAAAGTTTTTCAGTGACTAGACTCAACTTCGGCCAAGGAGTTGGAAAGGGGGCTACCTACAGGCAGTCGGCTCTGATACCAACTTGTGACGCCCTCGATTCAATCGTACACTAATCATACACGCAAATGTGTACGATCAAGATCAAGGACTCATGGGAAGATATCACAACACAACTTTAGACACAAATTAAAATAATACAAGCTTTATATTACAAGCCAGGGGCCTCGAGGGCTCGAATACATAAGCTCGAATACACAAGAGTCAGCGGAAGCAACAATATCTGAGTACAGACATAAGTTAACAAGTTTGCCTTAAGAAGGCTAGCACAAAAGCAACATCGATCGAAAAGGCAAGGCCTCCTGCCTGGGAGCCTCCTAACTACTCCTGGTCGTAGGCGGTCTCCATGTAGTAGTAGGCATCGGCGGTGGCATCTGGCTCCTGGGCTCCGACATCTGGTTGCATCAACCGGAAAGAAGAAGAAAGGGGCAAAGGGGGAGCAAAGCAACCGTGAGTACTCATCCAAAGTACTCGCAAGCAAGGATCTACACTACATATGCAACATTATCAAAGGAAGGTTGTATATGTGGACTGGGCTGCAGAAATGCCAGAATAGAGAGAAGGCCTAGTCCTATCGAAGACTAGCATCTTCTGGAAACCACCATCTTGCAGCAACAGGAGGGAGTAGAGTAGCATAACTAAAGTAGTAGTAAGTGTTATCAACCTCGGCCAGAGATCCTTTCTCGACTCCCTGCGAGAAAGCAATCCCAGAGCCATACTATCCAGTTATCATCACAATCCATTACTCATCACAAGTATCCAGTTCTAGTTGTATCGATCGGGATACAACTCCAAGTGTCCGTTACCGTAGGACAGGCTATCGATAGATGTTTTCTTCCCTGCAGGGGTGCACCAACTTACCCACCACGCTCGATTAACTCCGGCCGGACACACTTTCCTGGGTCATGCCCGGCCTCGGCCAAACAATACGCCGCAACCCGACCTAGGCTTAATAGAGAGGTCAGCACGCCGGACTAAACCTATGCCCCCAGGGGTCATGGGCCATCGCCCCGGGAACTCCTGCACGTTGCGTACGCGGCCGGTGAGCAGACCTAGCTACCTCCTTAAAAAAGGCAGGAGCTTACCAGTCCAACCCGGCGCGCGCCGCTCAGTCGCTGACGTCTATTAAGCTTCGGCTGATGCATACGACGCAGAACGCCCATACTATGCCCACGTGATGGTTAGTGCTATCAGGCCAGAGGCCCCTCGGATCAAATATCCAAATCGTAGTGGATTAGGAACGCGCGGTAACAAGCAGAGACTCACGAAAGATGTGACCCCGTCGCCCCGTCTCGAGGACTTGCGGCAAGGGCTAGGAATGTCCGGCCACGCCTCGTAATTATCTCGCGGGAACCTTCCAGGTCAACCCGACTCCACGTCACTCGCAATTATGCTCGCGCGGGTACCCCTCAGGGTCGACCCGTCTTTAGGAACATGGTTCAGTGTAAAGTCATAGTAACCATAGTAACTGTGTGTCCAAACATCAAGGGGAAAACCCGAGGAATCATCCCCGGTGAATTCCACTCGATGTAATCATCAAGGTGAACGTAAGAGGAATCACCCCCGAGGTTCACACTTGAGGGGTTGCACGACAGAGTCGTATCGGAAGTGGTTAAGGCGGAATCACCCTCGATGAACACGACCGAATAGCTACACTACAGGGTTAACATCAGAAGTGTTGTAGAGGTCTCACCCTCGGCACTCGATAGTAACCCATTAGTGTCGAGCAACTAAGGGGAAAGTGATGTGCGGTGCCGTGGCCTGGTCTTCAATCCCGTTGATCGGGTCTCCGATGATGAAGCAGGGGCAACAAGGACAAGGTGGGGGTCACTGATGGATCACTATCCAGTCTATACTAAACAGTTTAGGATAAGCAGGTAGGTAACAATAAGCAGGTTACAAAAGCAGGCTATGCATCAGAATTGGAGCAATCAATTACAGTAGCAAAATCTAATGCAAGCATAAGAGAATGGAATGGGCGATATCGGGATGATCGAAGGGGGGGCTTGCCTGGTTGCTCTGGCAAGGAGGGGTCGTCGTCGACGTAGTCGATCACAGGGGCAGCATCGGTCTCGGGGTCTACCGGAGAGAAGAGGGGGAAGAAACAGTAAATATAAAGCAAACATAGCATCACAAAGCATAATGTGGCAATATGATGTGCCGGGTGTGACCTAATGTATGGCTGCACGATATAGGTGAAGGGGGGATTCAACCGGGAAGGTGTTCCCGGTTCCGGACCTGTGTCAGACAGATGACCGGAGGGGGGATGTTCCATGTTCAGCATGCTAAGGGCATGTGACAGATGAACAGACCGCGTATTCGGATTCGTTGGATTTTTCTGAGCAACTTTCATATAGAAAACATTTTCATCCGAGCTACGGTTTATTTTCTATGAATTTTCAAAGATTAAACCATTTTCTGGAATTATTTAAATTAACAGAAAAGGAATTATGACGTCAGCAGACAACATGACATTAGCAGGTCAACAGACCCGCTGACTGGTCAAACTGACCAATAGGTCCCACCAGTCAGCCTCTCTTACGTAACAGAGTTTATTTCAAACTAATCTGCTGTTATTTAGCTACTGGGCCCCACATGTAAGTGACTGGTTAGGTTAACTAATTAGTTTTATTTATAAAAACATTTAATTAGCCTAATTAACCGAAAGGGGCCACATGTCATACAGAGGGGTGAATAGCAACTGCGTTGACCAGAGTCAACGTGGTCAACTGGGGCGTCGGGGCCCACTGGCAGCCTCACTCGGTTGGGCCCCACAGGGCCACGGCGGCGCCAGGTCAGCACGGCGGCCGGAGCAATGTCGGCGACCACAGGAGACGGCGGCGACGCGCAGAATTCGCCCACAGACCACCAAAACGAAAGCGGTCAGTCGCGTTCGAACGCGGAGTCGAAGCCGCCTCGAACGACATCGGCGGGAGCGGCTGAGGCGACCGGGAACGTCGACGGCGACCACCGCAAGCGGCGCCGGACTTCGGGCGAAGGTGGTTTCGGCGCGGTGGGGCACCATTTGGCGTGCGGTTGGGTTCATTCGAACGGCCTCTCGACGCCGCGTCATTCTGTGGCGATAGTTTGGCCGGAAACAGCCGGAGACGACGGTGGCAAGCGGCGGACCGGACGCCAGAGATCGGGCACCGATGGAAATGGAGCTAGAGGGCGCAGGAAGACAGGCTAGAGGCTCGGGCGGCACCAGGGAGACGCCCTGAGCACGTTGTCGTGCTTGCCCGGCCTTGGCAACGACTACAACGAAAGCGACTAGCTGCACGGCGGAGCCGAGCTCGGCCATGGCGGACGTGTGGCTACGGGAGCGCAAGAGACCAGGGGAGCGAGGGGAGAGGATGAGGGGCTCACCGCGTGGCGCAAGAAAGGCCCTCGACGGGTTAGGAGCGCAGGGGAAGGCCGAATCGACGATGGCTGCGTCCGGCGACCCGGGGAGGAAGAAGACAGGGATGCGGTGTTGCGGGGCTTGCCAGCTCGCGTTCGTGGCCGTAGTCGACGTAGCGGAGCGCGGCGGAGCGGCTGGTTACGTCGGAGGAGCACGAGGGAGGCGGTCGCCGCGGTGATGCGAGGTGGGACGGCGGCGATGGTGCTCGGGTGAGGCGGGCAAGCGAGACAGAGAGGGGGAGGAGCGCGTGGATCTGGGAGGCGAGAGAGGGGAGTGGAGGTAGGTGAGGGGGAGGACTCGAGGCGTCCGAGGCGTGGAGGTCTTATCCTCCCGTCGGAGCCAGCGAGGGGGTCCAGTGGAGACGCGCGCGCGCGGTCGCTCGCACAGTGGGGAGGGGGAAGACGACAGGGGGGAGTGGGCCGGCCTAGCTGGGCCAGTTGGCTCGGGTGGGCTGAAGCCCAAGGGGAGGCCAGGGGCTCTAGCCCCTTTTCTCTCTTTTTGTTTTTGTTTTAACTTTTGCTTTTCTTTTTTAACAACTTTCTGTTATAGCTATTTTAGGCCATTTAGGTACTTTGCAAAAAAATGTTGGTTCACCACCAATATTACCAGAAGAATATTTTCCACATGATGAACATTTTAGTTTTCATGGTTGAGCATTTTGAATTTCACTCATAATTTGAAATTGAATTCAACTGGAATTTAAAAAGAGAGAGGAGAAAATGATGATCAAACACTTGTTTAGCAAAATGATTAACTTAACCCCAGGGGTTACTGTAGCATCATTACACCAGGGTGTTACATTATTTGTCCAATTTGTGCAAAATTTAGTTTATTTGTCCATTTGGGTTGGTTGGATGACATATATGGATTGATTACATTGTTTCCAATTTCTTAGATGCATAAGCTCGTAAATGTTCATTATTTGGACAAGACGACATTTATGGATTGAACTTCAGTTTGTCAGCATATTCTGTGATTTGTCATGATTCTTGTTGAAAAACTATTGTGCTGAGAAGAGGGATAGAACAGAGGATTGATTGCTCTGTTTCTAAGTTTTTAACCCTACCGCCACAGGCCCTGGCGGTAGGTTGCAGGATCCTACTGCCAGGGACCATGGCGGTAGGGGGGTAAACTTTCTGTGACGAGAAAAACGAGAACCTTGGCGGTAGGGTGAGAAGCCTACCGCCATAGGTTGTGGCGGTAGGGTCAACCCTACCGCCAGGGTGCTCGTTTTTTCCGTCACGGAAAGTTTACCCCCGCCCCCTACCGCCATGGCCCCTAGCGGTAGGATCCTGCAACCTACCGCCAGAGGCTGTGGCGGTAGGGTTTGAACCCTCTCCTCTCCCTCTCCAAAAGTACCAATATGAAGATTGTCTTAGAATAATACACTTCTATCAAATATTAGAATGATCATCTCGCAAGCACATGAATAACTCAACTCAACATAGTTCATTACATCCACGAATAACAAATGTTCAAACTAATTAAGACATGACCCGGTTCGGATGACATCGGTTGAAACTAATAGCTCAAACTGAACGACACATTTTCTAAACAGGTAACATATTTCTCATACTTATCAGACGTTCAATTTGATCATCACACGCTTGATTACGCTTCAGTTGAAAGTCGGTGGATCCTGCCCAATGCCCCAACACACCATTCGTTTCACGGAACCAAGCCCATGCAGCACGGCGGGCGGGATTCTCTGAAACGCCTTGTTTGATTGCCCATCCTATGACCTGGCCGGGTTTCCTCAAGTCCATCTCAAGGAATTCTTCTTTGCTTGCAGTGAACGCAATCTCAATTGCCAAAGCGTGTCTGCAAGCATATTCCCGGTCTTGCAGCTCATCAAGCATCCTCTCTTTCTCGTTCACAAGCTTTCGAAAAGTTTTTTTCTCCTTAGCATCAGAAGGTTCCTCGATAACATAATACTTGCTGGAATCCTTCATGGCTGCATTTGCCTCATCACAACTCTTCAACCATGCTTCACATTCCCTCTTCAAGCAACGGTGTCGCTCCGACATGAGCTTCTCACACGCTATGTTCATAGTCATGGATCGAATGTCCATCCTACATGAATAAACGGGATTAAGATGACATAGAACAAAACAGAAAATAAATTCAGTAGAGTACAACACTTGGTTACTTAATATGACATACAACACCAAGTTCTTAATGAGTTCAAATGTTAAGGGTACAAGTCATAGTAGTTCAAATGACGACCAAGCAAAGGGTACATGTCATTACAGTCCAAATGACAAAGATTACATAGCCTCATGCAATTCTATGTGGCGTACGGTCCCGGGTTGCAACAAATAACATCATTTCTTTCTTTGACCCATGCCCCACGAGAAGCCCACTTCTCGTCTGACGAGAATGGTTGGCGAACTAACCAATCAATGACCTGACCATGATTTCCCATGTCTATCTCAGCATATTCTTCCCTTGTCACACACAATGCAATTTGCATTGCAAGATCACGCCTATAATTTTTTTCCGCCGTCTTGAGCTTGTTCATCTGCCTCTCCTTTTTTTTGATAAAATTTTCGGAACGGTCATTATTGAAATAATAATGTGAAAAGGCCCTACACTCCGCATTCAACGCATCAATGGCTTCCATCCACAAGTTCATCTTTTCTTCAATCAATTCGTGTTCACGGTTCGCCGCCGCCTCAGCAGAAGCTTCAAAGAAAATGAACGGTGCCATCCTACATTTCGAGAAGTTGCTATTAAACTAACTTAGGTTTAATTGCTTTCTTAAGCCTAACCCAACCCCCAATTATGTACACTAAGACTAGCACTAGATCTAGATACACAAACTATTATACAAGCAATTCTAAGCACATCATACATAAGGAAATCACAAACATAAACCTAAATGGATCATATGAATTGATTTGACCTCATGAGCTAGGTTTGCAACCAAATGAGCAAATGCAAACTAAACAAAGATATCAACCAATCAAAATGAGGGGAAATGAGAGAGCTACCTTGGGTGATGAAAATGGTAAGAATCCATCGGAGAAATCTCAAACAAATCAGGGAGGTTTGGGAGGCTCTTGTGCTTCAAAGAGAGAGAGGGGAGACTTGAGCTCGGTGGAGAGGTGAAGTGGCCTGAATGAGTGGTTGAGGAGGGGGGGAGGAAATATCCAGCCCCACCCCACCTTATCCACAACCCAGGCTGGCGGTAGGCTTCGGTAACCTACCGCCAGAGCTCATGGCGGTAGGCCCTTTTTCATGTCAGCATGCGCCGACGGCCGTCAGTCGCCGTCAAAGGGCCTATCGCCAGAGCCTATGGCGGCAGGACGTGCAAACCTACGCCAACCCCCTGGCGGTAGGCAAAAGGGTCAGATCCCAAAATATTTTCAAACGGGATCAAATTCTAAGTTTGTTAAAAAGGGTCAAAACACGAAATTTTGCCACGAGCCACCGGTGTTCAGGCTGCTCAATAAGTTGGTGCAGTACGGACGGGACCTCGTGCATGCAGCATGCATGTGGCGCTGCCATCTGATCAGTCGGTGTTGGTGCATGGTGTGGCCTGACTTGCATGCATGCGTTGCTGCGGTCTGCAGCCCGGCCAGCCAGTAGTGTGCGTTGCCATATGCATATCTCTTCCTGGAACGCAGGCCTCGTACATGAGCCAGCTACCGCAGCCATCGCCGACTAGTTACTAGTTTTGGATCCGCATGTGCCGTGTTCCTCTCCCCTGCCATGATGTACTAGCTGCAACCAAAATGAAAAGAAGCCAAGAATGATAACTGGCTAGGACGTATTTGGTTCGCCCGCACGGAAAGTTTGTGGCCCATTTGGTTGTTCGCATACACTGTTGAACTTGCATCACATGAAGTTTAAAATATCTTTGGGCCTGACTCACTGGCAACACTCAGATCGACAGTTTCCAGCGAGCCAAGCCGAGCTGAGCCACAGTGAGCGCACATGGGCGGGGCCCTTCACGAGAGGAGGCTCAAGGGATGCGATCTGTGTATGTGCTTCTTCTTCTACCTCCACTGACCTCCTCCCTAATCTCCTTTCTTCCTTCTCCTCTCTAATCTACACAACTGTGCTTTGGTTCGAGATAAACTCTACACGAAAAAAATGCACATCGATGTTATGGTTCCATTCAGGCGATCGGTTCATAGTTTTGTCGACCGTAATTGCTCAACTTTGTGTTCAAGTTTGGAGCTATTTTGGACAAAGTTTGTCAAGATCGTCGCGCACGATCGGCCATTTGAAATTTCCTTTAAGCAGTAGCCTAATCTCGTAGTTCCTCACGGCATTCGTGTTGCAAATTTTCTGTTTAGACAGTTGTTCATCTCGGCCTTCTCTTCTCGATCTGCCATGACGCGCACACTGTATTTCTTCTACTCGGTCCTCTGCTTCGGAGGCCTCCTATTCGTCCCTCTCGATGGCAGTGCCGTTCCTCTTGACCTCCTTGCCCGCGTCCTACTACAGTTGAGTCGTTTCCGGCATCGTTCATCTCGGCCTCCTCTCTCTCGTCCTACTGCACTGACGCAACCATGGCGCGGGCATTGCATTTCTCCTCCTCTGTCCTCTGTCTCCGTGCGGACTTTCTCTGTGGCAACGAGGCTAGCAACTAGTTCGCCACACCGCCGACGAGGTCGCTCGCACACGACTCCATGCTCGTCATGTCGGACGTGGAGCCATGGCCACCGTCCACCGCAGTCGCCATGGTCCGGCACGCACTGCATTTCTCCTCCCCGTTCCTTAGCCTCACCGCTCCTCCGCACAGACTTTCTCTGTGGCGGCGATGCTAGCAACTAGTTCACCGTGGCGCAGGCAAGAATGCTCGCCCGAGACTCCGTGCTCATCGTGTCGGACGTGGTGCCACGATCACCGTTCACCGCAGTAGCGAGGCACAGTGTGTGTGTTAAGTGTAAGTGTTAGCTCTTAATTGTATCCCGCATATACAACCAAACACCGTGTAGTTCCGTGAGTCGAGCCAATGCAGGCAACCAAACAACATGCCAAAATTGCTCACTTAATGCGGGAGTCTAAATGCAGGCAACCAAACAATATGCAGATGTCGACTTTTTACCTGTTTTCCTTCAACCAGGCTCAACCGGCTGAGCTAGCCAGGCCCGGCTCCTACGGCAACCAAACACGTCCCTAGCTACTGTGCCCGTTCTTTGTTTTGTGTTGCAGCGATCTGGCAATGGCTCCTACAAGTACAATCTTAGTTCCAAACATACGAAATAAGAAATGTTAATTCCAACTTCCAAGTGGTCATTAATAATTTATGGCATATGGGGTGCCACAAACACAAACCCTTGGCCATATATAACGACTCCCAACCCATGGCCGGGTCCAAGCGCCACTCACTGTAGCTGCTACTGATCCGGTGAGGAGCAACCACACAGCAAGCACCATGTTTGGTTTGGGGCACGTGTTGCTTCGACATGCAATCAACCTGCACCAGCCGGTAACCCACACCGCATTACAGGCCAAGGAGCACTACATTTCTGGCATCCGCTTACGAAGCCAACATAGCAGCAGGGTGCATATGTGAGTTTTCAAGGTAGGACAGACTATAATTGGTAGGGACTTGAGTATGTAGTAGTACATGTTAGCTAGGATGCATGTGTCTGTCTACTTGCTAACCTTGGGGGACAGGTCTCGTGGCACCGCACCAGTCGGCGTACGACCGCGGGCCACAGATTTTGGTGATCTTCCCCCTAGATCGTGTTGCCAGTGTTGTCGTTGCATCAACTGTATATATGCTCTCTCTTTTTTTTGCGGGGAACTGTATATATGCTTTTGTCCTAGCATATATTTGGCGCTACCGGTATAGTGACATTAATTTGTGTAGTGACATTATTTCCTCTTTCCCAGGACACTGACATTTCCTCTTTCTTTCATATTTTTTTTTAACACAGTATTCCGGAATTTCCTCTTTCTTTCCTTTTTTTTTTGAACCAAGGGAATAAACAATCCTGAAACCTGGTGATAACACCAGGACTTGAAAGCTGAGAACTTCTAAAAAAAAACTACAAGCTGAGAACCAAGGGAATAAACAATCCTGGTGATAACACAAAATTCTCCCAACACATACCTGTATGGTTATATATTGGTCACCCAAGTGAAAAGTCGAGAAACAGAAAATTGATCACCTGTATGGTTAGATGTGGCCACCGGTTTGTCGTCGCATCTACGGCATATATGCTTTTGTCCTAGCATATATTTGGCGCTATGAGCATAGTGACATTTAATTTCTTCTTTCCGCAACAGTGACATTTCCTCTTCCTTTATTGACATAAGCAAAGTGACACTTCCTTTTGAAAAATAATCTCCTTTTATTATTGGTTTTGAAAATTATTTAGCTCAAAGAACTATAAAGTGTTCAAGCCCTCCGTTCTTTGCATCAAGGATGCACATAGCCAACAAAACCACAATCTAGAATCAACGGAATAAGCCGGGGATAAAACAAAATTTTGCTAAGTAACAAGAGGAAGTGAAAAGTTGAGAAAACAGAAACTCCATCACCTAAGTACCAAACACATACTTGTTTTACATTGCATTATGGTAGGAGGACTTGCCGTAGGATGCGGTTAGATGAACACGAACCCGGACGCCACATGCGCATCGGAGACTAACGCCACCCAAGACCTTGCCCTGGCATCCAGAGACGTAGACTGTGAGCCATGGCAGCGTAGGCACTAGCAAAGGGAGAGAGGAGATGGAGATGGAGAGAATGTCGAAGCAGACATTGAGTCCGGTGACCGTGCCTAGGCTGGTGGACAATGATTTGGCGACGGTCCTGATTTGCCACTAGGGTGTTGTCGGTGTGTCTCTTCTCGTATTATTGGCCACACGGGAGGGAATGGGCAAGAGAGAAGGTGATGCCTCATGTGGGTTCTTAATGATGTCCATGATACACTTTGAAGGTTATATGGATGTTATAGATGTAGACATCAACTACACTCACAAATTAAGCGGATTTGTTTGTGTATGTTACATCACCAAGAGCACAAAACTAAAGCAAGTACGTGCAGCAGAGAGACCTGACGGTGTAGATCCTACTAGTGTCACCACTTAGACCACTTTTGGAGATCTGCCAAGCTTTATATAGAAAGTTTGAGATGTTAGTACAACGCACAAGATACTCCACCAATCGATCTTGCCTTCTGGCCGGTCTATCAGTTAATGACTAGACACGATTGATCTAATTTAATCATGTCAAAGACGAAGAAAATATACAGCAGCAGCTAGCTAGAATTCTTGCATCCTTTGTCGTTTTGGTTGCGGCCGTGGCATCATGGGAGGCGAAAGCGGCAACACGTTAACACAGCTCTGATGTGATATGAGTCGATGGCATAATGGCTGCAGTGTCCTTTGTCCCTACTTTTCTTCTCTGGAACTTCTGTCCTCTACTTGACTGGTCCATACCGATACAAAAGGTGACCAGGACGCATCAACGAGACAACGACGACAACCAATAATCGACGCCTTCGTTTACATTGAGCAGCAATATTCATCGACCATGACATGAGTGGTGTATGAGGGTTTGGACTGTTCTCTAGACGCTCCCTTTCTACGCATTAAATGATGACACAGTTCTTTTGATAGCTTAAAAATAAGTTGTCCCCGGCTTCTTTCATAAGTCACCTTCCCTAATTGTTGGGGCGTATGAACTCATTATCCCACAACTACCCCATAAGCTTCAGCAAATGGGAAAAGGCTTATGGGAGAAGCCGGAAAGCGTGGCTTATTTTTTTAAGCTGTCAGAAGAACTAGGCTAGAAACCGCTAAAACACGACTAGTCGGTCCAGTAGGGTGCTCCAATCTGCTCTTGATCTGAAGAAATCCACCTGTCCACAAAAGACCCACTTTTAACTGTTTTTTTTTCTTTTGTAAATGCAAAACAAACTTCAGGCCCTCATGTAATTATAAGAAGCCCCTTTTCAGCTAAATAAATTACAAAGAGGACCTCTTAATGACTAGAGAATTTACGAACGATAGGCTGGACTTTACAAAAAATAGCGTGAAAACCCTAGATTTTTTTGTAAATTGTCCTTGAAAAATTACAACATATCATGGGACACAAAAATAATAACTAAATTATTGATAAGAACAGTTCAAAATCATGGATAAAAAAATACTATGAAAAATGACCACATCATTTTAAAAGTACTTGAACACTGTTCATGTTTACGAAAAATGGTCATGGTTATAAAATGTTCAGGTATTTACAAGTATTATTGTTTATAAACCAAAAATGTTCATACAATTAAAAAAAATTTCATGCTTTTTAAAAACCATCATATAATTTAATATTTTTTTGACATTAAAAAGTGTTCACAAGCTTTAAAAATGTTTGCATTTTCTTAAACTATTAATATGTGTAAAAATAATTTCTTACATTCCAAATATTGCTCACTCATTAAATAAATGTTCATATGTATAAAATTTCGATATTTATTTAAAAGGATATGTTAAGAACTGTTAATAATATATTAAAAAATAAAAGCATAATTAAATAAATATAAATATAAATATGGATTTATCGAAAAAATTAATGTAGTAAAATCCTTCTCATGGGTCGGCACACGTAGCGGTTGGTTGTACCGCACATGCGCTGGCTCAACTCAGGCTTCCGCCAGTTTTTTCTTTCTTTTTCCGGTTATGTGTTTGCTTTTTCACGGGTTTTTCTGTTCTTGCTATAATTTTTTTAGAACTCTTTTATTTTTCTGTATATTTTTTTGATTTTATCTTTTTTAATTCTGGGATACTTCGTTAATTTCTAAAGATTTTAAAATTCATGGATAATTTACAAATTCATTAACAACTTGAAAACTCATTGATATTTTCTGAATTCCATGAATTTGAAAATAAAAATCACGTACATTCATTTTCCCTAAAATTCATACACAAATTTCCAATTTAGGAACATTTTTCAAAATTCATGAACATTTTACTAATACACGGACATAATTTTCTAGTTGCAGAAAGCTTTTCTCGCGGAAGTCCACCTTTTCGGTTGCTAGGTCTCATCAACCGAAACTTCAAGTCAGTAGGATAAGGAGGAGGAGGAGGAGCTTTTCATCGAGTGATGATTTTAACATCTGTGCATAATTTTGAAAGTTCAAGAACGTTTTATAAATTTTTTGATTTTTTTTAATTCATATATACTTTTCAAAATTGGGATGAACATTTTTTCTAAAAATAATTTATTTTATAGCATAATTGCTTTATAAAATTTCTGGAATTGTTTTTATGAAATGTTTCTTTCCTGATAAAAATTGGCTAAAATGGTAAAGTCTTACTGTACATGAGCCGTCAACCCATTTTTACCCACCGCTCAACAAACAGACACCGTGATGCCCGACTGGCAAACCGAGTTGGGCCGGCTAAGTCGGGGCTTTTCTTGCTGTTTTGTTGTTCGCTGCTTTTGCTGCAGTTTTTCTGTTGCTTATTGTTATGTTTTTTTGCTATGGTCTTTATATCTTTGTTTTTTTTCTTTAGTTATTTTTGTTTTTATTTTTCAATACACAGTGAATAGTTTTAAAATGCATGGTGAACAATTATTTAATATATGATTAACATTTTTTGAATACACACTAAACATTTTGACAATATATTGAACATTTTAAATATTAGATGAACTTTCCAATTATATGTTGATACGCACTTAATAAATTGAAATTTCCTTAAATATGTGAACAATTTTGAAAAACTATATATGTAACTTTTGAGCATTTTTGTAAATTTTGAGCATTTTTGTATTTTTTTTGTAGTTTTTAAGATTTTTTTCAAAGTTTCAATCATTTAGAAGAAATAATCATCTTCTGAAGAATACAAACAATTTTTTGCAATTGTGAAAAGTTTCAAAAAGCACAAACTTTTAAAAAATCACTAATATTTTTCAAAAAAAATGAACAGTTTTGAAAAAAGTAAAACTAAAAGAACCCGGTAAGGAAGAAACAGGAAAATTACTAAAAAAAGAAAAGAACCGCCCAAAACTTTCTAGAAGGATCGCAAAAAAAATTATGTGAACCATTAATTGGACCGGCCCACTCTTGGGCCGCTGTGTGCAAAAGGCAAAACCTTGTCGCACAGAGTGACAAATACGAGTGACCTGCTCTCTATGTCGTGCGCTCAAAATAGGGGCTTTCTATGGCGATTATACGTGTGTGCAAAATAGGGGCTCTTTATAGCGATTATACGTGTGTGCGTGTGTGTGTGTGCAGGCGCACGTGCCCTCGTTATATGGGCTCAGCCGGCGGAGAACGTTCTGTTGAGAAAAAAAACACGTTGTGCGGTTTGTACCGGACGACTGTACATACGATATCTCTAATTGAGAGGTAACCCTTGCAAGCATTGCCACAAATCCCCCTTGAATTGTGCATCCAAATTGCGAAACCGTTTCCACCATTTTGTTCCTCTTGTCAAGATGTTTGAATGTAGAGGGATTTTTGTTCGGAATTTTTCAACTTTTCAAAATGTGTATTTAGACAATGGGTGCATATGTACCTATGAGCCAGTGCCAATTTCGGCTTCATAGGTTTCAATCTACTCCTTTTCATGCAACTTGGGCTCCCTACTATACTAAACTTCTACTCCCCGCATACTTAACTTGTACTTCCAGTGAATGTATAGTTATGCTCCCCCCATGCAGCGCATTTTTACCCCACATCTCACATACTTGTTCTCTCTGTGCAATGCACTTCTTCTCCACGTATACTGCACTACTTGAGCATTTTTTAAAATTTCAAATAATTTGTAAATTTTAACACTTTAACATGGAAACATTTTCTGACGGATGCGAACAATTTTTTGTTATTGTGAAATGTTTCAAAAGCATGAACATTTTTATAATTTCAAGATTTTCTTTCAAAAATGTGAACATAAAGCAAAAAAATCAGGTAAAGAAGCAATAGGAAAAATAATAATGGACCGAACCTTCTAAAAGGTTTGCAAAACAAATTTTTAGTGAACCATTAATTTGACCGGGCCACTCGTGCATCGCGCTGTGCGAAACGCGGACGCATTGTCGCACAGAGAGACACAGGATGCACAGCACAAGTGCATAGCCGGCGCGGTACATACACACAATGTGATGCATCATAGTACTCCCTCCTGTCCTTTTTACTCTGCATATAAAAATTGTCTGAAGTCAAACTTCATAAAGTTTGACCATAATTATATGAAAAAATATCAACATCTACCATGCTAACATTATACAATATGAAAATTTAAGTCATGATGCATCTATTGATATTGATTTGATATTGTAAATATTGGTATTTTTTTTATAAAGTTGATCAAACTTTACGAGGTTTGATTTTAGACAAATCTTATATGCGAACTAAAAAGGACCGAAGGGAGTACAAGTCAGTACACGAGCGGAAAACCAGCAGCGAAAACCAGGTGTAAAAACCGGGAGCATGGTCCCTGTGTCCTTCCCTCACGAGCAGCCACCTGGCGCACTCCCACGCCAACGCATGTTAGAGCATCTACAACCATGGACAGCAAATTCGATGCCTCAGACGCCCGCGGACACGTCTGGGCCTGTCCGCGGGCACTGACCGGTCACGCCTCAAATTTCTCTCTCCACATTATCCGTTATCTTATATTCATACTAAGCATGCAACGTAAGAGCAACTCTACGTGATCAAATAACACACAACGAAATCGGCATCAAACAGACAAGCAAATGCACATAAACAAACAGTACATCATCCAAAAGATAATCGGAGTTTATTGTCGAACAAGTTCTTAACTTCAACAACTAAACACGATAATAAACATAGAAGGAGGAGCGTCTTTACCACTTCTTCGCCCGACATGTCCCCTTCCGGTCGCCGGCGTAGCTGTAGGCGTCCGCGGCTGGTCGAGGATCTTGGTCGTCACATGAGGGGGTGGAGCTATGGTCGTCGCCTTCGTCGGGGTCAGAGTCGGAGGATGATCAGCCCCTTCGTCCGACGAACGGCCATGTCCTGCTGCCACTTCAATTCCGCGAGCCGAGCCGCCTCCACCGTTGCTACTTCGCGCCGTGCTCCGACTGTTCTATAGCAAGTCGGAGCGCCTTCGCGTTCTTCCGCCTTAGGCGGCGAGCGTCCGTCTCCGCGGTCGTGAGCGACCAGCGGTGGACCCAAGCGAGGAGCCACCCGTTTTCGTCGGGCTCCGTCGGCATCCCAAGGCGACTGCACATGGACTGCTCCGCCGCGTCGCTCTCCCTTGCCTGCTGCCTCTCGCGGCGGGCGGCGCGCGCCTCCGCTTTCCGGAGTGCGCGTGCAGGCCGGCAGCGCGGGCACTAGCACCCACCACTGCCCACGCAAAGCAGCGGCCAGCGGGGGAAGGGGACGGCGTGGGGGCGGAGTCGATTGTGCCGCCCTGGCGGAGGTACGCGTGAGCCGGGAGGGCCCAGTTCCGTTCGTGTCTGCATTGCGCCCGAGTGGGAGTTGCGGCGATGCTTTAGATCTAGAGTTGTCCTCGGTGTTCACCTTGGACCGCTCCAAGGAAATGCGGAGGGCCAGCTCCTCGTCGATGTTCAGGTCAGAGCTGGAGTGGCCGTCGAAGCTTGACATTGCGACGGATTTGATCGGAATCGAAGAGGGAAAAGGAGAGGACGGAGCAAGAGAGGAGAGTGATCGAGCTAGGGTTTTTTGTGGGACGGACGTGGAGTTGGTGGCGGGCCGGGACTGTCAGGCGGACGCACCCGGGCGTGCTCGGGCTGTCCCATATCCGCCTTATATTTGGGATGGATATGAGGGGCATCGGACAGCCCGGGCGTTTGAGCCCGGTTTAAGGCGCCCGGGATGGATTGATTTTTTGTGACCGGTTCGCCCGCCCGGGCGTTTGAGACGGGTTTAGGGAGCCTGTCTGTAGATGCTCTTAGAGCACCTGCACGTGGCATTTGTAGGGGTATCCCTAAAGTCCAAATGTGTATCTAAAAATAGTTACCATGTATTTTTGAATGATGAACATGTAATTAAAAAAGTTAAAGGTGTATTTGATGAAATGGTATACATGTATTTGGGAAATCTTCAACATGTACTTCAAAAATATACATCATGTAACAGAAAATTGCTCAACGTGTAACTTAAAAATGTTCAACATATATTTGATATGTGCATTTTGCATCACAATTTCGTTAGATAAATATTATGTTTATATGCATATTTGATCACCATTGCATCATTTTCCCTTGAGTTTATTTTAAATTACAGAGTTTCACCAGAGAATGTGTCAGAAAAGGTGCCAGAGGATGAAAAGAAAGAAACATGAAAAATATCACTTTTTGAAAGAGATGAAAAATAGAATAAAAATGCATGATGTATTTTTGGACTGACAGAGCCAATGGGCCAAAAGAAGACACCTAGGAGAGCCATGGTGGGCCTAGAGGCTTCCTATGCACCTCAAGGCTAGGGTACCTAGAGCCCATAGGACACCCCAGGGTGCCTCTTGGGGGTATTTGGTCTTCTCCTGGCACAAAAGTTCTACTAAGATTTATCTGTGATGTGTCAACGTGGCGAAATAGAGCCCTACTCCTCTTCCCAAATGGTTGATTCTGCCAAAATATAAGGAAGCAATTCAAGCAATCATCATGACAATCACCGAGGCATCAAGGGGAACATCTCCGTCTACTTCATCAACATCATCTTCATCTACTACACATACCCCACATCTCCATCTCATCTATGTAATTTGTATAGATTGGTTACCGTGATCACTTTGTGTTTACTTGGTGAAATACTTATACTTTTAGATTGTCATAAGTATGCATACACTTCTTCCCATCTTTATTATGCATACACTTCTTCCCATCTTTATTATGATGTCTTATGACTAGTTCTATTATGTTCTTGAGGACATAAGAGAAAGTCAGTTGTTGTCGCAGATAAGTTTGATGTTTGCTTACGTTGTTGTGTATTTTTATGGTGATATGTGAACGTCGACTGCATATAATGTTACCTGCACGGGTCTATAGGAGATCATTACATTATAATAAGTCCAAAAGGGGAGGGTGGAGTGAAAGAAAATCGCTCCTTGAGTTTATGAGTTATGACATGAGGGTTAAAAAGAGATCTTAGAATTTATGGCTATGGTTGAATGCTCTCTTAAATATTGCTAGTAGTTGCAGATGCTTGTTAGGGTTAGGATTATGATTATATTTGAGTCATGGGGTTGCAATATATAGGCTTAGAAACTATCGACACAACTATGATCACTCACCAATAATCAGTGCAAGTTATTATGAAGGTTGACAACAATGCAATATCCCAGAGGTCCTCGAGAATGATTAGTCCACAAGAAACACAACATGCTTTTCCTTACCACAGTTAAGGATTTGGTTTGGACCTTGCTACAACTTTTACATGTCTTGCTATTTACACTCTTGCAACTCTCCAACAACAAAACACAATGTGGTTGCACTTTTCAGCAATTGCTTGCTATTTTCCTGGCATCAATTTCTTCTACTCCTTGTTGGGTTCAACACTTTTACTTATTGGAAAGATCAATAGTTGGTCCCCAACATTAGTGAAATATCATTTGTCAAAAAAAATGTTTACATTATTGAAAACACCAAAAGAGAAAAAATGGTGAAACAAAAGAAAGGGAAAAACAATAAGAACTAGGAAGAAAAAGAATAGTAGAAAAAATGAAAATAGTGAAGAAAAATAAAATGAAAAAAAAAACAAAAAACAAAAACAAAAAAGGTACACTCAAAAGGGGGAAAATCATACATGGTATAAAACACCCATGACAGAAAATCGGTAGGAAAAACATCTTTGCTGACGCTTCCTGATTGGCCCGCTCCTGAGGGCCCGTAGGTGATTCACCCATAGCACTTGCTATGTCGATACATTGCATTTGTGCATGCCTAAGAGCCAGTTCTTTTTGCCTCATGATTCTCCATAATCTAATTCTGGCAAAACTGCCCACATAATTGCCTACGCAACAGAATCAGCTGTCCAATTCCTATCTCAGTTTCTGTGATTCCAGCCTGTGATTATTGTATGGGTTGTGTGCTGAAATATCTGTAATGCCCCTATATTGGGTTGAGTGTTGAATTGCTAACGGTTGGTTATTTTAGACAGTTTCATGTCTAATATGAACACGAAAGCGAGTTGCAAATCTCAAAAAGTATTTAATATTACAATATAAAAGCGAGTTGCAAATATCATAAAGTGCTTAATATTACAATTTAAAACCGAGTTGGAAATATCATAAAGTGCTTAATATTACAGGTTAAAAGCGAGTTGCAAACTACAAATAGGAGGATGATCTGAAGGTACAAGACTGACAACAATGGCCTCACGTGTAGCGGCCATGGTACCATCATCTTCAGGTGGTAAAGCATTTGCATCTGTAGACGGTTGTGGAAGTTGCACGTGCGCATCATTGTCAAACTTGTCAAAATGCTCATCACGTAACTTGCTATCACGAATGAAGTTGTGAAGACACATGCATGCCGTGATGATCATCTTTTGGGTCTCCGGTTTGTACCGTGGTATGCCTTGGAGAATACGCCATTTCATCTTGAGAACACCAAACGATCTTTCAACAACATTTCACAAAGAAGAATGACGATGGTTGAATGTCTCATATCTCCCCATCGGAGGGTGTTGTTGGAATTCAAGTACATGATACCGTTGCCCTTTGTATGGTGCTAGATATCCAACTATGTTTGGATATCTGGAGTCGGCAACGTAGTGTTTATCTACAATAAAACATCATGTACATAAGAATATGCATGCATACACATATATAATAATATGAATACATACAAGAGATTATTTGTGGGTGGTTGTGGAAAATGCTCATAACGAACTATATAGCATCGCTCCATACACGTGTGTCATGAACTGATCCGGGCCATCCAGGAACAAAAAAAAGAACCTTATATTGAAATCACACACTGCGATGAGATTTTCTTCCTATTCCTGTGTTGGGGCTCAAATTCCTTGCGGACAACCACTTCAATGTGTGTTCGATCTATGGCTTCAATAGCATTTTGAAATGAGGATAGAACTTTGTTTTTCTAAGTATGGGATGATGTTCAGAGAAAGATGGACTCATTGGTCTAATGTAGTCAATGGCCATGCGGTCCACACACTCCAAAACCTCATGAAATTTTTTGTTAGTGACATAACAACTATGTGCAAATCGATCTGCGACATTTGTCAGTGGTCTGCGTTGTCCCCAAAGTCCATAGAAAAAGTGTTCGGGCGGGGAGGAGTCGAGGGTGGTGCTGGATGGGCTGGGGCGGCGTCATAGGGGCCTCCCGCCGGCAGATCCGATGATGGTGAGGCGGGGAAGTAGGCCGGCAGCACGCCAACCCTTGCCCGAGGTGGCTGGTGGTGGCTCAGGACGACACAAGTGAGGGTGGACAAAAGGGTTCGATGCGAATCCCTCGTTTTGGGCCTCGCTCGACCAGGCTACCCCAAGTGGCATTCTGGCTATAAATAGAGTTGTCCAATAGGGGTACTAGTTGAAACGGAACACGTTTTATTTTGAGGACTGGCTAGAATCACGAGAATAGCCAAGTTTCCACGATTGTGGGTTGATCCTAGACAATTCATGCGGCAGAGATGAGTTCTTTTGAGATTTTGAGTCCCTTGGACAGTGATTCTTCATAATCAAGTCAAAAGAACTGGCCCGAAGTAAATTGCTCCCACACCACAAAACAACATGAGGAGGCTTGCAAAAAACTCACTGCCAGCTGGTGAAACTTTAAAGCGCCGACATATCAGTGATGCTGATGCTTGTTTCCTATGCACCGCAGCTCCGGATTCATGGCAACATGCACTGCTGAACTGTTGCATGTACAAATGCGTTTAGGCCATGCTGGATGAGGATCTTGTTGAGCTATGGGCAATTTGGTGGGTGAGGAGGAAAGCAAAACACGAGGAGATTTTTCCGAGTCCTCTGTCCACCTATTCCTTAACCCAAAACTATCTAGCTGAGCTTGATCTAGTGCTGACAAAGCAGAAGAAGACGCCACCTGGAGTGGTGAGAATAGTATGGAAAAGATGGCTCGGGGGACCTGCCGGAGTCGCGAAGTTAAATGTTGATGTTGCCGTCTCCCAAAACACAAGCAAGGGAACGAGCGCAGCTATGTGTTGTGATGAACATGGGAAGTATCTAGGAGCTTCAGTAATGTTTTTTGATGGGTTGGTTGATCCCAAGAGTTTGGAAGCACATGCGTGTAGCGAGGCATTCTCTTTGCGGAATTTCTTCACTTAACTCGAGTCAGGGTAGCGACAGATTGTCTAGCTACTGTCATCCACTTCAAGAGTACGTTTATGGGAACTTCGTCGACCATTATAGGGGACATCAAGTGAAGAATGCAAAGTTTGAAGAACCAGAAGTGGTACATGAAGCAAGAGAAGCTAACCTTCAAGCTCCCATTCTTGCTAGGGCCTCAGTTTCTTTAGCTGCTGGTCGTTATCTTTGGTTATCCACCGTACCTAATGTTTTAGTTTTACTAGATATTAATAAAACATGAGGCCGATCCAAACGGGTGTGTCTATGTCTCGATTATAGTGAGCTCCAGCGCAACGTCGCTCGCCTTGCGGCGGCCCAAAAAACTCACATGTGGACTACCATGCAGGTGGGCGCTGACTATTATCGTATTGAACATGAATATCTAATTGAGTAGATACCTTGTGCATACCACATGAGACATGTGGTAAGCAATTCAAACAATTCAAAAAGAGTAGATATATTGTGCACACCCGTACCAGTTTTTTTCTTTATTTGTGGCGTGTGGTTATTTTTATTTTATTCTGTTTAGATTTTTGTTTCATATTTTTTCTTTCTCCATTTCCTCTACTTCTAGAGATACTTTGGAAACATATTTTAGAAAACTATTTTATTTACTATTTCTACAAAAAAAACGACTTGTACTTTTAAAAATCCATCGTGTGCTAGAAATTTTCATCGTGTACTTAATTTCTTATGCAATTTAAATTCTTGTTCACAAATTTTGTCCATCTTTTTAAATAATGTTCGTCAGGTTAAAAAGCTGGCCAAGACATGTAGAAAAAACATGTACATAAAAACCATTGATGCATTTAGAAAAAGGTTCAACTAATTAGAAAATTGTTCGTGCATTAGAAATATTCATGTGATTAAAAAAGGGCATATATACATTTATATAAATGTTCATGTCCCTAATAAAGGAAATGTTCATGTGATTTTAAAAGTGTTCTATGCATTTTGAAAAAAAAATCATACAATTAAAAAGTGTTTTATACATTTAAAAATGTTTATAGTTAAAACAAGTGTACATGTAATTCCAAAAAAAATTATATATGAACATGTTCTGGGGATTTAAAAAATGGTAATTCTTTGTAATAAAATATTGATGTAATGTAAAACGAGCAATATTAAAAGTGTTCATTCCTTGTTAAAATAATATTTATAAATTTTTCTAAAAAGAAAAACAAAATAAGAATAAAAATGGGGGACATGTGTTCATTGCATTTACAAAAAACATTCATAACAAGGAGAACAAGGAAATATAAAAGAAAAACATGAATAGAACAAAGAGAAACAAAAATAAAAATAAATAAAGAGAAGGCAAAAACTAGGGAAAACCAAAAAGAATCATGAAAAATCAAACACAAACAACAAAACCGGGATGAAAAATGCAAAACCCATGAAAAATTTCCCAGCCAGGGGTAGCACGCACTACATAGCCGGCTCAAGTTGGATCGGTCTTAAGCAAGCACAGACAATGTGACCAGGGTTGATCCCAATATTTGTCATACTAAATGTTGGCAAGTGTAGAAAAAATGAGTATAGATTGGTTCTGGCAATCCTTAAAAAGTTACCGCTATTTGCTATATGTCGGTTATTGCGAGCGATATATAGCGCTTGCTTATGTGCCCGAGATGGGCCTGCAGAACAGCGCCGATTTCCTTATGTTGTCATTGGTGCCTATTTGTTGTGTTCGTTGGTTCAATGTACTATGGTACTATATACGTCACTGGTTTTCTTGGCTTATTTTCCCTTTTATTTGTTTCTTTTTTGCTTTATTTCATCAAAATATTATATGTATCTTAGTTTATTTTATTTTTCCTTTTTTCATATTCACCTTTTCCTGTTCCCTTTTTTTTTATCTTTTTGATATTTCTTTTCTTGAATTTATTTTCACTTTTTATTTTTCAAATGCATGTAGATTATTTTTTAAATGCATGTCAAACATTTTTTTAAACATAATTTGAGCAGCTTGTAAATATCCAAAATACATGTTGAATTTTTCCAGGTACACGTCAAACATTTTCGTAATACATCAATACATGTTCAATATTTCAAAATATACGGTAAATATTTTATAATACCCTTGAATACTTTCTAAGAGCGTCTACAACCGGAGTCCCGACACCCACCCCAAATGCCTAGGTAGGCTGCCTAGTGAGTGCCTGGACGAAAAAAGCTCCCCAACCGGGCTACCATAGCCGGCCCAGACGCCCGGACTGACCGTCACTCCCCATATCCGGCCCAAATCTGGGGCGGATATGGGGATGCCCGGATGCGCCAGCCGTGTAGGCTTTGACCTCTAGGGCCCACGCGGGGATATTGAGAGACCGCTGGTCTGACGGGCCTCCTCCTTTCCACGCCACGTGGCGCCGCTCCGACGTGCCGCCTGATAACCCACAAGTATAGGGGATCGCAACAGTTTTCGAGGATAGAGTATTCAACCCAAATTTATTGATTCGACACAAGGGGAGCCAAAGAATATTCTCAAGTATTAGCAGTTGAGTTGTCAATTCAACCACACCTGGATAACTTAGTATCTGCAGCAAAGTGTTTAGTAGCAAAGTAATATGATAGTAGTGGTAACGGTAACAAAGGTAACAGTAGTAAAAGTAATATTTTTGGTATTTTGTAGTGATTGTAACAGTAGCAACGAAAAAGTAAATAAGCAAAGAACAATATGTGAAAAGCTCGTAGGCATTGGATCGGTGATGAAGAATTATGCCGGATGCGGTTCATCATGTAACAGTCATAACATAGGATGACACAGAACTAGCTCCAATTCATCAATGTAATGTAGGCATGTATTCCGAATATAGTCATACGTGCTTATGGAAAAGAACTTGCATAACATCTTTTGTCCTACCCTCCCGTGGCAGCGGGGTCCTAATGGAAACTAAGGGATATTAAGGCCTCCTTTTAATAGAGTACCGGAACAAAGCATTAACACATAGTGATTACATGAACTCCTCAAACTATGGTCATCACCGGGAGTGGTCCCGATTATTGTCACCTCGGGGTTGCCGGATCATAGCACATAGTAGGTGACTATAGACTTGCAAGATAGGATCAAGAACTCACATATATTCATGAAAACATAATAGGTTCAGATCTGAAATCATGGCACTCAGGCCCTAGTGACAAGCATTAAGCATAGCAAAGTCATAGCAACATCAATCTTAGAACATAGTGGATACTAGGGATCAAACCCTAACAAAACTAACTCGATTACATGATAGATCTCATCCAACCCATCACCGTCCAGCAAGCCTACGATGGAATTACTCACGCACGCAGTGAGCATCATGAAATTGGTGATGGAGGATGGTTGATGATCACGACGGCGACGAATCCCCCTCTCCGGAGCCCCGAACGGACTCCAGATCAGCCCTCCCGAGAGGTTTTAGGGCTTGGCGGCAGCTCCGTATCGTGAAACGCGATGAATCCTTCTCTTTGATTTTTTTCTCCCCGAAAGTGAATATATGGAGTTGGAGTTGAGGTCGGTGGAGCGTCAGGGGGCCCACGAGGCAGGGGGCGCGCCCCCCCTCGTGGACAGGGTGTGGGCCCCCTGACGTGGATTTTTCTTTCAGTATTTTTAATATTTTCCAAAAAGATGTTCCGTGGACTTTCAGGTCATTCCGAGAACTTCTGTTTCTGCACATATATAACACCATGGAAAGTCTGCTGAAAACAGCGTCAGTCCGGGTTAGTTCCATTCAAATCATGCAAGTTAGAGTCCAAAACAAGAGCAAAAGTGTTTGGAAAAGTAGATACGACGGAGACGTATCAACTCCCCCAAGCTTAAACCTTTGCTTGTCCTCAAGCAATTCAGTTGATAAACTGAAAGTGATAAAGAAAAACTTTTACAAACTCTGTTTGCTCTTGTTGTTGTAAATATGTAAAGCCAACATTCAAGTTTTCAGCAAAGATTATGACTAACCACATTCATAATAACTCTTAGGTCTCATGTTTACTCATATCAATGGCATGATCAACTAGCGAGCGATAATAATAAATCTCGGATGACAACACTTTCTCAAAACAATCATGATATGATATAATAAGATGGTATCTCGCTAGCCCTTTCTGAGACCGCAAAACATAAATGCAGAGCACCTTTAAAGATCAAGGACTGACTAGACATTGTAATTCATGGTAAAAGAGATCCAGTCATAGTCATACCCAATATAAATTAATAGTAATGGATGCAAATGACAGCAGTGCTCTCCAGCTAGTGCTTTTGATAAGAGGGTGATGACTCAACATAAAAGTAAATAGATAGGCCCTTCGCAGAGGGAAGCAGGGATTTGTAGAGGTGCCAGAGCTCGGTTTTGAAATAGAGATAAATAATATTTTGAGCGGCATACTTTGATTGTCAACATAACAACCAAGAGATGTTGATATCTTCCATTTTACACACATTATAGGCGGTTCCCAAACAGAATGGTAAAGTTTATACTCCGCCTCCACGAACAAGCATCAATCCATGGCTTGCTCGAAACAACGAGTGCCTCCAACTAGCAACAGTCCCAGGGGGAGTTTTATTTGCAATTATTTTGATTTAGTCTGCGTAAAGCATGGGACTGGGCATCCCGGTGACCAGCTATTTTCTCGTGAATGAGGAGCGGAGTCCACTCCTCTTGAGAATAACCTGCCTATCATGGAAGATACGGACAGCCCTAGTTGATACATGAGCTATTCGAGCATACAAAACAGGATTTCATTTGAAGGTTTAGAGTTTGGAACATACAAATTTACTTGGAACGGCAGGTACACTACTGTTGGGGAACGTAGTAATTTCAAAAAAATTCCTACGCACACGCAAGATCATGGTGATGCATAGCAACGAGAGGGGAGAGTGTTGTCCACGTACCCTCGTAGACCGAAAGCGGAAGCGTTAACACAACGCGGTTGATGTAGTCGTACGTCTTCACGATCCGACCGATCAAGTACCGAACGCACGGCACCTCCGAGTTCAGCACACGTTCAGCTCGATGACGTCCCTCGAACTCCGATCCAGCCGAGTGTTGAGGGAGAGTTTCGTTAGCACGACGGCGTGGTGACGATGATGATGTTCTACCGACGCAGGGCTTCGCCTAAGCACCGCTACGATATTATCGAGGTGTAATATGGTGGAGGGGGGCACCGCACACGGCTAAGAGATCAATAGATCAATTGTTGTCTCTCTGGGGTGCCCCCCTGCCCCCGTATATAAAGGAGCAAGGGGGAGGCGGCCGGCCAAGGAGGAGGGCGCGCCAAGGGGGGAGTCCTACTCCCACCGGGAGTAGGACTCCTCCTTTCCTTGTTGGAGTAGGAGAGAAGGAAAGAGGGGGAGAGGGAGAAGGAAAAGGGGGCTGCACCCCTTGTCCAAATCGGACCAGAGGGGGGGGGTGCGCGCCTCCTTCCTTTTGGCCTCTCTCCTCTATTCCCGTTGGCCCAATAAGGCCCAATACTTCTCCTCGGCGAATTCCCGTAACTCTCCAGTACTCCGATAAATATCCGAATCACTTGGAACCTTTCCGAAGTCCGAATTTAGTCGTCCAATATATCGATCTTTACGTCTCGGCCATTTCGAGACTCCTAGTCATGTCCCCGATCTCATCCGGGACTCCGAACTCCTTCGGTACATCAAAACACATAAACTCATAATATAACCGTCATCTAACTTTAAGTGTGCGGACCCTACGGGTTCGAGAACTATGTAGACATGACCGAGACACGTCTCCGGTCAATAACCAGTAGCGGAACCTGGATGCTCATATTGGCTCCCACATATTCTACGAAGATCTTTATCGGTCAAACCGCATAACAACATACGTTGTTCCCTTTGTCATCGGTATATTACTTGTCCGAGATTCGATCGTCGGTATCTCAATACCTAGTTTAATCTCGTTACCGGCAAGTCTCTTTACTCGTTCTGTAATACATCATCCTGCAACTAGCTCATTAGTTGCAATGCTTGCAAGGCTTATAGTGATGTGCATTACCGAGTGGGCCCAGAGATACCTCTCCGACAACCGGAGTGACAAATCCTAATCTCGAAATACACCAACCCAACAAGTACCTTCGGAGACACCTGTAGAGCACCTTTATAATCACCCAGTTACGTTGTGACGTTTGGTAGCACACAAAGTGTTCCTCCGGTAAACGGGAGTTGCATAATCTCATAGTCATAGGAACATGTATAAGTCATGAAGAAAGCAATAGCAACATACTAAACAATCGAGTGCTAAGCTAACGGAATGGGTCAAGTCAATCACATCATTCTCCTAATGATGTGATCCCGTTAATCAAATGACAACTCATGTCTATGGCTAGGAAACATAACCATCTTTGATCAACGAGCTAGTCAAGTAGAGGCATACTAGTGACACTCTGTTTGTCTATGTATTCACACATGTATCAAGTTTCCGGTTAATACAATTCTAGCATGAATAATAAACATTTATCATGATATAAGGAAATAAATAATAACTTTATTATTGCCTCTAGGGCATATTTCCTTCAGTCTCCCACTTGCACTAGAGTCAATAATCTAGTTCACATCGCCATGTGATTTAACATCAATAGTTCACATCACCATGTGATTAACACCCATAGTTCACATCGTTATGTGACAAACACCCAAAGGGTTTACTAGAGTCAGTAATCTAGTTCACATCGCTATGTGATTAACACCCAAAGAGTACTAAGGTGTGATCATGTTTTGCTTGTGAGATAATTTTAGTCAACGGGTCTGTCACATTCAGATCCGTAAGTATTTTGCAAATTTCTATGTCTACAATGCTCTGCACGGAGCTACTCTAGCTAATTGCTCCCACTTTCAAAATGTGTCTTAGACCGAGATTTAGAGTCATCTAGATTAGTGTCAAAACTTGCATCGACGTAACCCTTTACGACGAACCTTTTGTCACTTCCATAATCGAGAAACATATCCTTATTCCACTAAGGATAATTTTGACCGTTGTCCAGTGATCTACTCCTAGATCACTATTGTACTCCCTTGCCAAATTCAGTGTAGGGTATACAATAGATCTGGTACACAGCATGGCATACTTTATAGAACCTATGGCCGAGGTATAGGGAATGACTTTCATTCTTTTTCTATCTTCTGCCGTGGTCGGGCTTTGAGTCTTACTCAATTTCACACCTTGTAGCACAGGCAAGAAACTCTTTCTTTAACTATTCCATTTTGAACCACTTCAAAATCTTGTTAAGGTATGTACTCATTGAAAAAACTTATCAAGTGTCTTGATCTATCTCTATAGATCTTGATGCTCAATATGTAAGCAGCTTCACCGAGGTCTTTCTTTGAAAAACTCCTTTCAAACACTCCTTTATGCTTTGCAGAATAATTCTACATTATTTCCGATCAACAATATGTCATTCACATATACTTATCAGAAATGCTGTAGTGCTCCCACTCACTTTCTTGTAAATACAGGCTTCACCGCAAGTCTGTATAAAACTATATCCTTTGATCAACTTATCAAAGCATATATTCCAACTCCGAGATGCTTGCACCAGTCCATAGATGGATCGCTGGAGCTTGCATATTTTGTTAGCACCTTTAGGATTGACAAAACCTTCTGGTTGCATCATATACAACTCTTCTTTAATAAATCCATTAAGGAATGCAGTTTTGTTTATCCATTTGCCAGATTTCATAAAATGCGGCAATTGCTAACATGATTCGGACAAACTTAAGCATAGATACGAGTGAGAAACTCTCATCGTAGTCAACACCTTAAACTTGTCGAAAACCTTTTGCGACAACTCTAGCTTTGTAGATAGTAACACTACTATCAGCGTCCGTCTTCCTCTTGAAGATCCATTTAATCTCAATGGCTCGCCGATCATTGGGCAAGTCAATCAAAGTCCATACTTTGTTCTCATACATGGATCTCATCTCAGATTTCATGGCCTCAAGCCATTTTGCGGAATCTGGGCTCACCATCGCTTCTTCATAGTTCGTAGGTTCGTCATGGTCTAGTAACATAACCTCCAGAACAGGATTACCGTACCACTCTGGTGTGGATCTTACTCTGGTTGACCTACGAGGTTCAGTAATAACTTGATCTGAAGTTCTATGATCATCATCATTAACTTCCTCACTAATTGGTCTAGGCGTCACAGAAACTGGTTTTTGCGATGAACTACTTTCCAATAAGGAAGCAGGTACAATTACCTCATCAAGTTCTACTTTCCTCCCACTCACTTCTTTCAAGAGAAACTCCTTCTCTAGAAAGGATCCATATTAAGCAACAAAGATCTTGCCTTCGGATCTGTGATAGAAGGTGTACCCAATAGTCTCTTTTGGGTATTCTATGAAGACGCACTTCTCCGATTTGGGTTTGAGCTTATCATGCTGAAACTTTTTCACATAAGCATCGCAACCCCAAACTTTAAGAACGATAGCTTAGGTTTCTTGCTAAACCATAGTTCATATTGTGTCGCCTCAACGGATTTTGACGGTGCCCTATTTAACGTGAATGTAGCTGTCTCTAATGCATAACCCCAAAACGATAGTGGTAAATCGGTAAGAGACATCATAGATTGTACTATATTCAATAAAGTACGGTTATGACGTTCGGACACACCATTATGTTGTGGTGTTCCAGGTGGCGTGAGTAGTGAAACTATTTCACATTGTTTTAACTGAAGGCCAAACTCGTAACTCAAATACTCTTCTCCACGATCTGATCGTAGAAACTTTATTTTCTTGTTACGATGATTTTCAACTTCACTCTGAAATTCTTTGAACTTTTCAAATGTTTCAGACTTATGTTTCATTAAGTAGATATACCCATATCTGCTCAAATCATCTGTGAAGGTGAGAAAATAACGATATCCGCCACGAGCCTCAATATTCATTGGACCACATACATCTGTATGTATGACTTCCAACAAATCTGTTGCTCTCTCCATAGTTCCGGAGAACGGCGTTTTAGTCATCTTGCCCATGAGGCATGGTTCGCAAGCATCAAGTGATTCATAATCAAGTGATTCCAAAATCCCATCAGTATGTAGTTTCTTCATGCGCTTTACACCAATATGACCTAAACGGCAGTGCCACAAATAAGTTGCACTATCATTATTAACTTTGCATCTTCTGGCTTCATTATTATGAATATGTGCATCACTACGATCGAGATCCAACAAACCATTTTATTGGGTGTATGACCATAGAAGGTTTCATTCATGTAAACAGAACAACAATTATTCTCTAATTTAAATGAATAACCGTACTACAACAAACATGATCAAATCATATTCATGCTCAACGCAAACACCAAATAACACTTATTTAGTTTCAACACTAATCCCGAAATTATAGGGAGTGTGCGATGATGATCATATCAATCTTGGAACTACTTCCAACACACATCGTCACCTCGCCTTTTACTAGTCTCTGTTTATTCCGCAACTCCCGTTTCGAGTTACTACTCTTAGCAGCTGAACCAGTATCAAATGCCGAGGGGTTGCTATAAACACTAGTAAAGTACACATCAATAACATGTATATCCAATATACCTTTGTTCACTTTGCCATCCTTCTTATCCACCAAATACTTGGGGTAGTTCCGCTTCCAGTGACCAGTCCCTTTGCAGTAGAAGCACTTAGTCTCAGGCTTAGGACCAGACTTAGGCTTCTTCACTTGAGCAGCAACTTGCTTGCCGTTCTTCTTGAAGTTCCCCTTCTTCCCTTTGCCCTTTTCTTGAAACTAGTGGTCTCATCAACCATCAACACTTGATGTTTTTCTTGATTTCTACCTTCGTCGGTTTCAGCATCACGAAGAGCTCGGGAATTACTTTCGTCATCCCTTGCATACTATAGTTCATCACAAAGTTCTACTAACTTGGTGATGGTGACTAGAGAATTCTGTCAATCACTATTTTATCTGGAAGATCAACTCCCACTTGATTCAAGCGATTGTAGTACCCAGACAATCTGAGCACATGCTCACTGCTTGAGCTATTCTCCTCCATCTTTTAGCTATAGAACTTGTTGGAGACTTCATATCTCTCAACTCGGGTATTTGCTTGAAATATTAACTTCAACTCCTGGAACATCTCATATGGTCCATGACGTTCAAAACGTCTTTGAAGTCCCGATTCTAAGCCGTTAAGCATGGTGCACTAAACTATCAAGTAGTCATCATATTGAGCTAGCCAAACGTTCATAACGCCTGCATCTGCTCCTGCAATAGGTTTGTCACCTAGTGGTGCATCAAGGACATAATTCTTCTGTGCAGCAATGAGGATAATCCTCAGATCACGGATCCAATCCGCATCATTGCTACTAACATCTTTCAACATAATTTTTCTCTAGGAACATATCAAAATAAACATAGGGAAGCAAAAACGCGAGCTATTGATCTACAACATAATTTGCAAAATACTATCAGGACTAAGTTCATGATAAATTTAAGTTCAATTAATCATATTACTTAAGAACTCCCACTTAGATAGACATCCCTCTAATCCTCTAAGTGATCACGTGATCCAAATCAACTAAACCATAACCGATCATCACGTGAAATGGAGTAGCTTTCAATGGTGAACATCATTATGTTGATCATATCTACTATATGATTCACGCTCGACCTTTCGGTCTCAGTGTTCCGAGGCCATATCTGCATATGCTAGGCTCGTCAAGTTTAACCTGAGTATTCTGCGTGTGCAAAACTGGCTTGCACCCGTTGTAGATGGACGTAGAGCTTATCACACCCGATCATCACGTGGTGTCTGGGCACGACGAACTTTGGCAACGGTGCATACTTAGGGAGAACACTTTTATCTTGAAATTTAGTGAGAGATCATCTTATAATGCTACCATCAATCAAAGCAAGATAAGATGCATAAAAGATAAACATCACATGCAATCAATATAAGTGATATGATATGGCCATCATCATCTTGTGCTTGTGATCTCCATCTCCGAAGCACCGTCATGATCACCATCGTCCCGGCTCGACACCTTGATCTCCATCGTAGCATCGTTGTCGTCTCGCCAACTATTGCTTCTACGACTATCGCTACCGCTTAGTGATAAAGTAAAACAATTACATGGCGATTGCATTGCATACAATAAAGCGACAACCATATGGCTCCTGCCAGTTGCCGATAACTCGGTTATAAAACATGATCATCTCATACAATAAAATTTAGCATCATGTCTTGACCATATCACATCACAACATGCCCTGCAAAAACAAGTTAGACGTCCTCTACTTTGTTGTTGCAAGTTTTACGTGGCTGCTACGGGCTTAGCAAAAACCGTTCTTACCTACGCATCAAAACCACAACGATAGTTTGTCAAGTTGGTGATGTTTTAACCTTCGCAAGGACCGGGCGTAGCCACACTCGGTTCAACTAAAGTTGGAGAAACTGACACCCGCCAGCCACCTATGTGCAAAGCACGTCGGTAGAACCAGTCTCGCGTAAGCGTACGCGTAATGTCAGTCTGGGCCGCTTCATCCAACAATACCGCCGAACCAAAGTATGACATGCTGGTAAGCAGTATGACTTATATCACCCACAACTCACTTGTGTTCTACTCGTGCATATGACATCTACGCATAAAACCAGGCTCGGATGCCACTGTTGGGGAACGTAGTAATTTCAAAAAAATTCCTACGCACACGCAAGATCATGGTGATGCATAGCAACGAGAGGGGAGAGTGTTGTCCACGTACCCTCATAGACCGAAAGCGGAAGCGTTAACACAACGCGGTTGATGTAGTCGTACGTCTTCACGATCCGACCGATCAAGTACCGAACGCACGGCACCTCCGAGTTCAGCACACGTTCAGCTCGATGACGTCCCTCGAACTCCGATCCAGCCGAGTGTTGAGGGAGAGTTTCGTCAGCACGACGGCGTGGTGACGATGATGATGTTCTACCGACGCAGGGCTTCGCCTAAGCACCGCTACGATATTATCGAGGTGTAATATGGTGGAGGGGGGCACCGCACACGGCTAAGAGATCAATAGATCAATTGTTGTCTCTCTCGAGTGCTAAGCTAACGGAATGGGTCAAGTCAATCACATCATTCTCCTAATGATGTGATCCCGTTAATCAAATGACAACTCATGTCTATGGCTAGGAAACATAACCATCTTTGATCAACGAGCTAGTCAAGTAGAGGCATACTAGTGACACTCTGTTTGTCTATGTATTCACACATGTATCAAGTTTCCGGTTAATACAATTCTAGCATGAATAATAAACATTTATCATGATATAAGGAAATAAATAATAACTTTATTATTGCCTCTAGGGCATATTTCCTTCAACTATAGGAATCAGCTACCGGCAGACGGCAAAGGCAAGGATGGCGGACGGCAAAGGCCTTTGCCGTCTGCCGCGGACGGCAAAAGGCTCCAACAAAGTAGGCTACGGTAAAGAGCTTCTTTGTCGTCTGCTTTCTGAATCGGACGGCAAAGGGGCCTTTGCCATCAGCGGCGGACGGCAAAGAAAGCCGACGACAATAAATGTGATGTTAGTCCGTTAGGCGGCTAACGACAGCCTTTGCCGTCCGCCGCTGACGGCAAAGAGCATCCGGCCTTTGCCGTCCGCCGTATGACGTCAGCTGGACGTCACTGCGGGGCAAGTCTTTGCCGTCTGCCACTGTAGGCAAAGCCTTTGCCGTCCGCCGCAGTAGGCAAACTGACCAAATGGGTCAGCTCCCAGGGAGCACAGGTGGCCTCCGCGTGGCTTCTTTGCCGTCCGCGGCGGACGGCAAAGGCGCCTTTGCCATCAGCGGCTGATGGCAAAGGTGCCTCTTTTTTCTGTTTTTTTAAATCCAACAATTTTCACAGCAAATATATGACATATATATATATATATATATATATATATATATATATATTTCACAGGGCTATTTAACAGCAAACATATGACATATCCAGCACATAAGTTTCATCGTGCATACATATATAGTTCCATCCATTCATACATAGCAAGTTGCACATACACATTGTTCCATCCATACATATTACAATGCAAAGTTTCATCAAGATAGCAAGTTCCATCATAGCAAGCTAGAAGAATACTAGAGGAGAATGAAAGAAAAAACAAGCACTCCATCATAGCAAGCTAGCTACCGTGAAGTGAATGAAATCTGCAAAAAGGCAAATAAGAAAGTTAGAAAAAGGTGACTAGAAGAAGAAGTATATGCCATTTATGAGCTAACTTATGTGAAATGGATCATTTATGAGCTAACTTAGTTGAAATGGGTCGTTTATGAGCTAACCTAGGTGAAATAGATCGTTTATGAGCTAACTTAGGTATAATGCATCATTTTAGAGCTAACCTAGGTAAGATGGGTCATTTTGGAGCTAACCTAGGTGAAATGGATTGTTTTTTAGCTAAGTTAGGTGAAATGGATCGTTTATGAGCTAACCTAGGTGAAATAGATCGTTTATGAGCTACGTAAAATGCATCATTTTAGAGCTAACCTAGGTGTGATGGGTCATTTTGGAGCTAAACTAGGTAAAATGGATCGTTTGTGAGCTAACCTAGGTGAAATGGATTGTTTATGAGCTAATCTAGGTAAAATGGGTCTTTTTAGAGCTAACTTGGGTAGAATGCATCATTTTGGAGCTAACCTAGGTAAGATGGGTCATTTTGGAGCTAACCTAGGTAAAATGGGTCATTTTAGAGCTAATATAGGTAAAATGGATCATTTTGGAGTTAGTCTAGGTAAAATGGGTCATTTTAGAGCTAACTTGGGTAAAATGGATCATTTATGAGTTAACTAAGGTATAATGGGTCATTTTAGAGCTAACTTAGGTAAAATGGATTGTTTATGAGCTAACTAAGCTAATTATGCCATTTTTGACATAAGTAAGCTAAGTACATGTCATTATTGAGCAAACCTAGTTAACTAAGCATACTAGAGCTAACTTAGGTCATTTTGGAGGAAACAAAGCTAAGTATAGATCGTTTTAGAGCTAACTTAGGTAAAATGGATGGTTTTGGAGGTCAGTAAGCTTATTAAGTCATTTTGGAGGAAAAGAAGCTAACTCTAGGTCATTGTGGTAAGCATATTGGAGGAATAAGGCTAAGTCTAGGTCTTTATGCATTTGTTAAGCAAAACACTGGAAGAAACTTACCAGCGCCCACCATCTTTCAACACCTGCCATGACAAAGAGTAAACGAAATTAGTACAACATAAAAAATACCGACATGAATAATAATATGTATATCACTTAAGTGTATCATCATCAAGTACAACATAAAAAAATTATATACCTGACACTACTAATAATCTCGATCACTATCATCAATAAATGCATAATCATCATCATCACTATAATCAATGACGGGCTCATAGGGTTCAGTGGCATCAACATGTGGAAGGCCACCTTGACGTAATCGGTCAAGCATTGACAGGTCATCCACAACAGTAACCTCTTCTTGTTCTGGCTCTTCTTGTTCCTCCTCTAGGTTGATGTCGGATTCACTGTCGCTGTCTACTTCAATATTTTGGGGTGAAGTATAGCGGTTCTTGAAACGATTTTTGGAAAGACGTGTCTCTTGGAAGAATTCTCCTTCATATGTGTCTGGGTTAATGTGAGGTTCATAATCCTCTTCCTTTGGGGGAGATAGTCTAGCACGTGGCGGCACTTCATAAACGACATCCCAACCTTTCAGATTTGGATTAGTTTGGTAGGCCCACGGTAGATAGAATACTTGGGTCGCCTGTTGAGCCGTAATATAGACATCAGGAACATCTAAATGGGTGCTTTGTTTAATTTCAACTAGCCCTATATGTTCATGAGTCCTTCTAGTCTCCTTCGGCTGAAACCAATAACATTTGAAGAGTACGACATTCGGTGGGTTGTCACCATAGAATATAAGTTCATAAATTGCTTCAACTCTCCCATAATACTCGGTACCTCCTTCGCCGATAGCAAATACACAACAATTTGTAGACTTTCGGTCGGCCATAGATAGCTCTTTGCCATAGGTACGAAACCGATACCCGTTGATGTCGTATTTGTCAAATGAACGGACCTTATAACCAAAACCATTAGCGACTTGTCTCAATTCGGCGTCCATAGACTCTGAATTAGCCTACAAGTTTAATACGAAAGGATTGTTGCATTAGGCAAAAATTAGTGAATGTAATGAAATGGTCTAATAGAAATTACCGTTTGTTTGAACCAAGAGATGAAACCGGGATAGCCGCCTCCTTGCTTTGCGAGAAGCTCATACTCTTCGACGGAATCCTTTTGGATTACCGCTCCATACGAGTACATGTACTTAGCTTACTTATGAAGTTCCGTTTGCTATAGGCGTCATATGTCTTGAACCCATTATCCCAGGCTTCTTGCAATTCGTCCTTAAGCGGATGCATGTACACACTCATATTTTCCCCCGGATAGTTGGGCCCTGGAATTATCAACGTCAGGAAAATGTTCTTTCTTTGCATAATCTGTCCGGGGGGAGATTGAGTGGAAAGACAAATATGGGCCAACAACTGTATTGGGCTGCCGTCATACCAAACACACTGAACCCATCCGTGCTGATGCCGACTCGAGGATGCCTCAGATCTGCCGCTTTGTCAGCATGTAATTCATCAAACTTTTTCCACGCAACACCATCCGATGTGTGTTCCATCATCAGATTCCCATCTGCATCTAGTTAAGTTCTTTTGCCTGTTTTGTGCCATGTCATCTGTCTGGCCGTCTCTTCGACCATGAAAAGATGTTGAAGTCTTGGTACGATTGGCATATACCGAAGAACACTAACCAGGATTTTGGTCTGTGTCTTCTCACCCATACCGTTTACCACAACATACCTGGAAGACTTGCAAATGGGTTAGTTCAAGTCCGCATAGTCAAGCCTAAATAGGGCACATACTTTCTCACAGGCATGTATCTTCTCATAGGGCATCTTCAGTGCATGGAGTATTTTGTCCGACTGGTATAGGTTTGCAGGCATTACATGGCCTTTGGGTAGAAAGCGTCCAAATACTGTCATTATTGCGTCGTAGCATTCTCTGCCCAAGTCGAACTGAGCCTTCAGAGCCATTACTTGTGAGATGGCATCCAACTGACAAAGCTCAGTGTGCTCGTGGAGCGGACGTTTTGAAGACTCCAACATTTCATTGAAGGCCTTTGCAGATTCCTCCATCTCCTCGTCCAAATCCCGAGCATCATCATAGTCTTGCACCATGTTTTCCATCCCGGTACCATGCTCGTCGGTGCGATGACGATCCACCTCAGCTCTGTCATGTTGGGCAGACTCACCATGATATGTCCACACCGTATAATCGGGCATAAAACCACTCTTCTGCAGGTGTTTGCCCATTTCATCCTCTGTCCTCTTTTCCCAATTGTCGCACCGGAAACAGGGCACCAGGTTTTCCTCTGGCCATTTGCAAATGCGGCTTGCACAAACCCCTTGGTTTTTGTGAACCATTCAGCGCTCCATTTGTTCTGACCAGTGTGACCGGTATACATCCATGCACGATCACTCATCTTGACTTTCAGAGCTACTGGACACACAACAAATATATATATATAATTCACCATGTATATATTCATCAGTTGATCTACTTTGTCAATTTTATTACGTCCATGCAACCTACACTCTAATAGGTAATGATAGGTCCTAATCCCACCCGAGTATGTGCAGATTGGGTTCATTTTCCCATGCTATGCCCCGGATCCGACGCAAAATTTCGGCAGCACCTCCTCGCTGTTCTCCTGATACACGTCTCTGCAATAAACAGAGAGGATGTGTACCTGGAGAACAACAGGGGAGGCATTGACGAAATCTATGCGTCGGATCCGGAGCAAAGCATATGGGAAAACGAACCCAATCTACACACACTCGGGCTGTCCATGGATAGCGTTGGACAATTTGAAAGAATCAAGGTTATAAATATGCAAATGCATGCATATTTATAACTATAAAGCTTTCAAACGGGAGACATATATTGGTTACGCATACTGATGATTCAAGACACATATATAGCTAGCTATCAAGTTTCATCGGCACGAACACCGGAACAGAGCAAATAATTAATGGGGGAGGAGGACATGTCATTTGTGCTCACCCACGAACGAAGGGGCAGAGCTCGTCAAACGCACGGCGAGGTCGTCGAACACTAAACCTCGCAGCGATGAAACAACTGCACATTTAAATCTACCCGATCAACACAATTATATATGATGTTTTTCATAACAAAATCGAAAAATATATGACCTAACTCATAATTCACAAATATATGACCCCGTCGGCCTCTGGACGGCCAAAGAGCACCTTTTCGGGAGGTGTCGGGGGTCGGGGTGTCGTGTCGGTGTCGGGGTTGGGGTGCTGTTTCGGGGTCGGGGTGTCGTGTCGGGGTCGGGGTGTCGGGGTCTGGTGTCGGGGTCGGGGTGTCGGGGTCAGGGGGTCAGGCGGTCGGGGTGTCGTGTTGGGGTCGGGGTGTCGGGGTGTGGTGTCGGTGTCGGGGTGTCGGGGTCAGGGGGTCGGGCTGTCGTGTCGGGGTCGGGGTGTCGGGGTGTGGTGTCGGGGTCGGGGTGTCGGGGTTAGGGGGTCAGGGTGTCGGGGTGTGGTGTCGGGGTCGGGGTGTGGTGTCGGGGTCAGGGGGTCAGGGGGTCGGGGTGTCGGGGTGTGGTGTCGGGGTCAGGGGGTCGGGGTGTTTCCTTCTATCCTTCTTCTTCTTCTTTCTTTCTCTTCTTCTTCTTCTTTCCTTTCTTCTTCTTCTTCTTTCATCTTTTTTCTACTTCTTTTCGTTTCTTCTTTTCTTCTTCTTCTACTTCTTTTCTTCTTCTTATTTTTTCATCTTTTTTCTACTTCTTTTCTTCCTTTCTTCTTCTTCTACTTCTTTTCTTCTTATTCTTTTTTCATCTTTTTTCTACTTCTTTTCTTTTCTTCTTTTCTTCTTCTTCTACTTCTTCTACTTCTTTTCTTCTTCTTCTTCTACTTCTTTTCTTCTTCTTCTTCTTCTTCTTCTTTTCTTCTACATATTCTTTTTTCTTCTACTTCTTTTCTTCTTTTCTTCTAACACTAACACTATATAACACATATCTAGCACTAACAATTAAACAACAAAAAAATGAAAAAACAGAAGAAAAAAAGAAAAAAGAATAACTCAGCGGAGCAATGGGACGGTCGGGGCAGTGGGGCGGGTGGGCCGGCGACGTGGTGGCACGCCGGGGCAATGGGACGGTCGGGGCAGTGGGGCGGATGGGCCGGCGACGTGGTGGCACGCCGGGGCAATGGGACGGTCGGGGCAGTGGGGCGGATGGGCCGGCGACGTGGTGGCGCACCGGGGCGCCGGGGCGCCGGGATGGTGGAGCGACGGGGCGTCGGCGGGTGGGGTGGGGGCGGCGGGGTGGTGGGGCGACGGGGCAAGCGGGGGCGGGGGCGGCGCCGGGCGGCGGGATGGTGGGGCGACGGGGCGTCGGCGGGTAGGATGGGGACGGCGGGGTGGTGGGGCGACGGGGCAAGCGAGGGCGGGGGCGGTGGCGGGGGCGGCGCCGGGCGGCGGGGGTGGCGGTGGGTGGATCTGGTGGCGTGGCGTCGGGGAGGAGAGAGGGAGAGAAACTGAGAGGAGTAACGGGCGGGGGGGGGGGGCTCGATCGGCCGTTAGTTAGGTTAGGTTAGTTAGCCTTTGCCGTCGGCCAAGCCTTTGCCATCCGCTTTTTTATCTTTGTCGTCTGCTAGCAGACGGCAAAGAGGGGGCCATTAAGTTTTTTCTAATCGGCTCGTTAGTGGGGGCCACCTCTCTCTTTGCCGTCAGCCAGCAGACGGCAAAGAAGTGACAGATGGCAAAGACCTTCTTTGCCGTCTGCCAGTTGTTTGCCGTCTGCTTTTTGGTAGCTGATGGCAAAGACCTTCTTTGTCGTCTGCTAGCGGACGGCAAAGAACTGGCAGACGGCAAAATCCCTGATTCCAGTAGTGGTAGATACTGCATATAGGAAGGTATAGTGGACTCATGTGGAATAACTTTGGGGTTTAAGGGATTGGATGCACAAGCAGTATTCCCGCTTAGTACAAGTGAAGGCTAGCAAAAGACTAGGAAGCGACCAACTAGAGAGCGACAACAGTCATGAACATGCATTAAAATTAATAGACATTGAGTGCAAGCATGAGTAGGATATAATCCACCATGAACATAAATATCGTGAAGGCTATGTTGATTTGTTTCAACTACATGTGTGAACATGTGCCAAGTCGAGTCACTTAAATCATTCAAAGGATGATACCACCCCACTATGCCACATCACAACCATTTTAATAGCATGTTGGCACGCAAGGTAAACCATTATAACTCATAGCTAATCAAGCATGGCATAAGCAACTATGATCTCTAATTGTCATTGCAAACATGTTTATTCATAATAGGCTGAATCAGGAACGATGAACTAATCATATTTACAAAAACAAGAGAGGTCGAGTTCATACCAGCTTCTCTCATCTCAGTCAGTCCATCATATATCGTCATAATTGCCTTTCACTTGCACGACCGAACGATGTGAAAATAATAAGAGTGCACGTGCATTGGGCTAAGCTGGAATTTGCGAGCATTCAATAAAAAGGAGAAGACAAAGCAATATGGGCTCTTGGTTAAATCAACAATAATGCATATAAGAGCCACTTCAACACTTTAAATATGGTCTTCTCCTATCGACCCCCAAAGAAAAGAAATAAAACTATTTACATGGGAAAGCTCCCAACAAGCAAAAGAAGAACGGGAAATCTTTTTGGGTTTTCTTTTTAATTATTACTACTACAGCAAGAAAAATAAACTAGATAAAAGCTACACTAATTTTTTTTATTTTTCTTAAGGTTTAACAAACACACAAGAAAAAGAGCAAGAAAAAGAAAATAAACTAGCATGGATATTACAGTGAAAGAGTATGAGCACCGACATATAGCAATGAGTGTGTGAACATAAATGTAATGTTGGTGAGAGATACGTACTCCCCAAAGCTTAGGCTTTTGGCCTAAGTTGGTTTATTGCCACGGATGGCCTGGCGGATATCCATAGTTGTAGCCGGGGTTGTACTGAGATGCAGCGGCTATCGCCTCCTGAGCTGCAGCATGGCGGCGAGCTGCCTCCGCCCTCCTCTCGTACTCATCTGCCTCCTCTTTTTCTTCCTCGAAGCTCACAAGATTAGCATTACGCAAATATGCGTTAAATTCTTCCTTGATTCCCGCTCGATCCATCAAGTTTTCTGAAGGCCATTCACAAGGCCGCACTGGAGCGTCCCTTGGTGGCTCATCATCGGCATCACGCATTGCAAGCCTGGGTCCTTGCTTCCTTGAAGGACCACCATGGAACATTTTCCTAAGCATATTTCTTACTCCGAAAAATTTCTGAAATTTTTAGTAACTTCAAAATAAAATTGAACCATGCTCAACAAGATTGATATCAACTACTCCTACAAGTGCCTAGAGCCTATATCAAGCATTAGAACTACTTGGAACCATATAGATTTGACATGCAAGCTCAAGAACATGGTCACCTAGGCAGCACAAATTTGCAATGAATAAAGCACTAGAACAAAAACTAATTGGACCAATGGAGGAGTCACATACCAAGTAACAATCTCCCCAAGCAGTTTTGTGAGAGGTGCTTCGAGCAAGGAGATCGAAAATCGCAGCAAAATGAGCTAGAACTCGTGCTTGAGATGGATGGTGATTTTTTTGGGAGGAAGAAGAAGTGTGTGGGTGCAGGAATAAGTGGAGGGGGGCCACCGTGGGCCCACGAGGCAGGGGGCGCGCCCTGTAGGGGTGGGCGCGCCCTGGACCCTCGTGGCCAGGTGCTTGCGCCCCCTGCTGTGTTCTCAGTGCCAGATATTCTCAAATATTCTAGAAAAAATTATATTCCATTTTCAAGGCATTTGGAGAACTTCTATTTTCGGGGTATTTTTATATTGCACGGATAATTCAGAAAACAGACAGAAAAAATACTATTTTTACTTTATTTCAACTAAATAACAGAAAGTAAAAGGACGGTACAGAAGGTTGTGCTTTCTAATTTCATCCATCCCATGCTCATCAAAAGGAATCCACTAACAAGGTTGATCAGGTCTTGTTAACAAACTCATTCCGACTAACATGGAACCGGAGAAATTTCGAATAACACTATGTTACCTCAACGGGGATATGCACATCCCCAATAATAAGAATATCATATTTCTTCTTGACAGTAGGAAGAGGAAATTCAAAACCTCCAAAAATAATCGATGGAATTTTTCCAATAGAATTGATACTGTGGACTTGAGGTTGTTTCCTCGGGAAGTGTACCGTATGCTCATTCCCATTAACATGAAAAGTGACATTGCCTTTGTTGCAATCAATAACAGCCCCTGCAGTATTCAGAAAGGGTCTTCCAAGAATAATAGACATACTATCGTCCTCGGGAATATCAAGAATAACAAAGCCCGTTAAAATAGTAACGTTTGCAACCACAACAGGCACATCCTCACAAATACCGACAGGTATAGCAGTTGATTTATCAGCCATTTGCAAAGATATTTCAGTAGGTGTCAACTTATTCAAATCAAGTCTATGATATAAAGAGAGAGGCATAACACTAACACCGGCTCCAAGATCACATAAAGCAGTTTTAACATAGGTTCTTTTAATAGAGCATGGTATAGTTGGTATCCCGGATCTCCTAGTTTCTTAGGTATTCCACCCTTAAAAGTGTAATTAGCAAGCATGGTTGAAATTTCAGCTTCCGGTATCTTTCTCTTATTAGTGACAATTTCTTTCATATACTTAGCATAAGGATTCATTTTGAGCATATCAGTTAATCGCATACGCAAAAAGATAGGTCTAATCATTTCAGCAAAGCGCTCAAAATCCTCATCATCCTTTTTCTTGGATGGTTTGGGAGGAAAAGGCATGGGTTTCTGAACCCAAGGTTCTCTTTCCTTACCATGCTTCCTAGCAACAAAGTCTCTCTTATCATAAGGTTTTCTTGGATAAGCTCGGGCTGTTCCCAGGGGGCAGCTGGCGCGCGCGGGTAGTTTGGGCGGCGCCGACCATGGCAGAGCCCGCTGCCGACACCGGCGTGCCGCCAAGGCGGCGCTGTAGGGCACCAGGGAGTGCTTGGAGGGTACTGGTGAGTGGGCGAGTGCATGGCGTGGTTCAGCAGGCGAGCAGGGGCCAGAGACGGGACGCGACGAGGGCGGCGGCGGCTCAGTGCGCGCGCGTGCAAAACGTGCGCTCTGGGCGCGCCCAGAGCACGCGCACCAGGTGTTCGACGAAATGCCAGCGCGCTCTAGAGAGCTTGGGTGATGTGGGTAGTAAACAGGCCAGGGTTAGGGATAGCTAGGAGGTTAGTGGACATGCTGGATGGGTCAGGGGCTCAAGTCCACAATGCAAGCTAGCAGACATGCCAAAATTGTTCCTGCACACAGGGTGTTCGACAGAATGCCATGGGCATATGGGCAACTCTTGGGGTGGCCAAACTTTCCAGATCCTAGTCTCTTTAGGAGCTCAAGAAGGTGGTAAGGTTAGTTTGGCAAAAACAGGAACTTGATGGTGCAAGTTTTTGAGAAAACCAACTTTGGGCAGAAACTAAAGGCTATCATTGCATGCACTAAACATATTCCAATGGGTCCAATCTCCTGGACTTAAGTGTTTGGTAGGGAGGACTACAAGTAGGGAAAAAGCTCATGGGCACTAGAGCAAAATAAAATGGAGTTGCAGTACAAATCACCAAAGTGGACCAGAATGAAAATGAAGATGTTTCACTCAAAATTTTCAAAGAACATCACTGGGTTTTTGCATGAAGTTGAGTTATAAGCATCCACTGACATCTCCAAACACTTGGAAAAATTTTTAGAAGAATATTTAAATAGGTTGTAGTACAAAAATACCTACTGGACCAGATTTGAAAAATTGATGTAGAGCTCAAAATCTCCAATAACCAAAAGATATTTTTGCATAAAAATGATGTGGAAACCTCACATGACCTCCCCAAATTTTGGTGAAAATTTTAAAAGCATTTATCAATTGGTTGCAGTGCAAAAGGGGCTCCAAATTTCTGAAAGATCATTTTAAAAGAGTAAAGCTCATGAAAAAATAATTATGCAAATAAATCCACTGATAAAGAATTGTTTTTATGAAGAGGGCATTCAAGTTCCAATAATACTTTTGGAAAGTTTTCCATTTGAGGTAAAAACCCACAATATTAAAAGGAAGAGGGTTCTGAAATCGAAGGAGAAATCCAGAAAAATAAAAATTCAATTTCCTGGCAAAATTTTAATTAGTAAAACAAGGTCAAATTTTTGGGGTGTTACAACACTACCCCCCTTAAGAAAAAATCTCGTCCTCGAGATTTGCTAAGGGTTGTTTTTAAAAAAATATAATACCCCCATTAGTTGGAACCAAGAGTTTGCTCATAGCACAAATTTAGGGTACAAACATAAGCTGCAACACACAAATAAACATAGCCATGATGTTGACAAAGAAAACGGCAAAAGGACGGGGTCCTGAGAAAACGTCTCTGGTACTGGGGTGCACAAGCAGACATCCTTTAATAATGGTGATACAGGATCACACAATTACAAGGCGTAGAAATATTAAGGCTCGCTACTACTCGAGTGACTCAGTCTACTCCGTTAATATCTAAGCAGGCTTGCCTAGTGGACGATGAAGCTTCTCCACGGGTTTCACCGTCGGGATTAGCCGGATGAGGTTGCGTGGCTGCAAGGTCGGGGTAGCGATGATGACCATCGCGGGGGTTGTTGGCCACAACTCCGTTGGAGTGTGTTCCCAAAAGGTGGCGAAGCACTTCTGGGGACATCAAAGTATTTTGGTCGATGGCTGGGGCAGACCTCAAGGGCTCGATTGGGTGTCCGAACAGCACGACCAGGTTATCGGCGTCGGGCTCCACTTCTCTCGCCGGGGCTCGGCGAAACAGTTCTCCACAAGCTGCGATCAGATCAAGGGTGATTTGATCGAACAGTTCCTCTAGTGCACTTACATAGCGCACCAGATGCAAAAGTGCAAGATCCGTCTCGTGATCTCCGTTGGCAACCTGGGGCAGCCTACCATACTCGTTACGACTGGGGTAGTAGTGGAACGAGCGACAGTTAACTCTGGGCGACAAGTGCCGGAGTTGAACTATAGCTTCTCGGGCTGCCAGTTGGATGGCTTGTGGCTCAAAGGGAGTGGTCCTCCCAGTGAACCTGTAGGGGCGTTCTGGCGATAGACCCCTACCATAAATGTGTACAGTGGCCCAGAACTGACGGCTCTCACCGCCCATGAGTTCTTGGTACACAACATATTCTGGGGGCTCTTCTAATGCATATGCACGGCGGGTGAGGTTTGCGAGCACGGTCACAAGACCTCCAAGGTTGGTCGCTGTGGTCTCATTGTGAACAATGGGGCCAGGCATCTTGACTTGGTTTGGGAAAGAGGTTGTGCTGTGTTGAGGCTAGCGTGCCCTTTTTATAGAAAAAGGGGCGGAGTCTTCCTTCGCACGCTTGCGAATGAGACAAGTTAGGTGTTGGTCACTGGCGCGTGATCGACAGGCTAAGCTGATAGGTTGGGCACCGACTGCCAAAAGCCTCGGGGTCACTGTGGGGCTATCTTACACGAGAAGTTTGGCCGGGGTTAGGTTAAGGTCTGGTGGGTTGGTTAACCTAGGTTTATTGACCTGGCTAAGATAGGGTTAGCCAATGGTCAGCCTGGCTCTGATATCAAGTCTGTCACGACCGGTTTTTGGGGATATTAATTCTCTAGAAAATGGCCGTTGTGCTCACCAGCCCCAGGATTACTGTTAGCAGATGAGACACCAACTTGATACAAGAAATCCAAGCAAGGTACAAAATATGTAGTACAAGGCCATTATGGCCTATGAGTACAACACTTGGCTTATAGTGGTTGATGGCGGAAGCGGTTTGTGGTTCATCTGCGTCTATGGGACTCCATTTCCCACAAGAACAGCTGACCAGGATAACTCCTATCTTCGCGAGGTTGCTATCACCTTTACATGGGTTCCGGGGCTGTCGTCGTAACGCTCTTCTCCATGCAAGAAATCTGGCCAAGACAATAGCCAGGGACAAGCCAGTGAGTACGTTTGAATGTACTCGCAAACATTTAGAACAAGGGTATAATATAACAAGGGGTAATCATGCTCCGAAAATATTCTATGACCCTCACGTCAGTCACGAAATATGCGAAGTCCATGATGAACGCATGCGGGTAAAATAAGAATATGCAATATCTAAATAGAATGCATTGATCGAGTGTCTGAAATGACTACTCGAACAAGGGGTGCAAATAAATTAACAATGCCGCAGTCGGGCGTCTGAGCGACACCGCATAAAGGGCTCATAAAGAATAAATAAATAACAAGCATGCCGCAGTCGGGCGTCTGAGCGACACCGCATAAAGGGCTTATAAAGAATAAATAAATAACAAGCATGCCGCAGTCGGGCGTCTGAGCGACACCACATAAAGGGCTTATAAATAAAAGAAATACAGGCATGCCACAGTCGGGCGTCTATGCGACACCACATAAAGGGCTTATAAAGGATAGTTAAAAAAACAAGCATGCCGCAGTCGGGCGTCTGAGCGACACCACATAAAGGGCTTATAAAGGGTAATCACAGTGAATATCCAGGAGGTAGAACCGTCCCAGGGATACTCAATAATTCAAATAAAGTAAATGGTTAGTCCACAATAACAATGATCATAACCCATATGTGTCACAGTTCATAATCAAAGTTCTGGTTTAGCAGTTTTTCCTCCGAAGACCGACACTAAGACCGACACTTGACCTATCCCAGACTGTAGTCCTTAACCATGGACACGGCTATTCGAATAGATGTATAATCTCTGCAGAGGGGGTACTCTTTACCCACGGGTAACGAATTTCTTTAGTCCATCGGGGCTAATTCCGTCTACGGTCTTTTAATTGACAACACGCCTGACCTGCACACACCAGCTTAACTCACCGGTGTTTGGAATCACCCACAACACCTGTCAAGCCAAACTCTAAGTGGGGAGGCTACAACCTCGACGTAGCATGGGATCAAATTTATATATGCGCGCTCTAAGGGGTGCCCCCCTCTCGGTCCCAACCGGAAACACCCATGCCCCCGGACCGGATGACTGGCTTTAATCCATGGCCATGGGACCCTCATCACGCCCTCTCTGTACGGTGTGTGCTAGAAAGGGGTTGACAACTTACTGAACCGTACCCTACCTATGGCAGGGACAAGTGGTAGTACGAAGCAAGTGTGGGGGTTACTGGACAAGACTCGATCTAAGGCCGACTCAGGAGGTTCAAGTGTTCCCTGCATGATTAGCATAACAAAAATATTTCCAATAACAGATAAGCTTAATCACTCATCAAGCCCCACCATGCCATACCGGACATACTCGTCTCAACGAGGAACTAGGGACAAGCTCGCGTCTATCCAAGACCGCGACTTTCCCGGCTTCCATCCGGCATGCATGAGAAGCTTACGAGGACGATAACCATCACCAGCATATCCGTTTATAACAGCAAAGAAATCTCCATTTATGCACTCATGCGTATGATCTTACCGTCACATAAAATAGCGTATGTTCCAGGTCAAGGTGACGTTGTAACCGTATCAACAACATCCAAAAATATTAAACCAGGGTTCAGAATGCTTGCCTTCAAGTGTATGCATGTGGGGGTGCATTTTTTTGAAGGTTGCCTTTTCTCCAAAATCCTATTTTGAGAAATATTCAAATAACACACATTTCAAATACAGTACAAAAAGTTGTCCCAAATATTTTTGAAATAAATCTTAAAATAAACTATATGAAATTTGAGAGAGGTAGGAAAAAGAATCAACTCATTTGGAGTTTTATTTTAAAAGTTATAGCCAGTCAAAGATTAGTCAAACTTCTGTTTTAATAAAATCAGAAAAAGGAAAACGCTTCGGGAAAAATACGCCTTCGAAGCAGAGGAGACGTACTCGGGATTTTGCGCCATCACTTAACCAGAGAGGACGGGTGCGCGGGTCACTGACAGTGGGTCCAGGGGATCCACGTGTCAGGTTTGACTGGTCTCCTTCTCCCTCCTTTCTCTCTGCCCGAACGGTGGCGGCCTCCGGCGATTGCCGTCGGCGAACGGCAGCTCCCCACGGGGCCCCGAGGGCAGGGATGGATCCGCCAGACCGGGGCGGTCCTCCCGGTGGGCGCTAGGCAGGCGGGGACGGAGGAAGTCACCGGCGGCGAGCTCCGCGGCGGACGGAGGTTCGGGAGCAAAAGTGAGCTTCGGGCTATGGTGATCCTTGGTCGAGGCTGAGGTGCTGGGCAGCTCCGCAAGGCTATGGGGAGACGTCTGGTGGCGTTGGATAGGCGGGGGAGGGCCTGGCTGTGACGTATTGCACCGGAGCTCGGCGGCGGCCGAACTGGCCGGAGACGAGGAAGAAGGCTCCTTCCCGTCGATTGCTGGCTGCGGGAGGGCTATAGGGGTGGCCTGTGGTTGCTTGAGCGCTCGGTTGAGCTCGGGGTCCCCTTATATAGGCGCTCGAGGCTGGCTCCCGCGGCGGCCGAGGATAAGATCGCGGGCGACCACTTTTCTGTAGCTGCAGGACTACGTGGCAGCGATGAGCGTGTGCCGACGGCTTGTGGATAAGCTCGGGCTGTTCCCAGGGGGCAGCTGGCGCGCGCGGGTGGTTTGGGCGGCGCCGACCACGGCAGAGCCCGCTGCCGACGCCGGCGTGCCGCCAAGGCGGCGCTGTAGGGCGCCAGGGAGTGCTTGGAGGGTACTGGTGAGTGGGCGAGTGCATGGCGTGGTTCAGCAGGCGAGCAGGGGCCAGAGACGGGACGCGACGAGGGCGGCGGCGGCTCAGTGCGCGCGCGTGCAAAACGTGCGCTCTGGGCGCGCCCAGAGCACGCGCACCAGGTGTTCGACGAAATGCCATCGCGCTCTAGAGGGCTTGGGTGATGTGGGTAGTAAACAGGCCAGGGTTAGGGATAGCTAGGAGGTTAGTGGACATGCTGGATGGGTCAGGGGCTCAAGTCCACAATGCAAGCTAGCAGACATGCCAAAACTGTTCCTGCACACAGGGTGTTCGACAGAATGCCATGGGCATCTAGGCAACTCTTGGGGTGGCCAAACTCTCCAGATCCTAGTCTCTTTAGGAGCTCAAGAAGGTGGTAAGGTTAGTTTGGCAAAAACAGGAACTTGATAGTGCAAGTTTTTGAGAAAACCAGTTTTGGGCAGAAACTAAAGGCTATCATTGCATGCACTAAACATACTCCAATGGGTCCAATCTCCTGGACTTAAGTGTTTGGTAGGGAGGACTACAAGTAGGGGAAAAGCTCATGGGCACTAGAGCAAAATAAAATGGAGTTGCAGTACAAATCACCAAACTGGACCAGAATGAAAATGAAGATGTTTCACTCAAAATTTTCAAAGAACATCACTGGGTTTTTGCATGAAGTTGAGTTATAAGCATCCACTGACATCTCCAAACACTTGGAAGAATTTTAGAAGAATATTTAAATAGGTTGTAGTGCAAAAATACCTACTGGACCAGATTTGAAAAATTGATGTAGAGCTCAAAATCTCCAATAACCAAAAGATATTTTTGCATAAAAGTGATGTGGAAACCTCACATGACCTCCCCAAATTTTGGTGAAAATTTTAAAAGCATTTATCAATTGGTTGCAGTGCAAAAGGGGCTCCAAATTTCTGAAAGATCATTTTAAAAGAGTAAAGCTCATGAAAAATAATTATGCAAATAAATCCACTGATAAAGAATTGTTTTTATGAAGAGGGCATACAAGTTCCAATAATACTTTTGGAAAGTTTTCCATTGAGGTAAAAACCCACAATATTAAAGAGAAGAGGGTTCTGAAATCAAAGGAGAAATCCAGAAAAATAAAAATTCAATTTCCTGGCAAGAATTTTAATTAGTAAAACAAGGTCAAATTTTTGGGGTGTTACAACACTACCCCCCTTAAGAAAAAATCTCGTCCTCGAGATTTGCTAAGGGTTGTTTTTTAAAAAATATAATACTCCCATTAGTTGGAACCAAGAGTTTGCTCATAGCACAAATTTAGGGTACAAACATAAGCTGCAACACACAAATAAACATAGCCATGATGTTGACAAAGAAAACGGCAAAAGGACGGGGTCCTGAGAAAACGTCTCTGGTACTGGGGCGCACAAGCAGACATCCTTTAATAATGGTGATACAGGATCACACAATTACAAGGCGTAGAAATATTAAGGCTCGCTACTACTCGAGTGACTCAGTCTACTCCGTTAATATCTAAGCGGGCTTGCCTAGTGGACGATGAAGCTTCTCCACGGGTTTCACCGTCGGGATTAGCCGGATGAGGTTGCGTGGCTGCAAGGTCGAGGTAGCGATGATGACCATCGCGGGGGTTGTTGGCCACAACTCCGTTGGAGTGTGTTCCCAAAAGGTGGCGAAGCACTTATGGGGACATCAAAGTATTTTGGTCGATGGCTGGGGCAGACCTCAAGGGCTCGATTGGGTGTCCGAACAGCACGACCGGGTTGTCGGCGTCGGGCTCCACTTCTCCTCTCGCCGGGGCTCCGCGAAACAGTTCTCTACGAGCTGCGATCAGATCAAGGGTGATCTGATCGAACAGTTCCTCTAGTGCACTTACATAGCGCACCAGATGCAAAAGTGCAAGATCCGTCTCGTGATCTCCGTTGGCAACCTGGGGCGGCCTACCATACCCGTTACGACTGGGGTAGTAGTGGAACGAGCGACAGTTAACTCTGGGCGACAAGTGCCGGAGTTGAATTATAGCTTCTCGGGCTGCCAGTTGGATGGCTTGTGGCTCAAAGGGAGTGGTCCTCCCAGTGAACCTGTAGGGGCGTTCTGGCGATAGACCCCTACCATAAATGTGTACAGTGGCCCAGAACTGACGGCTCTCACCGCTCATGAGTTCTTGGTACACAACATATTCTGGGGGCTCTTCTAATGCATAGGCACGGCGGGTGAGGTTTGCGAGCACGGTCACAAAACCTCCAAGGTTGGTTGCTGTGGTCTCATTGTGAACAATGGGGCCAGGCATCTTGACTTGGTTTGGGAAAGAGGTTGTGCTGTGTTGAGGCTAGCGTGCCCTTTTTATAGAAAAAGGGGCGGAGTCTTCCTTCGCACGCTTGCGAATGAGACAAGTTAGGTGTCGGTCACTGGCGCGTGATCGACAGGCTAAGCTGATAGGTTGGGCACCGACTGCCGAAAGCCTCGGGGTCACTGTGGGGCTATCTTACACGAGAAGTTTGGCCGGGGTTAGGTTAAGGTCTGGTGGGTTGGTTAACCTAGGTTTATTGACCTGGCTAAGATAGGGTTAGCCAATGGTCAGCCTCGCTCTGATACCAAGTCTGTCACGACCGGTTTTTCGGGATATTAATTCTCCAGAAAATGGCCGTTGTGCTCACCAGCCCCAGGATTACTGTTAGCTGATGAGACACCAACTTGATACAAGAAATCCAAGCTAGGTACAAAATATGTAGTACAAGGCCATTATGGCCTATGACTACAACACTTGGCTTCTAGTGGTTGATGGCGGAAGCGGTTTGTGGTTCATCTGCGTCTATGGGACTCCATTTCCCACAAGAACAGCTGACCAGGATAACTCCTATCTTCGCGAGGTTGCTATCACCTTTACATGGGTTCCGGGGCTGTCGTCGTAACGCTCTTCTCCACGCAAGAAATCTGGCCAAGACAATAGCCAGGGACAAGCCAGTGAGTATGTTTGAATGTACTCGCAAACATTTAGAACAAGGGTATAATATAACAAGGGGTAATCATGCTCCGAAAATATTCTGTGACCCTCACGTCAGTCACGAAATATGCGAAGTCCATGATGAACGCATGCGGGTAAAATAAGAATATGCAATATCTAAATAGAATGCATTGATCGAGTGTCTGAAATGACTCCTCGAACATGGGGTGCAAATAAATTAACAATGCCCCGGTCGGGCGTTTGAGCGACACCGCATAAAGGGCTCATAAAGAATAAATAAATAACAAGCATGCCGCAATCGGGCGTCTGAGCGACACCACATAAAGGGCTTATAAAGAATAATAAATAACAAGCATGCCGCAGTCGGGCGTCTGAGCGACACCACATAAAGGGCTTATAAATAAAAGAAATACAAGCATGCCACAGTCGGGCGTCTATGCGACACCACATAAAGGGCTTATAAAGATAGTTAAAAACAAGCATGCCGCAGTCGGGCGTCTGAGCGACACCACATAAAGGGCTTATAAAGGGTAATCACAGTGAATATCCAGGAGGTAGAACCGTCCTAGGGATACTCAATAATTCAAATAAAGTAAATGGTTAGTCCACAATAATAATGATCATAACCCATATGTGTCACAGTTCATAATCAAAGTTCTGGTTTAGCAGTTTTTCCTCCGAAGACCGACACTAAGACCGACACTTGACCTATCCCAGACTGTAGTCCTTAACCATGGACACGGCTATTCGAATAGATGTATAATCTCTGCAGAGGGGGTACTCTTTACCCACGGGTAACGGATTTCTTTAGTCCATCGGGGCTAATTCCGTCTACGGTCTTTTAATTGACAACACGCCTGACCTGCACACACCAGCTTAACTCACCGCTGTTTGGAATCACCCACAACACCTGTCAAGCCAAACTCTAAGTGGGGAGGCTACAACCTCGACGTAGCATGGGATCAAATTTATATATGCGCGCTCTAAGGGGTGCCCCCCTCTCGGTCCCAACCGGAAACACCCATGCCCCTGGACCGGATGACTGGCTTTAATCCATGGCCATGGGACCCTCATCACGGCCTCTCTGTACGGTGTGTGCTAGAAAGGGGTTGACAACTTACTGAACCGTACCCTACCTATGGCAGGGACAAGTGGTAGTACGAAGCAAGTGCAGGGGTTACTAGACAAGACTCGATCTAAGGCCGACTCAGGAGGTTCAAGTGTTCCCTGCATGATTAGCATAACAAAAATATTTCCAATAACAGATAAGCTTAATCACTCATCAAGCCCCACCATGCCATACCGGACATACTCGTCTCAACGAGGAACTAGGGACAAGCTCGCGTCTACCCAAGACCGCGACTTTCCCGACTTCCATCCGGCATGCATGAGAAGCTTATGAGGACGATCACCATCACCAGCATATCCGTTTATAACAGCAAAGAAATCTCCGTTTATGCACTCATGCGTATGATCTTACCGTCACATAAAATAGCGTATGTTCCAGGTCAAGGTGACGTTGTAACCGTATCAACAACATCCAAAAATACTAAACCAGGGTTCAGAATGCATGTGGGGGTGCATTTTTTTGAAGGTTGCCTTTTCTCCAAAATCCTATTTTGAGAAATATTCAAATAACACACATTTCAAATACAGTACAAAAGGTTGTCCCAAATATTTTTGAAATAAATCTTAAAATAAACTAGATGAAATTTGAGAGAGGTAGGAAAAAGAATCAACTCATTTGGAGTTTTATTTTAAAAGTTATAGCCAGTCAAAGATTAGTCAAACTTTTGTTTTAATAAAATCAGAAAAAGGAAAACGCTTCGGGAAAAATACGCCTTCAAAGCAGAGGAGACGTACTCGGAATTTTGCGCCATCACTTAACCAGAGAGGACGGGCGCGCGGGTCACTAACAGTGGGTCCAGGGGACCCACGTGTCAGGTTTGACTGGTCTCCTTCTCCCTCCTTTCTCTCTGCCCGAACGGTGGCGGCCTCCGGCGATTGTCGTCGGCGAACGGCAGCTCCCCACGGGGCCCCGAGGGCAGGGATGGATCCGCCAGACCGGGGCGGTCCTCCCGGTGGGCGCTAGGCAGGCGGGGACGGAGGAAGTCACCGGCGGCGAGCTCCGCGGCGGACGGAGGTTCGGGAGCAAAAGTGAGCTTCGGGCTACGGTGATCCTTGGTCGAGGCTGACGTGCTGGGCAGCTCCGCAAGGCTATGGGGAGACGTCTGGTGGCGTTGGATAGGCGGGGGAGGGCTTGGCTGCGACGTATTGCACCGGAGCTCGGCAGCGGCCGAACTGGCCGGAGACGAGGAAGAAGGCTCCTTCCCGTCGATTGCTGGCTGCGGGAGGGCTATAGGGGTGGCCTGTGGTTGCTTGAGCGCTCGGTTGAGCTTGGGGTCCCCTTATATAGGCGCTCGAGGCTGGCTCCCGCGGCGGCCGAGGATAAGATCGCGGGCGACCACTTTTCTGTAGCTGCAGGACTACGTGGCGGCGACGAGCGCGTGCCGACGGCTTATGGATAAGCTCGGGCTATTCCCAGGGGGCAGCTGGCGCGCGCGGGTGGTTTGGGCGGCGCCGACCACGGCAGAGCCCGCTGCCGACGCCGGCGTGCCGCCAAGGCGGCGCTGTAGGGCGCCAGGGAGTGCTTGGAGGGTACTGGTGAGTGGGCGAGTGCATGGCGTGGTTCAGCAGGCGAGCAGGGGCCAGAGACGGGACGCGACGAGGGCGGCGGCGGCTCAGTGCGCGCGCGTGCAAAACGTGCGCTCTGGGCGCGCCCAGAGCACGCGCATGTGACGCCCCCGATTTGACCGTATACTAATCATGCACGCAAATGTGTACGATCAACATCAGGGACTCACGGGAAGATATCACAACCCAACTCTACAACATAAATAAGTCATACAAGCATCATAATACAAGCCAGGGGCCTCGAGGGCTCGAATACAATTGCTCGATCATAGACGAGTCAGCGGAAGCAACAATATCTGAGTACAGACATAAGTTAAACAAGTTTGCCTTAAGAAGGCTAGCACAAAAGTAGCAACGATCGAAAAGGCAAGGCCTCCTGCCTGGGACCTCCTAACTACTCCTCGAAGCCGAACTCCACGTAGAATCATCCTCGGGATCTCTAGCACCTGGAACTCCAGCATCTGGTTGCGACAATCAGGTATAGAAAGGGGAAAAGAGGGAGAAAAGCAACCGTGAGTACTCATCCAAAGTACTCGCAAGCAAGGAGCTACACTACATATGCATGGGTATATGTGTAAAGGGTCATATCGGTGGACTGAACTGCAAAATGCCAGAATAAGAGGGGGATAGCTAGTCCTGTCGAAGACTATGCTTCTGGCCATCTCCATCTTGTAGCATGTAGAAGAGAGTAGATTGAAGTCCTCCAAGTAGCATCGCATAGCATAATCCTACCCGGCGATCCCCTCCTCGTCGCCCTGTTAGAGAGCGATCACCGGGTTGTATCTGGCACTTGGAAGGGTGTATTTTATTCAGTATCCAGTTCTTGTTGTCATAAGGTCAAGGTACAACTCCGGGTCGTCCTTTTACCGAGGGACACGGCTATTCGAATAGATAAACTTCCCTGCAGGGGTGCACCACATAACCCAACACGCTCGATCCCATTTGGCCGGACACACTTTTCTGGGTCATGCCCGGCCTCGTAAGATCAACACGTCGCAGCCCCACCTAGGCCCAACAGAGAGGTCAGCACGCCGGTCTAAACCTATGCGCGCAGGGGTCTGGGCCCATCGCCCTATGCACACCTGCATGTTGCGTACGCGGCCGGAAGCAGACCTAGCCCCCTTAATACAAGCGCGAGCTTATGGTCCAATGCGGCGCGCGCCACTCAGTTGCTGACGTCAAGAAGTGCTTCGGCTGATACCACGACGTCGGGATACCCATAACTACTCCCGCGTAGATGGTTAGTGCGTATAGACCAAATGGCCAGACTCAGATCAAATACCAAGATCTCTTAAGCGTGTTATTTATCCGCGAACGCCGACCAGGGCCAGGCCCACCTCTCACCTACGCGGTCTCAACCTGCCCTGTCGCTTCGCCATAAAGTAACAGTCGGGGGCCGTCAGGAACCCAGGCCCACCTCTACCGGGGTGGAGCCACCTGTCCTTTCAGCCCCCTCATCAGAATCACTTGCGGATACTCCTCGAACCGACCCGACTTTAGTCACCACATGTGTCATGTATATAATGTATATAGTATATACCCGTGATCACCTCCCGAAGTGATCACGGCCCAGTAGTATAGCACGGCAGACGGACAAGAGTGTAGGGCCACTGATGGAACACTAGCATCCTATACTAAGCATGAAGGATTGCAGGTAAAGGTAACAACAGTAGAAGCAAGGGCAGGTTATGCATCAGTATAGGATTAACGGAAAGCAATAACATGCTACACTACTCTAATGCAAGCAGTATAGAGAAGAATAGGCAATATCTGGTGAACAAGGGGGGGGGGGCTTGCCTGGTTGCTCAGACAAGAGAGAGGGGTCGTCGGTGACGTAGTCGACCACATGGGCATCAGCATCGTCACGGGGTCTACCGAAGAGAAGAGGGGGGAGAAACAGTAAATACATAGCAAGCAAGTGCATAACAGGACAACAGGCAGAGCTAGACGTGTTCTAACGCGGTATGAGGTGATACCGGTGAAGGGGGGAGACATCCGGGAAAGTATCCCCGGTGTTTCGCATTTTCGGACAGATGAACCGGAGGTGAAATGTTACAGGTTTGCTATGCTACGGATGTGTGGCGCACGAACGGGCTGCGTATCCGGATTCGTCTCGTCGTTCTGAGCAACTTTCATTTAGAAAGTATTTTCATCTGAGCTACGGTTTATTTTATATGATTTTCTAAAGTTTTAAATCATTTTAGAATGTATTTAATTTATTTAATTCAACATTATCCAGAATAGTGCCTGATGACATCAGCATGACATCATGCTGACGTCAGCAGTCACCTGACACGTGGGTCCCACATGTCATAGACTGATTAGGGTAATTAGGGTTAACTAATTAATTAACTATTAATTAAATTAACTAACTAATTAGATTAGTCTAAACAGGGTTAATTAACTTAATTAATTAACTAATTAATTATTTTTATTTTTATTATTATTTTTTCTTTATTTATTTATTTATTTATTATTATTATTATTATTATTATTTATTTTTTTAATTCGTTCTGGGGCTGGGCCCCGCCTGTCGAAGGCCCATAGGCCATAGCGGGTGCAGGCTAACGGGTAACGAGGCGGGCGTGGGCGCCTGTGCACCCGAACAGGGCAACAGGGGGCGCCGGCGGTGGCCGTCGCCCGGCGCGGCGGGGCGAGGCCGTGGTGCCTGAGACGGGAAGGCATAGGAGGAGCGGCCAGGCGTAGGTGGGGCGCCATGGGCGTGACCAGTGCGGGCGGAAGTGGCCGTAGGCCTCGGCGGGCGCGCGGGGGGGGGAGGGGACGGCAGCGGCTAGGCCTGCATCATCAGCCTCCGCAGCAGACCAGCACTGGGGGGAACCTCGGCGCCAGCGGCGAGGCGTCGCAGCAGGGGACGGGCGCGTGGGGGCACACATGCCAGCGGCGAGGGGACGAGGCCGCGGCGAGGGGTGGATGGAGCGGGCGGCGTGCAGGCAGGCAGCAGGTGGTCGAGGCGAGGCCACGTGCGGGAGTGCGCGAGCGCTGGAAAGTGCTGGAAGGGGGAGGAGAGAACGAGGGAGTGTGGGGGGGAGTGGTGCGATCAGGGGGGTTAGGGTTTCGGCACCAGGGGATAAGGAGTGGGGGCGGGCCGGTCAGTTGGTTGGGCCAGGCCTGCTGGGCCGGAGCCCGGGGGTTCTTTTCCTTTTTTTTTGTTAGTTAATTTTCTGTTTTGTTTCTTTTCTTTTTATTTATCTTTCCTTTACTGTTTTACTTTTAGTTTTCTTTTATTTTAGTTTTATAAAAATTATCACTAGCACTTAAATTAATACTTTTAAATATACTATTGCCACATTAATCCTCAACCAAATTAAAATAGTTTAATATTTTATAAAATTCAAAAGGCATTTATTTTAACATTTAAACCTCTATTTTAATTATTTTGAACACTTAAGCATTTTATTAAATTTAGATTTCTCCACCATTATTATCTATGCAATATTTGGTTCACTCCGAACATTTTAGTTTTAATATTTGAAAACTTTTATTGTTTGCCTATATTTTAAATTTTAACTTGAATCGTTTTTGAACTAACTCGAGTTTATCAACAGTAACCGAGGTGACGTGGCACCATTAGCAGAGGTTTACTGTAGCTTCATTATCCGGGCGTCACAATTCTCCTCCACTACAAGAAATCTCGTCCCGAGATTTAAGAGGGAAGTAAAGGGTGAAGGTTCGGGTTACGAAATTCTAGGGAGTGTTCTTGGTCTTGGTTGTTCTTCTCGAAGAGGTTGATCCATTACATTGAGGTCTTCATTCTGCTGTTTCAGGTCATCATGATAAAGTTGTCGTCCTTTCTTCGGGAACTCCATCGTACTTACGATAGATTAAGGGGGGTATTCTGGAAGAACGGACCTCTGCAAGGTTTACTATCTGGTCAATATCATCGGGGAAGGTGGCGGAAAGTAACTCTCGAATTGAAACTTAAGAAAATATCGAGAGCAAAGTAAGGAGGTACCATGGGAAGTTTCAAGCGGGCAGGCAATCGTTCGACGCCTGAAATAGGGCGTGAAAGGGGCTCAAGGCAACGAAAATAAGTATTGTGCATGATACCAGAATTGATCACTAGGAAGGTGGCCCGCGAATTACATACGAAATCAAGCGCGAGGAATTGCTTTGGGAACAGGGGTGTACAAGAGAGTCAGGTTTCGATCCTGTGGAACTGTGGGTTATGGGCCCACCATGTGGTTTTCTTTTATAGAAGCAGTGACATCTTGCACGGTCATGATAGCAAGGCATGTCAGAGAGTACCCTGTCAGTTATGTCGGCTACACGTTGGTACCAAGGGCGAGGGACGAAGAGAACCATTTTCCTGCTCGTTGAAACGAGGCGGACCAATAGGCAAAGTTCTCATCCATCGGGGTTACCAAAAATGTCACCAATAATATTAACAGGGTCTTACTGACAGAGTTGTACACCGAGGTGTTTACATAAGCAGGAGAATATTACTGCTTAGGTCATATAGATCACCAGAAAGGTTAAACCAAACAATGGAAAGGAAAATATGATTATCAGATTAAACAGAAGAATGGAAAGGAAAATGTGTTAAAACACATATTTCAAGGGTATATTCTTCCCAAGGGTAAGCAGAGCATGATATCCATGACGGGATATAACGTAGAAAACTCTTTAGGTAAGGGGAAGGAAATTTCATGACATTACCCATACAACGGTGTTTGGATAACTGAGCAGGAAACAATTAGCTTTGGGCTTCAAATGTTCCTGTTGAAAATCAGAGTACCATAGACATGCTTCGAGATAGCATTGACATGGTCAATAGGTAAGATCAGGCCATGGATTCACAATGGTTCCATCAGGAACAACTTATGGAATAAGTCTTACAATTTCCTCATGGAAGAATGGCTAACCTTGGTAAGGAGGATACTATATCAATAGGTCATCCGGCCATGTGTGCTAGGCATGACATCATCTTACCGGGTTATAAAAAGACTAATGTTATAACTCTTGGAATTACGTTCCAACCATCATTTCTGACTAAGATTCAGATCAGATTGGTGTTAGGTTACCTCAGACTTAGGATGTCTGAGAAGAAAGGTGCAACACAAATTGATGGGATGACATTGTAAGATTCTCGGGAAATGAACCATGAAAGCAAGTTCCGAAACAAGAGTTCATCATTAAACCAAGGAGAGGTGAGGAGGTGATTGATTGACTCAGCGACAATCCATTGAGACTTCCAAAAGATGGATTTCCACAACTATGTGAACAAGGAGATAACATTAGCTAGATCGAATGACTTAATGAGGTATGCTCGAGGAAAACATACACAACTAAACATTGGTTGACAGGTGCACCCAAATATGGGCTTAGGTAGAATGATCAATGTTAGAACGGTGATTCGATAACCAATGGTCTAAGAATGAAATATCGACCATTAACTTCAAAGCAATAGGGTTGCTAGAAGTTTTGAAGTCGCACATCATAGTTCAATTGTCGGTTTTCCGGTTAGAAACAACACGGGGATCATAAAACAATTGGAGATGGCGAGAAGTATTACTATATCAAGAATTCTCAAGAGGTGGAGAAATTCTCACAATATCCTTGACATAAAATATGGTAATACTCCAAGGTAGAACATAACATAAGCTGGTTAGCAAGGAGCTCCATAACATGATCAAGTTGGTGTTGAGGGGAGGCAAGAATGTTGTCGATGATAACACAATTCATCGAGGGGCAAGGATGGTATTTCTCATCCTGAATTTCGACTGATATCCTGGAAGAGCTCAAAATGTTGGTGCTGATCACGACACATTTGTCGAGAGATTTCATGAAGATGTAATCTATCGGCGATGCCATCAAGTCAGAGGAATGGTGAAAGCGATAGGTTAATGGAACCAAGGGTACGACACAAACTTGAAATCAAGCTTGTTGTTCAAGGCGAACTAATATGACGAGGAAGATCGACGTAAGCTTAGCTCATCATCGAAAGTTGTGTTCCGGGAAGGACCGGGTAGCACAGTTAAAAAGTTTGCACGATAATGATATAGCCGATAAGGCTAGGAATGACTTGAAGGATTATTAAACTCGTAAGCAACAAGAATTACTTAGAGTTATTGAATCGGAGTGCGGAATCGATTTGCTTATCGGTGTTCTCGAGTGACTAATAACTCAGAGCCCGTGGAAAATTGGAATCAGTGAGAATGTAGCACTTGATGAAAAACTCATAAGAAGTTATGCAGTTCCATGATAATCTCGAGATACCAAGGGGTAATACTCGACGACAGATCAAGGTAAAGGTTGGACTAGGGTATTGCTCTGCAGAAGACAAGTGCTCAAACTTGCACGAGAAACGGAATCAAGGAGAAACATGGTGGGAACCACGTCCACGGATACCAGATGAACTTAATACAAGGGGGTAATTATTATAAGAGAAGCTTCCATGATAGGATCTACATCGTGTCCATGGGCATGAACACAAAGGTTCAAGGTCGACTCCCACTTCTTCAATGCATAACCTTCCATTCGCCTCTCGTATTTTGATAATGACATTAGTTGTCGAAAGGTTTACTGTAGCTTCATTATCCGGGCGTCACAGCGCACCAGGTGTTCGACGAAATGCCAGCGCGCTCTAGAGAGCTTGGGTGATGTGGGTAGTAAACAGGCCAGGGTTAGGGATAGCTAGGGGGTTAGTGGACATGCTGGATGGGTGAGGGGCTCAAGTCTACAATGCAAGCTAGCAGACATGCCAAAATTGTTCCTGCACACAGGGTGTTCGACAGAATGCCATGGGCATATGGGCAACTCTTGGGGTGGCCATACTCTCCAGATCCTAGTCTCTTTAGGAGCTCAAGAAGGTGGTAAGGTTAGTTTGGCAAAAACAGGAACTTGATGGTGCAAGTTTTTGAGAAAACCAACTTTGGGCAGAAACTAAAGGCTATCATTGCATGCACTAAACATATTCCAATGGGTCCAATCTCCTGGACTTAAGTGTTTGGTAGGGAGGACTACAAGTAGGGAAAAAGCTCATGGGCACTAGAGAAAAATAAAATGGAGTTGCAGTACAAATCACCAAACTGGACCAGAATGAAAATGAAGATGTTTCACTCAAAATTTTCAAAGAACATCACTGGGTTTTTGCATGAAGTTGAGTTATAAGCATCCACTGACATCTCCAAACACTTGGAAAAAAATTTAGAAGAATATTTAAATAGGTTGTAGTACAAAAATACCTACTGGACCAGATTTGAAAAATTGATGTAGAGCTCAAAATCTCCAATAACCAAAAGATATTTTTGCATAAAAGTGATGTGGAAACCTCACATGACCTCCCCAAATTTTGGTGAAAATTTTAAAAGCATTTATCAATTGGTTGCAGTGCAAAAGGGGCTCCAAATTTCTGAAAGATCATTTTAAAAGAGTAAAGCTCATGAAAAAATAATTATGCAAATAAATCCACTGATAAAGAATTGTTTTTATGAAGAGGGCATTCAAGTTCCAATAATACTTTTGGAAAGTTTTCCATTTGAGGTAAAAACCCACAATATTAAAAGGAAGAGGGTTCTGAAATCGAAGGAGAAATCCAGAAAAATAAAAATTCAATTTCCTGGCAAAATTTTTAATTAGTAAAACAAGGTCAAATTTTTGGGGTGTTACAAGAAGCATGTTTACTAATGAGTTTAAGTTCACCTTTAACATTAGCCATGTAATTACTCAAGTGTTCAAGCGTATCGGAATTGTATTTCAATTGTCTACCAAAATAAGCATTGAAGTTTTCTTGTTTGACAATAAAATTATCAAACTCTTCTAAGCATTGTCTAGCAGACTTATAGTGAGGAATATCACCTTCATCAAATCTATAGAGAGAATTTACCTTTACTACCTGTGTCAGGTTATCAAGACCATGAGCTTCTTCAATAGGTGATGGATTAAGATCATATGTTTCTTCAACAGGCGGTAAATTAAGAACATGTATTTCTTCAATAGGAGGTAAATTCTTAACATCTTCAGCTTTAATGCCCTTTTCTTTCATAGATTTCTTGCCTCTTGCATATCTTCAGGACTGAGAAATAGAACACCCCTCTTCTTCGGAGTTGGTTTAGGAATAGGCTCAGGAATTGGCTCAGGAACTGGCTCAAGAAGTGTCCAATTATTTTCATTTGTCAACATATTATTCAATAGAATTTCAGCTTCATCCGGTGTTCTTTCCCTGAAAACAGAACTAGCACAACTATCCAGGTAATCTCTGGAAGCATCGGTTAGTCCATTATAAAAGATATCAAGTATTTCATTTTTCTTAAGAGGATGATCAGGCAAAGCATTAAGTAATTGGAGAAGCCTCCCCCAAGCTTGTGGGAGACTCTCTTTTTCAGTTTGCACAAAATTACATATATCCCTTAAAGCAGCTTGTTTCTTATGAGCAGGGAAATATTTAGCAGAGAAGTAATAAATCATATCCTGGGGACTACGCACACAACCAGGATCCAGAGAATTAAACCATATCTTAGCATCACCCTTTAATGAGAACGGAAATATTTTAAGGATATATAGGTAGCGAGATTTCTCATCATTAGTGAACAGGGTGGCTATATCATTTAATTTAGTAAGATGTGCCACAACAGTTTCAGATTCATAGCCATGAAAAGGATCAGATTCAACCAAAGTAATTATATCAGGATCAACAGAGAATTCATAATCCTTATCAGTAACACAGATAGGTGAAGTAGCAAAAGCAGGGTCAGGTTTCATTCTAGCATTAAGAGATTGCTGCTTCCATTTAGCTAATAACCTCTTGAGCTCATATCTATCTTTGCAAGCTAAAATAGCTAAAGCAGCTTCTTTTTCAAAAACATAATCCTCAGGAACAACAGGCGATTCATTAGGGGGAGAGTCTTCATCATCACTTTCATCAATATTATCAGTTTCAATAATTTCATTCTCTCTAACCCTAGCAAGTTGTTCATCAAGAAATTCACCAAGTGGCACAGTAGTATCAAGCATAGAAGTAGTTTCATCATAAGTGTCATGCATAGCAGAAGTGGCATCATCAATAACATGCGACATATCAGAAAGAATAGCAGAAGCAGGTTTAGTCTGACGCCCTCGATTCAATCGTACACTAATCATGCACGCAAATGTGTACGATCAAGATCAAGGACTCACGGGAAGATATCACAACACAACTCTAGACACAAATTAAAAATAATACAAGCTTTATATTACAAGCCAGGGGCCTCGAGGGCTCGAATACATAAGCTCGAATACACAAGAGTCAGCGGAAGCAACATATCTGAGTACAGACATAAGTTAGACAAGTTTTCCTTAAGAAGGCTAGCACAAAAGCAACATCGATCGAAAAGGCAAGGCCTCCTGCCTGTGAGCCTCCTAACTACTCCTGGTCGTCGGCGGTCTCCACGTAGTAGTAGGCATCAACGGTGGCATCTGGCTCCTGGGCTCCGACATCTGGTTGCATCAACCGAAAGAAGAAGAAAGGGGAAAAGGGGGGAGCAAAGCAACCGTGAGTACTCATCCAAAGTACTCGCAAGCAAGGATCTACACTACATATGCAACATTATCAAAGGAAGGCTGTATATGTGGACTGGGCTGCAGAAATGCCAGAATAGAGGGGAGAACCTAGTCCTATCGAAGACTAGCATCTTCTGGAAACCACCATCTTGCAGCAACAGGAGGGAGTAGAGTAGCATAACTAAAGTAGTAGTAGTGTTATCAACCTCGGCCAGAGATCCTTTCTCGACTCCCTGCGAGAAAGCAATCCCAGAGCCATACTATCCATTTATCACCTCATATCCAAGTCTCATCTCAAGTATCCAGTTCTAGTTGTATCGATCGGGATACAACTCCAAGTGTCCGTTACCGTAGGACAGGCTATCGATAGATGTTTTCTTCCCTGCAGGGGTGCACCAACTTACCCACCACGCTCGATTAACTCCGGCCGGACACACTTTCCTGGGTCATGCCCGGCCTCGGCCAAACAATACGCCGCAACCCGACCTAGGCTTAATAGAGAGGCCAGCACGCCGGACTAAACCTATGCCCCCAGGGGTCATGGGCCATCGCCCCAGGAACTCCTGCACGTTATGTACGCGGCCGGTGAGCAGACCTAGCTACCTCCCTAAAAAGGCAGGAGCTTACCAGTCCAACCCGGCGCGCGCCGCTCAGTCGCTGACGTCTATTAAGCTTCGGCTGATGTATACGATGCAGAACGCCCATACTATGCCCACGTGATGGTTAGTGCTATCAGGCCAGAGGCCCCTCGGATCAAATATCCAAATCGTAGTGGATTAGGAGCACGCGGTAACAAGCAGAGACTCATGAAAGATGTGACCCCGTTATCCCGTCTCGAGGACTTGCGGCAAGGGCTAGGAATGCCCGGCCACGCCTCGTAATTATCTCGCGGGCACCCTCTAGGTCAACCCGTCTCCACATCACTCGTGGGTACCCCTCAGGGTCGACCCGCCTTTCCAAGTAACAGTCGTAATGTCCAAGTATCTGTGTGTCCAAACATCAAGGGGAAAACCCGAGGAATCACCCCCGGTGAATTCCACTCGATGTAATCATCAAGGTGAGCGTAAGAGGAACCACCCCCGAGGTTCACACTTGAGGGGTTGCACGACAGAGTCGTATCGGAAGTGGTTAAGGCGGAATCACCCCCGATGACCACGACCAAATAACTACACTACAGGGTTAACATCAGAAGTGCTGTAGAGGTCTCACCCTCGGCACTCGATAGTAACCCAGTAGTGTCGAGCAACTAAGGGGAAAGTGATGTGCGGTGCCGGGGCCTGGTCTTCGGTCCCGTTGATCGGGTCTTCGATCCCGTTGATTGGGTCTTCGATGATGAAGCAGGGGCAACAAGGACAAGGTGGGGGTCACTGATGGATCACTAACCAAACTATACTAAGCAGTTTAGGATAAGCAGGTAAGGTACAATGAGCAGGTTACAAAAGCAGGCTATGCATCAGAATAGGAGCAAACAATAACAGTAGCAAAATCTAATGCAAGCATTTGAGAATGGAATGGGCGATATCGGGGTGATCAAAGGGGGGGCTTGCCTGGTTGCGCTGGCAAGAAGAAGGGGTCGTCAACACAGTAGTCGATCGGGGCACCTGTAGTGGCGTCAGGCTCGTTGTCTACCGGAGAGAAAAGGGGGAAAAACAATGAATACAATGCAAACAGATGCATAATGATGCATGACATAACAAGTAACGGTGCTAGGTGTGCCCTAACGCAGTAGGAGGTGATACCGACGAAGGGGGGAAACATCCGGGAAAGTATCCCCGGTGTTTCGCGTTTTCGAACAGATGAACCAGAGGTGAAATGTTGCACGTTCGCTATGCTAGGGACGTGTGGTGGATGAACAGAGTGCGTATTCGGATTCGTCTCGTCGTTCTGAGCAACTTTCATGTACAAAGTATTTGTATCCTAGCTACGGATTATTTTATATTAAATTTTCGAAGTTTTAAACATTTTCTAACTTATTTTACTTCAAAAATTAAATGTTAAATTGCTATGGGTACAGAGAGTGTACCCACAGATGGGCTTGTGTGGCTGACCAGTAGGCCTAGTTGACTTGGTCAACTTCCCAGTCAGCAGAGACTGACTGGTGGGGCCAGTCAAAGTCAACAGCCGAGTCAGCATTAACCATAGACTGGTCAAATTGACCAGTGGGTCCCCCCTGTCATTGTCATATGGACTAACTAACAGTTTAATTAGTTTAAGTAGTTATTAGGTTAATTAAACTTAATTAGTTTAATTTAAACATGATTAGTTAAGTTAATTAACTTGGTTAATTAATTAATTAAATAAATTATTAATAATATTATATATATATATATTTAAAACATTCTAGGCGTGGGGGCCCCTATCAGTGGCCTGGGGCTGGCCTTAGCGGGCGCGCGGGTTGGCGGTTACGGGTGCGTGCGAGGCGGGACACGGGGTGCCCGCGGGGACGGACCCGGGCGGCGCTGCGGCTGCCGAGTGCAGCGGTACGGCCGGCGGAGGCCGCGGGGTGCGCGCGGCCGGCGACGCCAGAGTTGGGCGGAGCCGGGGCGAGGGGGCGCGATGGTGAACGAGGCGACGCGGGGCGAGCTGGGCGCGCGGCGAGGCTGGAGGTGGTGGCGCAGGGGCGTGCGGCGAGGGGCTGCGGGGTGAGGACGGCGGTGAGCGTGGGCGCGGGCAAGCGTGCGCGTGCATGCGAGGCGGGACACGGGGTGGTGTCCTGGTGCGGCGATGCGGAGCAGGAGCAGCCGCTGCGGGAGCGAGGCGAGCGGCGCTGCCATGCGGCGTGGCGTGGCCAGGGAAGGTGGGCGCGCGGCACGGTCGTCGCAGGGGCAAGGCAGCGGAGAGGGGAAGAGGAGGCCGAGAGCCTCACCGTACGGAGTAGGGACTAGGCAGTGGGCTCGAGGAGGCTGGTCGGGGATGAGGTCGAGGACGACGTCCGTCGAGGAGGTGGAGGACGAGGTGGCAACGCGGTGGTCCGGCGAGGTGGCGACGGTCCACGGGGCGCGGACGACGGCGAGCTGCGACGCGGCGACTTGGGCGTCGGCTGCCGTCAGGGAAGAGGCGAGGTCGAGGGTCGCGACGGGGCGACGGGCTCGGGTGCTCCGATCCAGATCGGGGGGCGAGAGGAAGAGGTGGGGGAACGAGGGGATCGTGCGGGGGGGAGTGGTGGTGTCGGTGGGCTCTAGGGTTCCAGGGGTGGGAGGTTATGCAGGCGCGGCTGGGCCGGCCGGGGTGGGCTGGCCGGTTGGGTTGGGATGGGCCGAGGCCCATGGGGAGCTAGGGGGTCTTCTTTTCACTCCTTGCCTTTTCTTTTCTTTTACTGACATTTAAAACAACCACTATTTGCAATTAAATAAGCCATCAAATGACTTTGCAAATTTATGGAGCTTGGGCATTTAATTATATTGCAGTCTTTTGTACTGACACAAAAAGTTTGGGAGACATAGGAGTTCATTTGAATTTTTTTATAATAGGAAAAGTGATTAAATGGGCTGAATTGGTATTGTTTTAATTGCTATAGCCCATTTAGCATTGTGGTGATGTAGTTTCCCTTAACAATTATTTGTTATGGATTAGTTGCTAAATGGTGGACTATTTTGCAACCATATCAGTGAAACTTTAAATTTCACTTGTAAATTAAATTTGATTTTGATTTTCAAACAAGCGGAAACTTGCATAGTAATCACGATGACATGGCCACCATTAGGGGGAGATTACTGTAGCAAGATTCTCGGGGCGTTACAAATCTCCTCCACTACAAGAAATCTCGTCCCGATATTTAAGTGCGGAAGTAAAGAGTAACTTCGGGAGAACTGACCCTTATAGGGTTAATTATCTGGTGAACAATTCAGGGAAAGTGGCAGATGTACCTGTCGAGTTGAACTTAAGAAAACATCGAGAGCAAAATATGAAGGTACAATAGGAAGTTTCAAGCGAATGGACAAACGATCGATACCTGAACAGAGTGTGAGAATGGGGTTTAGAGCATCGGGAATTAGATCATCTCTCGGACGGTGGCTCGTGACAACACACAAAGCCAAGAGCAAATGATACTTCAGAATAAAGGATATATAGGAGAGTCAGGTTCCGATCCTGTGGAACTGTGGGTTATGGGCCCACCATGTGTGTTAAAAGTAGAAAGGGGGCCGATAGCAAGGCATGTCAGCTGATAGACTGTCAGTTATGTTGTCAACATCGTTGGTACTAAGGGCGAGGGACGGAGAGAACTATTTTCCTGCTCATTGAACGAGGCGGAGCAATAGGCAAAGTTCTCGTCCATCGGTGGTTACCGGAAGGTCAACAGCAATAGTAACAAGGTCTTACTAACAAATTGTACACCGAGGTCTTTTCATAAGCTGGGAACTATTACTGCTTAGATCTCATAAACCACAAGAAAGGTTAAACAAAACAATGGAAAAGAAAAGGTGATCATTAGATTAATCAGAACATTGGAAAGGAAAATGTGTTCACACACCAGGATTGGGAGTATATCCTTCCCAAGGGGAAGCGGAGCCGGAGATACATGATATGACAGCAAATTCAAAAGCATTTAGATAATGGGGCGAGGGAAGAATCATGATATTACCCATACAACGGTGTTTGGATAATAGATCAAGAAACATTCAACAATGTGCTTCCAATGTTCTTGTTGATATACGGAATACCTCAGTCATGCTTCGAGGTAGCATTAACATGGTGTTACAAGTAGGGGTTGGAGTTGAAGATCACAAGAAATACTCAAGGAACAATTGCAGGAATAGCAAGGAGCCCAAGGTATAACGAAGACATGATCAAACATGTGTTGGAAAGAAGACAAGGGAGTTGTCGATGATAACTCAAATCATCGAGGGTCAAGGATGGTAGTTCTCATCACGAATTCGATTGATATGTTGGATGTGCTCAGAATGTTGACGAGCACGACACAATTGTCGAGAGATTTCAGGAAGATGTAATCGATCGGCGATGACATCAAGTCAAAGGAATGATGAAGCGAAAAGTTATTGGAACCACGGGTACAACGCAAACTCGAAACCAAGCTTGTTGTTCAAGGCGAAATGATATGACAAGGAAAAATCAACGTAAGCTTAGCTCATCGTCGAAAATTGTGCTACGAGAAGAAGGATCAGGTAGCACAGTAAAAATTTATCATGGTAATGATATAGCCGATCAGGCTAGGAATGACTTGAAGGATTATTAAACTCGTAAGCAACGTAAATTACTTAGAGTTGTTGAATCGGAGTGCGGGATCGATTCTCTTATCGGTGTTCTCGAGTGACTGATAACTCAGAACCCGGGGGAAAATCTGAAATCGGTGAGAAGTAATACTAGATGAATATTCATAGGAAGAAACTCAGTTATTTGATATTCTCGAGATACCTGGGGTAATATTTGAAGGTAGACCATATTAGAGTTTGGACATGTGTATTGATATGCAGAAGGCAAGCACTTCAACTTGTCCGAGAAAGGGGATCAAAGAAGACAATCTTGGTTGGAACCACGATTGCAAAGGCCAAAATCACAGATACATGATCAAATTATACCAAGGGAATAATTATTGTTACGAGAAGCTTCCATGATAAGATCTACATCGTTTCCATGGGCATGAACACAAAGTTCAAGGTCGACTCCCACTTCTCCAATGCATAACCTTTCATTCACTTCTCGTGTCCAATGAAGTTGTAGTGTTGAAATGTTATCTGGCAAGACACCAGAAGAGTATGACTTGTGAAAACTCTCGGGTTCACATGGATTAAGGAAGACATAGGTTCAACCCATAGGGGTATCTTGGGATCATATACCACAAACTCCACGAGTAAAATAACACAAGCTCAAAGGCAGAGCATGGTTGAGAAGGCAGAGGATACAATTTACCAAAGGCATAATGTATCTGAGGAAAGGCTCCAAAAGGTTATTGAATATGAAAGACGTTGTCAGATAAAATCCAACAAAGGATCTGGTGGTCCACATAGGATCTGATGTAAGTAACAGTACTCAACCAGAAGAAGAAAGAATGCAAAGACTTCGGATTATAGAAACATCTGAATAATTTGATGCTTAAATGCAAAGAGGTCATGATTTCAAAAATAGAAGATCAGAAGCAGACACTCTGATCAAAAGATAAGTTGAATAGCCCTAGGGATACAATTGACGGCAATTTGATTGGTCGCGAAACAACTCTTGGTCAAATGACGTCCAAGCCGGAGGGATGAATTCTATGATCCGACTGAGGACTGCGAGCATCCGCAACATATTGAATTAACGGACTCAAAAGGATAGTGACAAAGGATGCCAATAAGATTACTAGACTTATGGGATTATCCATAATGCAAGCAGGCAAGGACAATCAAGAGTAATAGGCTGCAGAGGTTTTTCGGAAGATCAGATAGTATTTCCAAGTATTTAGGAAAGTATATGAACAACTGGGGATGAAGGTACAAGTGTCAAGGATGTTATTCACGGGGATTACCGGTGGTCAGAAACTGCAAGGCATGGACACAGGGTCTCGGGATACATCGAGAAGTGTCTTCTAAGTCTTCTGATGTAGCAGACGATCATATGTGTTGAAGGAGCTCTCCGGGAGGAAGCGGTTACGAGAACCTAGTGTTAGAGTTAGCAAAATTATTTAACCCGAATGGAAGAGAGATCAGAGTCCCAGAGTATAGACGAGGAATAAAAGATACTAATACCACCCAATGGCGACGTGGGCCCGCAAGCCACACAACCATGTTAGTAAAAGTTTTTCAATGACTAGACTCAACTTCGGCCAAGGAGTTGGAAAGGGGGCTACCTACAGGCAGTCGGCTCTGATACCAACTTGTGACGCCCTTGATTCAATCGTACACTAATCATGCACGCAAATGTGTACGATCAAGATCAAGGACTCACGGGAAGATATCACAACACAACTCTAGACACAAATTAAAATAATACAAGCTTTATATTACAAGCCAGGGGCCTCGAGGGCTCGAATACATAAGCTCGAATACACAAGAGTCAGCGGAAGCAACAATATCTGAGTACAGACATAAGTTAGACAAGTTTGCCTTAAGAAGGCTAGCACAAAAGCAACATCGATCGAAAAGGCAAGGCCTCCTACCTGTGAGCCTCCTAACTACTCCTGGTCGTCGGCGGTCTCCATGTAGTAGTATGCATCAACGGTGGCATCTGGCTCCTGGGCTCCGACATCTGGTTGCATCAACCGGAAAGAAGAAGAAAGGGGGAAAAGGGGGAGCAAAGCAACCATGAGTACTCATCCAAAGTACTCGCAAGCAAGGATCTACACTACATATGCAACATTATCAAAGGAAGGCTGTATATGTGGACTGGGCTGCAGAAATGCCAGAATAGAGGGGAAACCTAGTCCTATCAAAGACTAGCATCTTCTGGAAACCACCATCTTGCAGCAACAGGAGGGAGTAGAGTAGCATAAGTAAAGTAGTAGTAGTGTTATCAACCTCGGCCAGAGATCCTTTCTCGACTCCCTGCGAGAAAGCAATCCCAGAGCCATACTATCCATTTATCACTCATATCCAGTCTCATCTCAAGTATCCAGTTCTAGTTGTATCGATCGGGATACAACTCCAAGTGTCCGTTACCGTAGGACAGGCTATCGATAGATGTTTTCTTCCCTGCAGGGGTGCACCAACTTACCCACCACGCTCGATTAACTCCGGCCGGACACACTTTCCTGGGTCATGCCCAGCCTCGGCCAAACAATACGCCGCAACCCGACCTAGGCTTAATAGAGAGGCCAGCACGCCGGACTAAACCTATGCCCCCAGGGGTCATGGGCCATTCGCCCCAGAACTCCTGCACGTTGCGTACGCGGCCGGTGAGCAGACCTAGCTACCTCCCTAAAAAGGCAGGAGCTTACCAGTCCAACCCGGGGCGCGCCGCTCAGTCGCTGACATCTATTAAGCTTCGGCTGATGTATACGACGCAGAACGCCCATACTATGCCCACGTGACGGTTAGTGCTATCAGGCCAGAGGCCCCTCAGATCAAATATCCAAATCGTAGTGGATTAGGAGCACGCGGTAACAAGCAAAGACTCATGAAAGATGTGACCCCGTTATCCCGTCTCGAGGACTTGCGGCAAGGGCTAGGAATGCCCGGCCATGCCTCGTAATTATCTCGCGGGCACCCTCTAGGTCAACCCGTCTCCACATCACTCGCGGGTACCCCTCAGGGTCGACCCGCCTTTCCAAGAACAGTCGTAAAGTCCAAGTATCCGTGTGTCCAAACATCAAGGGGAAAACCCGAGGAATCACCCCCGGTGAATTCCACTCGATGTAATCATCAAGGTGAACGTAAGAGGAACCACCCCCGAGGTTCACACTTGAGGGGTTGCACGACAGAGTCATATCGGAAGTGGTTAAGGCGGAATCACCCCCGATGACCACGACCGAATAGCTACACTACAGGGTTAACATCAGAAGTGTTGTAGAGGTCTCACCCTCGGCACTCGATAGTAACCCAGTAGTGTCGAGCAACTAAGGGGAAAGTGATGTGCGGTGCCGGGGCCTGGTCTTCGGTCCCGTTGATCGGGTCTTCGATCCCGTTGATTGGGTCTTCGATGATGATGCAGGGGCAACAAGGACAAGGTGGGGGTCACTGATGGATCACTAACCAACCTATACTAAGCAGTTTAGGATAAGCAGGTAAGGTACAATGAGCAGGTTACGAAAGCAGGCTATGCATCAGAATAGGAGCAAACAATAACAATAGCAAAATCTAATGCAAGCATTTGAGAATGGAATGGGCGATATCGGGATGATCAAAGGGGGGGCTTGCCTGGTTGCTCTGGCAAGAAGAAGGGGTCGTCAACACAGTAGTCGATCGGGGCACCTGTAGTGGCGTCAGGCTCGTAGTCTACCGGAGAGAAAAGGGGGGAAAACAATGAATACAATGCAAACAGATGCATAATGATGCATGACATAACAAGTAACGGTGCTAGGTGTGCCCTAACGCAGTAGGAGGTGATACCGACGAAGGGGGGAAACATCCGGGAAAGTATCCCCGGTGTTTCGCGTTTTCGAACAGATGAACCAGAGGTGAAATGTTGCACGTTCGCTATGCTAGGGATGTGTGGTGGATGAACAGAGTGCGTATTCGGATTCGTCTCGTCGTTGTGATCAACTTTCATGTACAAAGTATTTGCATCCGAGCTACGGATTATTTTATATTAAATTTTCAAAGTTTTAAACATTTTCTAACTTATTTTAATTCAAAAATTAAATGTTAAATTGCTATGGGTACAGAGAGTGTACCCACAGATGGGTTTGTGTGGCTGACCAGTAGGCCCTATTGACTTGGTCAACTTCCCAGTCAGCAGAGACTGACTGGTGGGGCCAGTCAAAGTCAACAGCCAAGTCAGCATTGACCATAGACTGGTCAAATTGACCATTGGGTCCCCCTGTCATTGTCATATGGACTAACTAACAGTTTAATTAGTTTAAGTAGTTATTAGGTTAATTAAACTTAATTAGTTTAATTTAAACATGATTAGTTAAGTTAATTAACTTGGTTAATTAATTAATTAATTTAGTTATTAATTATATTATATATATTTTTAAAACATTCTGGGCGTGGGGGCCCGTGTCAGTGGCCTAGGGCTGACCTTAGCGGGCGCGCGGGTTGGCGGTTACGGGTGCGTGCGAGGCGGGACACGGGGTGCCCGCGGGGACGGACCCGGGCGGCGCTGCGGCTGCCGAGTGCAGCGGTTCGGCCGGCGGAGGCTGAGGGGTGCGCGCGGCCGGCGACGCCAGAGCTGGGCGGAGCCGGGGCGAGGGGCGTGATGGTGAACGAGGCGACGCGGGGCGAGCTGGGCGCGCGGCGAGGCTGGAGGTGGTGGCGCAGGGACGCGCGGCGAGGGGCTGCGGGGTGAGGACGGCGGTGAGCGTGGGCGCAGGCAAGCGTGCGCGTGCGTGCGAGGCGGGACACGGGGTGGTGGCCGGGTGCGGCGATGCGGAGCAGGAGCAGCCGTTGCGGGAGCGAGGCGAGCGGCGCTGCCGTGCGGCATGGCGTGGCCAGGGAAGGTGGGCGCGCGGCGCGGTCGTCGCAGGGGTAAGGCAGCGGAGGGGAAGATGAGGCTGAGGGCCTCACCGTACGGAGTAGGGACTAGGCAGTGGGCTCGAGGAGGCTGGTCGAGGACGACGTTCGTCGAGGAGGTGGAGGACGAGGCGGCAACGCGGTGGTCCGGCGAGGTGGCGACGGTCGACGGGGCGCGGACGACGGCGAGCTGCGACGCGGCGACGTGGGCGCCGGCTGCCATCGGGGAAGAGGCGAGGTCGAGGGTCGCGACGGGGCGGCGGGCTCGGGTGCCCCGATCCAGATCGGGGGGGCGAGAGGAAGAGGTGTCGGAACGAGGGGATCATGCGGGGGGAGTGGTGGTGTCGGTGGGCTCTAGGGTTCCAGGGGGTGGGAGGTTATGCAGGCGCGGCTGGGCCGGCCGGGGTGGGCTGGCCGGTTGGGTTGGGATGGGCCGAGGCCCATGGGGAGCTGGGAAGGGGTCTTCTTTTCTCTCCTTGCCTTTTCTTTTCTTTTACTGACATTTAAAACAACCACTATTTGCAATTAAATAAGCCATCAAATGACTTTGCAAAATTATGGAGCTTGGGCATTTAATTATATTGCAGTCTTTTGTACCGAGACAAAAAGTTTGGGAGACATAGGAGTTCATTTGAATTTTTTTATAATAGGAAAAGTGATTAAATGGGCTGAATTGGTATTGTTTTAATTGCTATAGCCCATTTAGCATTGTGGTGATGTAGCTTCCCTTAACAATTATTTGTTATGGATTAGTTGCTAAATGGTGGACTATTTTGCAACCATATCAGTGAAACTTTAAATTTCACTTGTAAATTAAATTTGAATTTGATTTTCAAACAAGCGGAAACTTGCATAGTAATCATGATGACATGGCCACCATTAGGGGGAGATTACTGTAGCAAGATTCTCGGGGCGTTACATTTAGGTGTCGCAAGCTTACTCAAAACAGAAGGTGAATCAAGTGCAGAGCTAGATGGCAGTTCCTTACCTCCCCTCGTAGTTGAGGGATAAATTTTTGTTTTCTCGTCTTTCAAGTTCCTCATAGTGACAAGCAGATATAAATCCCAAGTGACTCAAAGAATAGAGCTATTCTCCCCGGCAATGGCGCCAGAAAATGGTCTTGATAACCCACAAGTATAGGGGATCGCAACAGTTTTCGAGGGTAGAGTATTCAACCCAAATTTATTGATTCGACACAAGGGGAACCAAAGAATATTCTCAAGTATTAGCTGTTGAGTTGTCAATTCAACCACACCTGGATAACTTAGTATCTACAGCAAAGTGTTTAGTAGCAAAGTAATATGATAGTAGTGGTAACAGCAACAAAGGTAACAGTAGCAAAAGTAATATTTTTGGTGTGTTGTAGTGATTGTAACAGTAGCAACGGAAAAGTAAATAAGTGAAGAACAATGTGTGAAAAGCTCGTAGGCATTGGATCGGTGATGGAGAATTATGCCGGATGCGGTTCATCATGTAACAGTCATAACATAGGGTGACACAGAACTAGCTCCAATTCATCAATGTAATGTAGGCATGTATTCCGAATATAGTCATACGTGCTTATGGAAAAGAACTTGCATGACATCTTTTGTCCTACCCTCCCGTGGCAGCGGGGTCCTAATGGAAACTAAGGAATATTAAGGCCTCCTTTTAATAGAGTACCGGAACAAAGCATTAACACATAATGATTACATGAACTCCTCAAACTATGGTCATCACCGGGAGTGGTCCCGATTATTGTCACTTCGGGGTTGCCGGATCATAACACATAGTAGGTGACTATAGACTTGCAATATAGGATCAAGAACTCACATATATTCATGAAAACATAATAGGTTCAGATCTGAAATCATGGCACTCGGGCCCTAGTGACAAGCATTAAGCATAGCAAAGTCATAGCAACATCAATCTCAGAACATAGTGGATACTAGGGATCAAACCCTAACAAAACTAACTCGATTACATGATAGATCTCATCCAACCCATCACCGTCCAGCAAGCCTACGATGGAATTACTCACGCACGGCGGTGAGCATCATGAAATTGGTGATGGAGGATGGTTGATGATGACGACGACGACGAATCCCCCTCTCCGGAGCCTCGAACGGACTCCAGATCAGCCCTCCCGAGAGGTTTTAGGGCTTGGCAGCGGCTCCGTATCGTGAAACGCGATGAATCCTTCTCTCTGATTTTTTTTCTCCCCGAAAGTGAGTATATGGAGTTGGAGTTGAGGTCGGTGGAGCGTCAGGGGGCCCACGAGGTAGGGGGCGCGCGCCCCCACCCTCGTGGACAGGGTGTGGGCCCCCTGACGTGGATTTTTCTTCCAGTATTTTTAATATTTTCCAAAAAGATGTTCCGTGGAGTTTCAGGTCATTTCGAGAACTTTTGTTTCTACACATAAATAACACCATGGAAAGTCTGCTGAAAACAGCGTCAGTCTGGGTTAGTTCCATTCAAATCATGCAAGTCGGAGGCCAAAACAAGGGCGAAAGTGTTTGGAAAAGTAGATACGACGTAGACATATCACCGCTTGAGGGAGGAGGCCGACTATTTAAGCCGGACGACGGCAAGCAAACTCTATCTGCCCCATTTCCCCTTTCTCCTCTTCGCCGCCGCCACTTCAAATCCGCCCCCCGCTACCATGCCGAGGCGTCGGATCACCACGTACGCCATCCTCACTCCAGAGCAGAGGTTGCAGCTGCTGGAGCATATCCAGGCGAGGCGGGCTGCTTGTTTCACTGCCTGCCTTCCTCTAGATTCGCCGGAGCCGTCGGAGGATGAGGAGGAGGAGGCGGGGAGGAGGAGCAGGCGGAGGAGGAGGAGAAGGAGCAACCACCCGAAGCAGAGCCCATGGAGGAGGAGGCGGCGGAGTCTGAGGAGGAGGAGGTGGAAGCATTGCCGGCTGCGGGCTTCGCCATGGCGGACGCGGAGATGGAGTACGAGGTCGCTGCTACCTCTTGAGCACTGCGTTGGTTTTCCCTTGAAGGGGAAAGGGTGATGCAGCAAAGTAGCGTAAGTATTTCCCTCAGTTTTTGAGAACAAAGGTATCAATCCAGTAGGAGGCTACACGCAAGTCCCTCGCACCTACACAAACAAATAAATCCTCGCAACCAACGCGATAAGGGGTTGTCAATCCCTACACGGTCACTTACAAGAGTGAGATCTGATAGATATGATAAGATAATATTTCTGGTATTTTTGTGATAAAGATGCAAAGTAAAGTAAACAAAATAAAAACGGCGCCATAAATAGCTTGTTGTCGGGAGATTAATATGATGGAAAATAGACCCGGGGGCCGTAGGTTTCACTAGTGGCTTCTCTCAAGAGCATAAGTATTTTACGGTGGGTGAACAAATTACTGTTGAGCAATTGACAGAATTGAGCATAGTTATGAGAATATCTAGGTATGATCATGTATATAGGCATCACGTCCGAGACAAGTAGACCGACTCCTGCCTGCATCTACTACTATTACTCCACACATCGACCGCTATCCAGCATGCATCTGGAGTATTAAGTTCATAAGAACAGAGTAACGCCTTAAGCAAGATGACATGATGTAGAGGGATAAATTCATGCAATATGATAAAAAAACCATCTTGTTATCCTCCATGGCAACAATACAATACATGCCTTGCTACCCCTACTGTCACTGGGAAAGGACACCGCAAGATTGAACCCAAAGCTAAGCACTTCTCCCATTGCAAGAAAGATCAATCTAGTAGGCCAAACCAAACTGATAATTCGAAGAGACTTGCAAAGATAACCAATCATACATAAAAGAATTCAGAAGATTCAAATATTGTTCATAGATAAACTTGATCATAAACCCACAATTCATCGGTCTCAACAAACACACCGCAAAAGAAGATTACATCGAATAGATCTCCACGAGAGAGGGGGAGAACATTGTATTGAGATCCAAAAAGAGAGAAGAAGTCATCTAGCTAATAACTATGGACCCGAAGGTTTGAAGTAAACTACTCACACTTCATCGGAGAGGCTATGGTGTTGATGTAGAAGCCCTCCGTGATTGATGCCCCCTCCGGCGGAGCTCCGGAACAGGCCCCAAGATGGGATCCCGTGGGTACAGAAGGTTGCGGCGGTGGAATTAGGTTTTTGGCTCCGTATCTGATCGTTTGGGGGTACGTAGGTATATATAGGAGGAAGGAGTACGTCGGTGGAGCAACGTGGGGCCCACGAGGGTGGAGGCCGCGCCTGGGGGGTAGGCGCCCCCCTACCTCGTGGCTTCCTGCTTGATTTCTTGACGTAGCGTCCAAGTCCTCTGGATCATGTTCGTTCCGAAAATCACGTTCCCGAAGGTTTCATCCTGTTTGGACTCCGTTTGATATCCTTTTTCTGCGAAACTCTGAAATAGGCAAAAAAACAGCAATTCTGTGCTGGGCCTCCGGTTAATAGGTTAGTCCCAAAAATAATATAAAAGTGAATAATAAAGCCCAATAATGTCCAAAACAGAAGATAATATAGCATGGAGCAATCAAAAATTATAGATACGTTGGAGACGTATCAGTCGCCCAAGCAATGGAGATTGCGAGGTAGACCACCATCCTCGAGTCCACCAGGACGAGGCCTATCTCGAGGCCAACCGACAGTTCATCCGGCAAAAACAGGCAGCGATGGAGCTCTGTTCCCGAACTAGATGCGGAGGTGGTGGTGCCGGAGCCTCCACAAGCACAAAAGTTGCTGCACTTGCCCGTCTACCCGGCGCCAGGCACGGAGATCGGCGACATCTCCGATGGTGAGTAGTTTTGGCAGTGAATGCAGTACGTTTGTTTTTTATCTACATGGCTAGTATGGATTTGGGGTATGAAGTTTGAGTTTCATGGTTGTGGTGGACGTTTTTGGTGTGTTGTCCAGTCACTATACGCGGACGCGTTTGAGCGCGTCTGCGGACGTATAGGGTCTCGGATTATATTTTCTACTATAGATGCTCTAAATATATGATAAATAGTTTTTAAACCACTATCAACATTTTTAAGCACATGTTGAATGTTCTTAAATACACGTTGAACGGTTTTGAACACATGATGAATATTTTTAAGCACACAATAAAATTTCTACATTGTGAATAAGTTTTAAAACACACGATGAATATTTTCTACAACACGGAAGCTTACTTGCTCAAATTTTCAGCTAAATTAACATACAGACACGGACTATTAATGCGAGCAAAGATTCAGAAAATACACAGGTGCTCTTGGGTGCTCCACACCCCTATACGAATAATAAATGTAAAAAATACCAAGAAAATTCTAAAATTCTAAAATTCTAAAATTTGGGGATATCAAGCCTAGGTTCTCAATCTACTCCCGTGTGAAATTTTGTGAAAAAAATACTAGAAAACGTAACCGTGGCGAAGGAAATATTACCTGAACAAAAATCCATCAAAACAGTTTTTTTTTCATAGAGGAATTTTTTGTCTTTTTTGCCACGAATACATTTTCTGGTATTTTTTCACAAAATTTCACACGAGAATAGATTAGGAACCCAAATTTGATATCCCAAAATCTAAAAAAAATCAAAATTTTTGGTATTTTTTTGAATTTAATGTTCATATAGGGGTGTGGAGCACCCGGTGCTACAAATCCGCTTCCGCAAAGATTCTTGCTACTAGTATGTTATTTGCAGCCCCCTCCTCCTCAAGAAAAGCTTAAGGTTCCTCGGCCTTTCGCCGGCGTTGCCGGCGGTCTGCCTCGTCTCCAGTGGCCTAGGCAGGCCTGTCGAGGAGGATGGGCGAAGAAGCGGACGTTCGTTATACTGAGGCCCCTAGTCAATATCATCGTTCCACTAATCGCGGCCAACAGGCCCGAGCCGGAGGCATGAGATCAAATCTCTGTAAAAAGAACGACTTCACAAATAGGAGGCACCGCCTACCAGCTTCGACGAAGGGATGAGCCGCTGATGGAGAATCCAGCGAGTCTGGTGCACTGCCCGCCGTCACCGCCTGTTTCCCTGCAGCAGCAGCCTCATATGGTCATCCCCGAATATATTCCTAGGTAAGTCGTAAGCCCTAAGCCCGGAATCAAAATAGACGGATGAAAAACTAGTTAGAGTATCAGTAATCCACTTCTGAGCCCAGACTCAGCTGCACCCGCCCTAACGAAAAAATCAAAATAAATACTAGAAAAATTCAAAAAAATCTGATTTTTTGTGGTAGATAATTTGATGCGTGATGTTCGCATCAATTTTCAAATGAGCAGCTCTCGACAAAAAGACAAATTCGGGGTCTGTAAAAATGTTTACTATACATGCACTGTTCTGACCTAATTTGTCTTTTTTGCTGAGAGCTGCTCATATTTCTGAATGATCTTAAAATTAGAGCAAACCTCACGCATCAAATTATCTACCACACAAAAAAAATGGAATTTTTTTGAATGTTTCTAGTATTTGTTTTGATTTTTTCTGACCGGGTGTAGATAAACCTGGGCACCAAAATGCCGCACTCAGCCTTAGAGTATCTCCTTTTTGATATAACTCTGGTTCTTTTGATGTTTTCATATCATATCGACTGCAACGCCTACTAGTACAGCACAGTTGCGCGATTAGGCATGTACCCAATTTTAATCAAAACTAATAGGATTGACACTTAACCCGTAATCTAATTTTTAATTCTAGTACCTAATTCTTCGTCGTGGGCTCTTCTGATACATTACTAGTATATTTCATTACAGGAAACACTCAACCAATTTTTCATTTGCTAGAATAGACTCGATGGTTTTAAAGATTTGTTTCAAGAAATACCAGACGGATGATGCTTTTCAGTAGAACATACGGTCAGTTTACTATTTCAGTTCAATTCGCAAAAACAAAAGTTTAATTTTTAGTACTATGTTACTCTTTGTCATTACTATATGATATATTTCTAAATAAATAACACATATTCGAAGCTATACAATTAAGTGAAATTATGTCTAGTTATGCAATTTTTTGGCAAATTTTGGGCCACATGTCACATTTCACACCGGGGCCCCGAATTCCTGGAGACGGCCCTGGCTTACGGCCATTACAGCACGGTGGATCCTGGCCTTTGCCGGCGGGAGGGCTCTATTTTTAGACGTTCCTTCAAGTATTGTTAGGGCTTGTCTCCTACTCAGGGACACGAGACGGCGACGGCTCTGGCCTAGCCCCATTCCGGTGGTGTCTCTAGCATCGTTGGTGGGCATGTGTTGGCTCTGTTTTTGGATGTTCCTGGATCCTGGCCCTTGCCGGCGAGAGGGCTTTGTTTTTAGATGTGTCTAGCATCGTTGGTGGGCATGTGGAGGTGATCCTTAGTGGATTGCTCTTTATCGGCGATGGTTGTTGTTCTGCTGCGCTAGTCCTATGGGGCCTTACGATGGCTTCCGGCGACTATGTATCTGAATTTAATTTTTGTTATTTCTAATGTTTGTTGTAACCCTCCGTTAAACGCACAGATGGGGATTCGAACCAAGGATGTTGCCTCTCACACCTAAAGCTCTAGCCACTGCATCACCTGACCATTAGGGCCAATAGTAGTGACAGACGTTATTTATATTGTTTTGCATAGTAACTAATTTGGAGTACACGTCTGCATGAGGTATGCACAAGTATTTTTTATTGATTTCATTTTTCTCCGAGAGTGACCGAAAAAAACCAGTTTTTAGGAATCTTGGAATTTTCAAACGAATTTCGAATTAAAAAACTTTAGTGTAAAAATATAACTTATTTAATCCCTATTTAGCAAATTGTTTCCCATATTCTAGAGGTCAGATCGCCATGTTTTAATCAAAAGGGTGCGGGTTCGAGACACCGCGAACACACTCCTCCATTATTATTTTAAAAAGCGTTATTCAATGCTACAAAAGTCCCATCTTTGGAAATGGGGGATCGAACTTGGGACATAGAGGTAACTGTTCGCGCCTTATATCACTTAAACAAAGCTGTTATGTGAAAACATGTGCATATCAACTCTATTTGATAATATCTGACATGTCGAATTTCAAAAATGTATTTTTTTGAACGATATCGAAAATATTCGGGCTAATGCAAAATTTCAATAACCGTCCAACCGGTCAAATGGTGATGAGGGCTGAACGCACATAGTAAACCCTGTGCAATGCCCGTTTTAGATTCAAATCAATTTTCCTGATAAAATATATAAATAACAGTGTATCTCTGACATTAACAAGAAATAGCAGTGACTAGTGCCTGACACGTGTGAGGCAATATCTTGAGTTCGAATCCTAAAAAAAATCACTTTAAAATTTTGAATTCAAAATTTGTTTGAAAATTTCAAACAAACAATACCAAAAGTTTAGAGATTTTCTGAAACCAGCTTTTCAGTCCCTCCCGGAAAAAAAACGAAACCAGGTAAGAAAAAAAGCTTGTTCATATCTCCATGCAGCGTGTGTTCAGTTATTCTGCAAAACAGTATAAAGAATGACTATCGCAGATATTAGCATAAATGACCATGTGCTGCAGTTTTTTTTAGGCAAACTATGAAGCTTTTTATTATGTCGTCACAATGTTTACAGGGACGAATGAAAGTCCATCCGCTTGACCAAGCTAAACATGCCGGCCAGGCGGAAGGGATAACGCATGCTTCACAAGTTTGTGAGCCTCAACATTCGAGCTCCTAAATTTATGACTAAAATTACAAGACTGAAAAGTAGACTTATGATCTATGATTTCATGTATGAGTGCTCCATAGACTGTTGGATTTCCATCTCGAATATCTTCCACCACCACCTTGCAATCTGAAGATACTTGAATGTTCCTCTCATAAAGATCATCAGCTAGTGCTAGTGCCTCCCGCACCGCCATGCATTCGAGTGTAGCTGGGTCAAAGATTCTTTGAAACACAATGGCCGAAGCTCCAAGGAAAAAGCCTGTTTGATCTCTACAGAGAGCACCTACAGATCCATAGCGTCCTCCTCTCCCAACTGAAGCATCAACGTTGATCTTAACTGTACCGGTAGAGGGGCTATCCATTGTGTTGGACGCATGATAGAGTTCGCCGAGATGGGAGCTGGCGCTTGAATACCATCCAACTCACCAAGGTAAGACCGAACAAAGGCCTGTATTGCGAACGGACTTTGATAAATTTGTTCGAGAATAGCCTTGCGGCCCGCTCCCCATAGAGCCCAAAGAGTAACTACGAACTTGGTGAACTCCTCATGCGTCAATGATTCATGCATCTTGAACAACCAAGTCTTGGCGTTGTCATCTACATTCGAGCTTAAACGGTCAATAATAGCGTCCGAAGATAAAGCCCATGTGCTCCTTGAGATAGTGCAATTGAGTAGGGCATGTCTCCAAGTATCCTCAACTCCACAGAGACAACATGACCTTGAGGTAGACATGTTACGTTGATTAAGAACTGTTGTTGTCGGTATTGAATGCTGTGCTAACCTCCATAGAAAATTATTCAGTTTTGACAGGACCTTAACTCCCCATAGCTTCGTCCACCCATTGCTGTCGGCATCAGAATGTGAAGACCCTCGTCGCTCATACAGCCAGGCCTCGCGGCTGTTTTTCGTTTTCTGGATCATTCTGTAGGCAGACCTTACAGTAAAAATTCCATTCCTATCTTCACTCCAGGCCCAGAAATCCTCGGTCTGTCTTGTGCAGTGTGGGATTGCAAGATTGCTTCGACATCAATAGGAATAAATGTCGCCCGAACCAAGTGCTCATTCCATGAAGAAGTTGCATGGATGATCAACTCTGAAACTTTTGTCGGCGGGTGTGGTAGCAAAGAAGTGAGCGGACGCTTCATATTTTCCCTAGGGATCCAGTTGGTTCCCCATATTTCTGTGGTTTCCCCATCACCGATTCTCCGGATAAGATCCTGCACCATGATATCATGGCCATCTAAAATAGCCCTCCATATCTGAGAAGGGTGTGCGCCCAAAGTTGCCTCAAACAAAGTTGTTTCTGGAAAATACACATCTTTGATAATTCGGGCACTCAACGAGTTGGGGTTTTGCAACAAACGCCATGCTTGTATTGCTAGGAGAGCTAGGTTAAAGATTTCCAGGTCACGAAAACCAAGTCCCCCCATATATTTGGGTTTTTGCATCACGTCCCAGGCCACCCAATATGGTTTCCGCTTCCCCTGTTTGCTGCCCCACCAGAATTGCCTAATTAGCGACGTTACACTCTCACAGAGGCCTCGGGGAAGGCGGAAGCAAGACATGGAATAAACTGGGATAGCGTGTGCCACCGACTTGATCAAGATTTCCTTGCCAGCATATGATAATAACTTTTCCATCCAGCCTTGAACCTTCTCCCACACTCAATCCCTGAGATATTTGAAAGTTCCGTTCTTCGAGTGTCCCACATCAGTTGGCATTCCCAAATACCTGTCACTCAGGGATTCATTCTGAACATTCAAGATACTCCCTCCGTTTCTTTTTACTCCGCGTATGAAATTTAGTCAAAGTCAAACTACACGATGTTTGACCAAATTTATATGAAAAATATGAACATCTATAATACTAAAACTATATAGTACGAAAATACATTTCATGGTGCATCTGATAATATTTATTTCATATTGTGAATGGTGATATTTTTTAATATAAAGTTGGTCAAACTTTACAAAGCTTGACTTTGACCAAACCTTATATGCAGACTAAAAAGAAACAGAGGGAGTATTTTTTATGTTGTCTCTTACCATTTGAGGGCACCCACGACGGAAGAATATCGATGATTTGTCATGATTTATGCGCTTTCCGGACGCCATGTAATAATTATCCAGTAGGTTTGATACTGCAACAGCCCCATCATTACTTGACTTAAACAACAGCAGGATGTCATCGGCGAAAAGGAGGTGGTTTACGGCAGGAGTCGTTGGTGCCACCTTGATCCCTTCTAGCTGGGAAGAACTGGATTTCAGGAGGCACGAAAGACCCTCTGCTGCAATTAAGAAAAGATACGGGGATATCGGATCTCCCTGTCGGATACCTCTGCTAGGATTAAACTGATCAAGTCTCTGTCCATTGAACAGAACCGAGAAAGAAACTGACCGAACCATGTTCATCACAGTATTCACCCATGAGGGAGCAAAGCCCAATTTCAGCATCATGGCTTGCAGATAGTCCCATTCAAGTCTGTCGTATGCCTTCATCATATCGAGTTTCAGAGCACAGAAGCTATTCACCTTGGACTTGCTGCGTTTCATGAAGTGAAGACATTCATATGCACTAATAATGTTGTCCATGATTAACCTGCCTGGGACAAAGGCCGACTGCTCATCCGAGATTATATTTGGCAAGATTTGCTTCAACCTATTTGCAATAACTTTGGATGCAATCTTGTATAGAACGTTACATAAGCTTATAGGCCTGAACTAAGTCAATAAGGTTGGGTTCGTTACCTTGGGGATCAAGACCAAAACTGTGTCATTTATACAGTCGGGACTGTCCTCCCCCCTTACAATCTTCAACACCACCTCAGTCACCTCAGCTCCACAAAGGTCCCAATGGCGTTGATAGAAGTGGGCCGGGAAGTCACTCTGTGCATTTTAAAACCGAACCGAAAAACCATACCGAAAATAAACCGAACCGAACCAAATTTATGGTTTTTATGGTTTCTGGTTTTGATATTGTATGAACTTTTCATACCGATTTGAACTTTGGTTTTTATGGTATATACCCAAAAACCGAACGGTTAACCGAATAAACCGAAGTAAAAAATAAATTTATATTTCTTGAGATGAACAACCGTACAAGTTGTCATTTTCCTTGTACATGAGTCAAATTCACTACTAAGCACGTAAATTTTCCTTGTAACATAGTCATTTTTCTCTTTTTAAAATGCTAAGCACGTCCATAACCATCAACAGTTGAATCAATGCATGCATATATACTCATATACTATTTGTGTAAAATAGTATGCGTTTTGAGTCATAAATTTGCAAATTATTATTACGTCATTTTCAAATTCGCGTCAACTTTGGTTTTTATGGTATACCGAAACCATACCAAAATAATTTGGTATATACCGAAACCGAACCGTATTTTATTTTCATACCGTATTTACCGAAGTATTAATACCGTACAAACCAAAAACCCTATAAACCGAACCATGTAAACCGAATAAACCGAACGCACAGGGTGACCGGGAACCCATCTGGCCCAGGAGCCTTCAACGAGAACATCTGAAATAAGGCGGCCTTTACCTCATCATTAGAGTATGGGCACATAGTAGCTCATTCATTTCTGGCGAAACTTTGGTAGGTACATTATCTAGCACCGCGTCCATATTACTCACACCTTCAGTTGTATATAGTGTTTTGTAAAAATCATGTACCATACCTTTTAATTCATCCGGATCATCAGAGAGTGCCCCAAGGGAGTTCTACAGAGCTTTTATCATGTTTTTCTTCCTCCTGATACTTGCACGCAAATGATTTTTTTTTTGTGTTTTTATCACCGGAAGTAAGCCATTCTATCCTGGACCTATGACGCCACATCACCTCCTCACGGTGGTATAGTTCTACAAGTTTCTCGTTTGTCTTGAGCTCAACATGTGTTGGAGCAGTTCGATTTGGGTCTGACTGAAGTTTCTCAAGCTCCTTTTTCAGATCTTTTATCTCCTTACGAACGTTTCCAAACGTATCATTGTCCCAGCGCCTCAAATCATGCGAAATTGCATGTAGTTTCGCCCGCATCTCCTCCATACTGGTACAGATGCCTTTGCCTGACCATGCCGCTTTGATTGTATCTCTCCACGCATCATGTCCTTCCCACATAACTTCATAACGAAAGGTTCGGGATGGCCGATTCACACTCTGTTCTCTGTTCAGGTCTAATAATATCGGACAGTGGTCCGAGGTGGCTGCTGTCAAATGGGATAGATCAGCTAATGGGAACAAGGCTCGCCACTCCGCAGTAACCAGAGCTCGATCTAGCCTAACTCTCGTGTAAGTCCCTCCCCTCGCTTTCTTCTCGAAAGTCCAAGAACGCCTAGAGTAACCAATGTCCATCAACATGCACACGTCCACAGCATCTCGGAAAGCTTGGATTTGTGCGTTGCTCCTCTGTCCAACACCCACATGTTCATCGGGACGCAAAACTTCATTGAAATATCCTAGGCAAAGCCATGGAAGATTGCTGAAAGTACTGAGATTTTTTAGAGTGGTCCAAGTTTGGTGCCTAAGGTGTGTTTGAGCTTCTCCGCACACCACCGTTAGCCTCCAAGGATCAAGGCCTGTCTCTGTCACATAACAGTCAATGTGATACACAGAATCACCAAGTATCTCTACTTTTATATCGTTATTCCAGAAAATGCCAATGCCACCACTCCTGCCCTGACTGTCAATAGCATAACCATTGTCATAACCAAAAGTGCCTGCTAGTGCTTCTACCCTGGAGCCTTCTATCTGAGTTTCTACGATACACATAAGGGTAGGGGCAAATTTATTCGCGAATTCACGAATTTCTCTAACCGTCGTGGCTTTGCCCGCACCACGACGGTTCCAGCATAATGCACTCATTGGGCCCGGCGGTGCCCCTCGAGGGAGCCCGCCAATGAAGCTTTAGCTGCCACACTATTGCCTTCCTTGCCTTCAGTGCTCATCCTCGTCCTCTTCGAATCTCTCTTCGGTGGTGGGCTCATTATAGCGACATGAGGTACGGTAGCCTGCCGATTGAAACTTGTATCTTTTCCTCCTCCTGTACCTATACCGTCTCCAGGTCCTCAGCCCGTGTCCCTTAACCAATCAGCTAGTGAGTTCAGACCGAGCTCCTCCGTCATCCGCTCGACGTCGCTCAAGGCCGTGCCTGAGTCTGACGCCGAAGAACACATTAGATCTCTTGCCCGAAAAACTCATGTTCCGTCGGGCGTGAGGTTCCCTAGCCTGCTTCCCTGGACGCGCGGCCGAAGACCCAAAGTCGCAGCTACCAGCGGCCGAGAGGACAGGAGGGGATCAGTAGACTCAACGGCGGCGTTGCGCACCGCCGAGAGGATCGCCATAACCCTAACGAGAGGGAAACCTTGCAGGTACTATCCATGTGCTGCAGTTGCTAGCAGGAGCGCCTACCCGGCGCCTCCTGGTGGGCCGGCCCACAAACGCGCGCGCACAAAAATATATATTACTGTGCCAAAAACATTGCTGAGCGCTCCTATGTGCCGCTTATTGCGGGGCTTCGCACAGAGGGCCTCCGACTGGGCTGGCCCAGCATGGCATGCAGATAGTGTAGCGGGCGAATAATCTGTAAGAAAAATCTGCATTGGCATGGGATCGAACAGGAGACCTCCTGCGGACGTAGTTGGTTCGTAGCCACTAGACCTGACGAAGGATATTGACTTAAAAGCAGGGCAAAACTTTAAGAAGGAAAGCCAGCCACATAACCGGTTTTTTTTATAAAGTTCAAACGCGAACTCTTCGCTGCAAACATGCAGATCTTTTTGAAATGCTGACATTTTTAGACACTCTGAACATTATTTAAAAAACACAATTTTTTACAAGTATATTTTTAAACACTAACCTTTTAAAATGTAATTTTGAAAAACTCAATCAGTTTTATAAAACACAAAGCAGTTTTCGGAAAAACCTTGTTTAATTTTTGAAAAGATGAATACTTTTAATCATTGATCAATTTTTGAGAAACGGGAAAATATTTTGAAAACTTTGAATGAAGTTTGACAACAAGAATAATTTTTAAACTCCAAACAAATTCAAAAGCACGAATATTTTTAGGACCTGCAAAAAAATTAAAATCAGGAACAGTTTTTGAAATTCTGAGAAAAACTTGAATACGTGAACATTTTTTTCAAACTCCTGAACAAAATAAAAAATGCGAACAATTTTGTAAATGAGAACATTTTTTCTGAAAATGTGAATGTTTTTCTAAACTTCCAAACAAAATTTAAAAAGGGAATATTTTCTGAAACTCCGAATAAAATTCAAAACACAAACAATTTTTGAAACGGGAACATTTTCTGAAACTCTGAACAAAATTCAAAATCACGAACAATTTTTGAAAATGTGAACATTTCTTGAAATCAGGAAAGTTTCTCAAACTCTTGAAAAAAAATCAAATTGCGAAGAAAATTTTGAAAACTCAATTTTTTTTTCATGAACATTTTTTTGGAAAACTTGCATTTCTTGGAAAATCGGAACAATATTTGAAAAAGAGAAATAAAACTTGAAAACAAAAAAGAAAAAGGGAAAAAAGAAGAAGAAAAAGAAACAGTAAAATAAAAGGAAAAAAGAAAATAAATAGGAAAATAAAAAAATCGCGGTTCACGAACCTTCTAGAAGTTCCTAAAACCGGGGAAAACCGGCTGGAGACCATCTATAAGATTCCCAAAACCCGCTGGAGACCAGCTATATAAGATTACCAAAATAAATAGCTACGAGGACTTCTATACATGGGCCGGCCCAATTGCTCGATAGGTCTAACTCGGCCGTGCGAAACCACGACATTACGACGCACAGAGCGGCAAATAGGGAATTCCAAGGTTGCTCTCTGTGGGCAGCTCCTGGTGGGCCAGCCCACGAACGCGCGCGCAGAAAAATATATATTATTGCGCCGAAAACATCTGAAAAGGTTGCTCTCTGTGAATCGAACTCGCAACATCGTCTCCGAGTTTAGCCAACCGGTACACCTACTGGCTGCTAGTGATTCACTTCAGCGCGACTTTGTTTAAGAACCAGCGTAGCAGCGCTACTTATCTCGCTTAGATTTTTTAATTATGTGAAAACATTGATGAAAAACGTGAATGTATGGAAAAACTGTAAAACAAATTGCATAGTTGACGAACATGCATAAAAAATGTTGGCCAATGTAAAAAAGTTCATGTATTCAAATAAGTTCACGAATTCAAAAATAAAAGTTCATGAAATGGAAAGAAGAAGTGCACATTTTTTTAAAAAAAAATTCACATCAATGTAATTGACAAAGAGTTTGAAAAAAGTGCATGGATTTTAAAAAAGTTCACCGAAGTTGAAAAGAAAACTGAATTTGGAAAAGTTCATCGAATTTTATAAAAGTTCATCAAATTTGAAAAAAGTTCATCGAATTTGGAAAAAAAATCACTGAATTTGGAAAAAGTTCATCAAATTTTAAAAAAAAATCATCAACTTTTCAACAAAAATCGTCGGATTTGAGAACGGGTTTATCAAATTTGAAAAAAGTTCATCAAATTAGAAAATAAGTTCATCGGATTTGAGAAAAGTTCATCAAATTTGAAAAAAAGTTCATCAAATTGAAAAAAGTTCATCAAATTTAAAGAAAGTTCATCGAATGTGAAAAAAAATCATCATTTGTTAAAATAGTTCACTAAAAATAGAAGAAAAATCATTGATTTTGAAAACTAAAGTTCATCAAATTCAAAAAGGATAACACCATCGATTTGAAAAGTTCTCATTTAAGAAAAGAGAAAAAACAGAAAAATCGATGAGGGAATAAACCAGGAAGAAGAAAGAAAAAACCAAAAAAGAAAAAAAGAAAAAAGAAAAAAGACAGAGGCAAGGAATGAAAGAAGTGAAGAATGGAAGCTTATCAGATCCCGCTTGCTGGCGCGGTGGTTGTACGAACGAAGCTGCACTAGTGGGTGCCCGTTTGTATATTTGCCTCTAACGGGCGCCTGCAGCGCTAAATAGGAAACGTTGTTGCTAGCGCTTTGAGAGGCAACATCCGTAGTTTGAGTTGGGTTGGTCCGATATATTTTTATCACATGTCTATTTCTTTCTACTGGCAGGTGGGCCCACAACAGCGTGGACTAGCTGGTGTGCAATCTTTAACGGAGAGTTAACGGCAGCGATGTACCCGAAACACAAGTTGTAGGGTCGGTTTATGTCATTTTTCAATTTTAATGTAGCAAATATGTAATTAACTCATAAATAGATTGAAAGTTTTCTCGCAAAGAAAAGGATTAACATACAGACACAAAGGCTCACACCCCAATGGGTGCCCGATCGATTTGGGTTAGCCATTGGGTTCGAGCAAGGGTCCGGAATTAAACTCATGGGCAGGATCACTGACGGGCGACGGAGTGGACAACAGATTCATGCATGTGTTTGGGATAGGTTGAACTGACCAAGCCCAACACAATCCCCGAATTAAATGCATGTCAGACATGTTTCCATGTTAAACAATATCCAAATATGAAAAATGCACCTCTCAAACAAATGAAAAAAAATACATGGCTAACTTGTTTTAAATACGAGTTTAAAAATTTTATGATGTACACACACTGAATTTTTTTCTAATATATAGAAACACATGTTGAACTCTTTTAAAAATACATGATATTTTTCGAAATACAAGTACAATATTTTTCAATATACAACAAACATTTTTAAATACAAAATGGACTTCGAAAACATTTCTGGAATACACTGTGAATATTTTTTAACACACGTCCAGTATTTTTGGTAGAACATTGTAGGTAGCTCTTGCTCGCTCGCGTCGTTGCTGGATAAATAGCTAACACCCCGCAAAAAAAAGCAAACAACACACACGTACGCTAAGACCCGATCGGCATGGCCTAACCATTGGGTTCAGGATTGGACGTGCAATCAAACCCACGGGTAGGGTAGTGGCGTATGAAATACCCGATAAGAGATTCATGTATGCGTCGGGAACAGGTCTAGCTGATTGCCAGCTTTATTCTGTATTTTTTTAAAATTAAGGTATGAACTTTTTGTTAAATACATCTTGAACATTTTTCTAGATATATGACGAAAATTGCGCAAATACGCATTGCAATTTTTTAGATACTTTTTAGTATTAGTCAAATAGTTTTAGAAAATGTTTTGTTTACGCATGAAAACCATTAAAATAAATCTTGATCATTTTTAAATGTATGGCAAGCATTTTTCAAATACAAGTTGGACATCTCTTAAATTGTTTATAAAAATCCGAAAAATACAAGTATGGAACAATATTTTGGCATAGGTGATTATTTTTAAATAAATCTTGGGAACATTTATTTAGTACACACGAATCTTTTGTTTTGGCATTTTTGCACATCTAAAAAATAATGAGGGAGCGGTTTATTGATACATATTTTATTTAGGTATAACTGTGTTTTTCTATACATATGAGAATTATTTTCTAAAATAGACGTACTTTTTATTGGACCAAATAATATTTTCGAAAATATTGCACAAACAAATACAAGAAATAAATGGGCGTTTGATTCTGCACAAATAAATGTTCATGTATTTTATATAAGCATTCTCTAGAGAAAAAGTTTCTCTAGACTTGAACATTGGTCAAAATATCCTAATTAACAAGTTGGGTAAAAGTGAAATACAAAGAAAAAGAGAATAAAGGGGAAAGGACATAATCCGTCCAGTGGTCTATAAACATTTTTTATTAAGTTTCTTTTGAGTCTTTTTTATTATTAAGTAAATATATACATTTGTTTTATGTTTGCTAGCTACCTAACTTATCACGTCCGTGGAAACGTAATCCCATCCTTGAGGCGATGTGAACAAATGGTCTGGTAGACTGGTACTACTCGCTAAGAGGTATAGACGTGCCCTTCACTCAATTGTCTACTTCGTTCGTTCTGTTCATTTTTCTACTTTCCTTTCTAAGTATTGATTATATTCTGAATGTAGTGTAAAAAATGTTTACGCATTGTTTGAAAAATGCTTGTGCCATTCAAAAGTATTTTTGTGACATTTAAATAATGTTTACACGTTTAAAGTTAGAACGTTACATTTTAGAAAAATGATCACAAAATTCCAAAACATTGTTCACTAAATTTGTAAAAAACAATGTTTATGTCATTCAAAAAATTGTTCATTACATCTGAAAAAATAGTCGTGGGATGTAAAAATTAGAAAAATATTAATAACATCAAAATGTTTAAACACATAAAAAATATTCATGAATTTTTGAAAAATGTTCAAACGTGTGTGTAAAAGTGATTTTTTTTGGTTATGCTAATGATGGTGCTTTTTATCGCTAAGTACGGTGCTTTAAGTGATATACAACTTCATTGAAGCAATGTAGGCCATCAGATCTAAGATAAGGCCGATATTGAATATTTCTACCACAACTCGCTGGTCTAATAGTTGTGGAGATGCTGGAAAGGTATTTTTATTTAATGAAAACATTTTTATGCCTCGAAAAAGTTTGAAAATATATTTGCACAAATAATTATTATTTACATATTAAAACTTTGACTCATGCTTAATAAATGACCATCCTAAATAAATAATGTTCATGTGTTTGATAAAATATTCATGCACTAGGAAAAAGTTCATGTATTTTAAAAAATATTTGATACCAAAAAAGTTAATGTATTTTGAAAATCGCATGCTTTATGAAATAATATTGAAAAACAAAAAGAAAAGAATAGAAAAACAAGGAAAAAGGGAAAGGAAAATCATGCGATAAACCCAGCAAGGGACAACCTCTCATTGTGTTTAACAGGCAAGCGGATTGCGGCGCTAAGTAAATTGGGTCGAGGCACATATGTTGGCCGCCCCCTAGGTTGCTCCCGTCCTATTCTGGTGCAGGACTGGCCCTGCGTAAAATGATATATATCACGAATATCCATTTCTGAGCTCGGGCTCATCTGCACCCGGTGAATAGTAAATTCAAAAAAATACTTAAAATCAAAACCTGCAATCTTTTGCATGGAAGATGCTTTTGTGCGGGAGTTTTTCTCTAAATTTCAGCTCCTTTGGACATTTGAGTGGCTCTCAGCAAAAAAGACAAATTGGGTCACATGAACAGTAAGTTGTTTCACAGACCCCAAATTTGCCTTTTTTATCGAGAGCTACTCAGATATTCAAATGATCTCAAGTTTAGAGAGGACCTCATGCACTGAATAAAAAAATCATTTTAAAAAAATTCTACTATTTTTTTTAATTTACTGTTCATGGAGGTGCAGATGAGCTTGGGAGCCAAATAGCCTCACTCTCTATATCATCCATATATTCTAAGCCTCATAGAGAAATATCCAATAATATATGTCTCAACTTCTAAATCATTCGTACTTTGCCATTAATATGACTAACTATTGCCCGTGCATTGCAATGGGAGAATACATATTCTAGTGATCCTCCCGCCCAATGCACGGCGATACTTTTCATAATTAATATGATTCTCCCGTTCAAAGAATGATGCTCTCCATAAGTAACATGATCCTCTCATCCAAAGAATGATACTCTCCATAATTAAGGTCATCCTCCCATCATCCAAAGGACGATACTCTCCATAGTTCACATGAAACCAACAAACGTATGAACCACCACATCTGGACCAGACTGCAACCGGACTGCGTTTTATACATCAACTCTCCCAATCCTGGCAAGTTCGTGACTCACACGGTTTGTAGAGCGTGTAACTGCTCTTATAATAATGTCTCTATCAGGACTAAGAATATTTTGTTGCTAAGCATTGTCGCCACTTCACTGCAGACTCCTATTTAATAGTACATATATGGGTCTTCCATGCAAGCATGTATCTACTCACACGAGCTTGCTAGCGATGATTTGTGTTGTTAGTGTTTTGTCGATGAGGGTTTCACATGTTAAGCTGTCGTGCATGGTCACTTACTCTAGCCAGATAATAATCTTTTGTATCCATGTGCCATTGAGATGGTTGCCTTTGCAATTATTTTTTAGAATATTCTGAACGTAATGACTGCATGTTCGTTCATGTCATCCAGTGAACTTCTCTCTTAAGCAGTTGTGTTTGACTAGGTTAGCAAACAAGATTACAACCAAACTAGCCTTTACAATACAGAAAAAAGAGACAATATTTACTTCGTATTAGCACTCTTTTTTGTGTACGTCATACGAATTACATGCAACCAAACAATATACATGTGAAAGGATTTAACCGGAATAAATTATCGTAAAATTGCTACAGTGCTAGTATGATCATAGGAACAAGGAAAGTGTGGAGCTGGATTTTGGACAGCATTGGATAGTTTTTGGGAAAAACTAACGCCCACATCGCCCACACGCCTCAATCACCATTCATTTTGCCACGTATGAACAGATAACATAAGCATAAATCTTTTTGGTTTTCGGCTTAAAAATGTTTTATCTCCTAATTAAAAATGCGAATTAAAAATACGTTTTCACCATTAAATCCGTCTCGACGAGATCTTCAAAACTAGACCCATGTTGATATGTTTCGACGGATTTTTTTCCCCAAAAGTTGCCATGTTGTTTGCACTGTAGTTGCCATAGTGCTTAAACTAAAGTTGCCATATGGCAATTTTAGTTTATAGATCATGGCAATTTTAGTTTTTCGATGATGGCAATTCCAGTACTTTGATCATGAAAATATTTTTTGTATGAACCATGGCAATTTTAAGTGCATGTATCATGGAAATTTTAATTTATGGTGCATGGCAAGTCTAGTTTCTTAATTTCTCATTTTATAATATGTCAAAGATTACTTTTAAATGTAGAAGAAAATAGCTGAAACATATCATGGCAACTTCAGTGTAAACATCATGGCAATTCATGTGCAATAGACACAGCAACTTTTAACCACACAAAAAATTCGTCGAAATATATTGATATGAGATCTAGTTTCGAAGATCTCGTCGCGAGGGATTTAATGATGAAAACGGATCTTCAATCGAATTTTTCATTTAAGAGATAAAATATTTTAAAATCAGAAAATCCAAAAAGATTTCCACATACATGTATGCGGTGACATGGCGTAGTCTGTGTGCTATAGGGCGTGTGGGCGGGTTTGGCTCCCACCACACGTGTGGGCGTTAGTTTTTTTAGTTTTCTTATCCATCTAACAATCTAAATAATCATAACTTAATTTCAAATATGAAATTTCTTACGCCTGGTGAGAGCATTCGATAGTTGGTTGAGCAAACCGCACCACAAACAGAGAGTTGAAGCAGCCACCCAATACAGTGAAAGCTGATATACACGGTCACAAATTATCCGAAGAGATGGAATACCCGAATTTGATGGGAAATCCCATGCCGTCAGTGCACGAATGAACTAACAACTCAAATGTTCATGCATTAGAAAAATAGTTCACTTCATAAAAATTTCAAGTGTTAGGATTTTTTAAAGGGAAATATTCAAAAAAATAATGGAAAAGGGAAATAAAGTAAAATAAAATAAACAGTGAAACGTACAAGAAAAACGTATAATGAATAAAAAGGCAGGACAAAAAGCTGCTGTTAGCGTGAAACCTGTAGGTAGATTGTGGCCCTAAGTAAATGGGTTGGCTCGGACACACAAACTCGTCTTGCCTCAGGTGCGCTAGTCATGGCCTTTTCTTCTCTGCTTTTTCTTGGTTTTAAATTTTCTCTTTTTTCATATTATTGAAAATATATTAAATACATACATATTCTAAAAACATAAATTTATTTTTTTAAACATAATTTGGAAAATTTTAATGCAGTGTAAAAAGCTGTTAGAGTAAGTTGAATAAATGCTGATAGCATTCAAAAAAATTATTGTGACATTTAAAATGTTTGTGCATCTAAAAAATGTTCGTATAATCTTAAAAAGTGTTTCGTAGCATTGAAAATGTGTGGTTCATTTTAAAAACGTTCAAATGTTTCACAAATGTGTTCGTAATGTTTTTCAAAAAATGTATGCAATATACATCATATTTGCGTAGAAAAATGTTTCATGTCATTCAAAAAATGTTCCCATTTGTACTTGAAAAGTGTTTAACACATATTAGAATTGCTCAGAAATATGTAATTGAAAAATATTAAACATGTATAAAAATAATATCGCAGATGTATATGAAAAATGTACAATGAATGAAAAAAAAGATCAAAACATATATTTGAAAATATGTTATCATGTATTTGAAAAATGTAAAACATGTGTAAAAAATGCTTTAGCTGTGTAAAATAAATGGACAATCTGTATTAAAAAAGTAGACACCAAACATATAATTTAAAAAATATTAATCATGTATTTGAAAAATAATAAACATATATAAAAAAATGTTCCTAATGCATGTAACAATGTACAATATGTATGAGGAAACGTAGATATTTGTTGGTAAAAGGAAAGAAGGGAAAACCCTAAAGAAAGCCAAAGAAAGAAACAAAGAAAACCAAACAAAAGTCAAAGTAAAAAAACAAAAAAGAAAAACCAAAGAAATCCAAAGCTAACTGTGAAAAAATTAAGAAAACATAGAGAGAAAAATCCGTGCAGAGACATTTACATTAATAGGCCGGCTCACTAGCCTCGCGTCCGAGGCTAGTGGAAGCTACATCTTGCAGTAAGCGAGACTTAGCTGTAGAACTGCATGCACCAATCAGTTCACCCAAAAGCTCAAGCTGATAGGAAAGGTGGGTTGTGCATTCATATGTCAACCCCCTCCCCCCTCACCCCCCCTCCCTCACGTGTGGCTCCCTGAGGCCTAAACGTGGACCAAAAGTGGGCTACAATTTAATTACGCCAGCTGGGTCATGAACTCAAGACATCTTGGCTTCGATACCATGTAGAACTGCACGCATCAACCAGTTCACCCAAAAGTTCAAGCTGAAGGGGAATCGTGAGCTATGCATTTATACATCAATAATAGCTCCCGCGAGAAATTAGCCGATCCATAGTAGGCCCTAGGCCATCGCGGCTCTTGGCGTGGCCTAGGGCTGGCGGTGCCTAAAATATTCTAATAGTATCGTCTATCTATTCAACGCCTCATAGAGAAATATCAAACTATCTACTGCTCTTTAGAGAAACAAAAAGTAAACTCATGCATACATTGTCTAGATCATTTATAATTTGCCATTAATAGGGCAGGCACCGTCCATCTAAGCATTTGTCTATTTACCCGAGTTTGATATCGAAGATGATGTTTTTGGTGTTGTACGGATGAGGGTTTCACATGTTAAGTTATCGTGCACGGTCATGTGGATCCATGTGCCAGAGATTTTTTTTCCTTCGCAATTATTTTCTGGAAAATTCTCAAAGCAATGACTGTCGCTCGTTGATATTATCCAATTAAACTTTGTTCAGAAGTTGTTGTGTCCGAACTATGTTCAAGATTATAAACAAACTAGCTTTTAAAGTACGCAAAAATGTAATATTTACATTTTGTTCCTACTTCTTTTTGTGTGCGTCATATGAGTGTGGCATATGAATTGCACCCAAGCAAACAACTCCCTCTGGTCCTTTTTACTCCTCATATAAATTTTTTGTGAAGTCAAATATCAACATATGCAATACTTAAGTTCTAGAATATGAAAATTAAATTAATGACACATTTAATTATATTAATTTCGTATTGTGAATGTTGATATTTTTCTTTAAAATTGGTCAAACTTTACTAAATTTGACTCCAGAAAATTTTGTATGCGGAATAAAAAGGACATGAGGGAATACATCTGAAGTGGCTTAATGAGACGAACATGTCATAACTTATTACAGTTCTAGTATGATCATAGGAAGACTGAAACTAGGGAGCTAGATGTTGGAGAGCACTGCTGGATGGTTGGATGAGCAAACCGCTCCGCAAATAGAAAGTTGAAGCAACAATGCACCCAACGCAGTGAAAGCTCATATACACGGAGGATGTTGTTTCGGCGAGCATACAGTAAAATGAATTATTTGAAAAAATGATTTTCCATTTACACGAAATGCATAAATTTACTTGGTGTACACAAAATTTCCTGGCGATTTGACAACAGAGGAGCTTTGGACAGGAAAAATCTAAAGTCGGAGTTTTGAGAAAGGTTCAATATTTTTGATTTTAGAGTAATGATTTTGCTTTTTCTGTCCGAAGCTCGTTCGATGTCACAACGCCAAGAAATTTTGCATGCCCTTAGAAGACTTGTTCATTTCATGTACAAAAAATTTATATTTTCTAATGAGATTTCTATTTCTGTGTCCCTGGTTGCAAAGTTGTGCTTAGTTTTGTCCAAGCCAACTAACATTGCTCACTTTTCTCCTTCACTGTGCTGCCCACCAAACGGGGGTTTGCCGTCGGTCAAAAGAGTTGACCGTTAGATGTTACGGTTACTGACGCGTGGGGCACCCCGTGCCATGTGGCACTTGTTAGGGAACGTAGCATGCAATTTCAAAAAAATTCCTACGTTCACGCAATATCTATCTAGGAGATGCATAGCAAGAAGGGGGAAAGAGTGTGTCTACGTACTCTCGTAGACCGTAAGCGGAAGCGTTTGACTACGCGGTTGATGTAGTCGAACTTCTTCTAGCTCCGACCGATCAAGCACTAAACATACGGCACATCCGAGTTCTGCACATGTTCAACGCGATGACGTCCCTCGCCTTCTTGATCCAGCAAGGTGTCGAGGAAGTAGATGAGTTCCGTCAGCACGATGGCGTGGTGATGGTGATGGTGAAGTGATCCACGCAGGGCTTCGCCTAAGCACTACGAAGATAAGACCGGAGGCGTAAACCGTGGAGGGGGGCGCCGCACACGGCTAACAATTGATGTTGTGTGTTTTAGGCGCCCCCTCCTCACATATATATAGGTGGGAGGGGGAGAGGAGCCGCAAGGGTGCGCCCCAAGTAGGAGGAATCCTACTTGGGGTCCTCCCCAATTCGGCCTCCCCCTACCATATTTGACGGAGGGGGAAAAGGGAAGAGGAAGGAGAGAAGGAAGGGGGGCGAACCCCCTCTTTCCCTTCTCCCACTTGGCCTTCTTCCTTGGGGGGGGGGGGGGCACCCCTTGTGGGCTGGTGTGCTCCCCTCTTATGGCCCATATCTTTCCCCCGGGGGTTCCGGTAACCCCCCCCCCGGTACTCCGGTAAATACCCGATACTATCCGTAACACTTCCGGTGTCCGAATACTATCATCCTATATATCAATCTTTACCTCTTGACCATTTCGAGACTCCTCGTCATGTCCGTGATCTCATCCGGGACTCCGAACAACATTCGATCACCAAATCACATAACTCATATAATACCAAATCGTCATCGAACGTTAAGCGTGAGGACCCTATGGGTTCAAGAACTATGTAGACATGACCGAGACACCTCTCCAGTCAATAAACAATAGCGGAACCTGTATGCTCATATTGGCTCCTACATATTCTACGAAGATCTTTCCCGGTCGAACCGTTATGACAACATACGTTATTCCCTTTGTCCATCGGTATGTTACTTGCCCGAGATTCGATCGTCGGTATCCCCATACCTAGTTCAATCTCGTTACTGGCAAGTCTCTTTACTCATTCCGTAATACATCATCCTGCAACTAACTCATTAGTCACTTTGCCTGCAAGGCTTCTTATGATGTGCATTATCGAGAGGGCCCAGAGATACCTCTCCGATACTTGGAGTGACAAATCCTAATCTCGATCTATGCCAACCCAACAAACACCTTCGGAGATACCTGTAGAGCATCGTTATGATCACCAAGTTACGTTGTGACGTTTGATAGCACACAAGGTATTCCTCCGGTATTCGGGAGTTGCATAATCTCATAGTCGAAGGAATATGTATTTGACATGAAGAAAGCAATAGCAATAAAACTGAACGGTCAATATGCTAAGCTAACGGATGGGTCTTGTCCATCACATCATTATCCTAATGATGTGATCCCGTTATCAAATGACAACCCATGTCCATGATCAGGAAACCTTAACCATCTTTGATTAACGAGCTAGTCAAGTAGAGGCTCACTAGGGACACAATGTTTGTCTATGTATTCACACATGTATTTAGGTTTTTGATCAATATAATTCTAGCATGAATAATAAACATTTATCATGAATAAGGAAGTATAAAATAACAACTTTATTATTGCCTCTAGGGCATATTTCCTTCAGTCTCCCACTTGCACTAGTCAATAATCTAGATTACATTCACTACAAAAAAAGACACATCCGTGACATTTTGGGCCGAACGAAATTTTTTTCTGTCATACATCTGACACTTCTATGACGATAATTGTGACAAAACCCGGTATCATCATAGATGTGGTGGGCTCCTACTTCTATGACAAAAAATCATGACAGAAAATGGGCTTTTCGTCCTGGGCGGGCCGGAGACGCAGCTGCATGACATTCTTTGGGCCGTCCATGACGGAAAAAAAACCGTGGTAGAAGCGAGGGCGAGGAAATTTCGGGGAGTTCCCGATTACGGTGGGAGGTCGGGGGCCGAGCGATGCGCGTTTCTCTCGTACACGTACGCGCGTGTGTGCGAGGCGTTGGCTCTAACTGAACCCGAGCGAGGCGTTGGGCTCTAACTGAACCCGGGCGATTGCACTGCAGGCTACGCGTTACTGAACCCGAGCGATCGATCGATGGCTGTTAACTGAACCCGATCGAGCGATTCCTTCGCTACTGCTGCTAACTGAAGCCGATCGATGCTGCCTCTGGGATGAACAGTGAGCGTTGCGGGGGGGTTTGGATGAACAGTGAGCGGTGGCGTTGCCTCTGGATGAACAGGACCCCGTGGTGTGGTGGAGGGCTGGATGAACAGTAGACGGTGGAGGGGTGCTCGCGGAGGGGTGGTTGAACAGGACCCCATGGTGTGGAGGGCTGGATGAACAGTAGACGGTGGAGGGGTGCCCGTGGAGGGGTGGTTGAACAGGACCCCGTGGTGTGGAGGGCTGGATGAACAGTAGATGGTGGAGGGGTGGTTGAACAGTAGCCGGTGGAGTAGCGCGTGGTGAAGGCTGGATGAACAGGAGCCCGTGGAGGCTGGAGGAGGTCGACGGTAGCCCGTGGAGGCTGGAGGAGGTCGACGGTGGAGATGAACAGTATCCCGTGGAGTCCCGTTTTGCGGTACGCCACACCCCTCCCGATGAACAGGACCCCCGTTTCGACCGTAGGAGGTTCGTTTCGTCCGTTTTGCGGTACGCCACACCCCTCCCGATCAACAGGACCCTCGTTTCGACCGTAGGAGGTCCGTTTCCTCCGTTTTGCGGTACGCCACACCCCTCCCGATCAACAGGACCCCCGTTTCGACCGTAGGAGGTCCGTTTCCTCCGTTCTGCGGTACGCCAGGCCTCGTTTCCATCGCCTGTTCCGTCCAAGCCCTCCCGATGAACACGACCACGCATTCCGTTTCGACCCAGCCGGTTGGCTCCCACGTGTTCCGTTGCCTCCCGATGAACACGACGCATTCCGTTGCCTCCCCATGAACACGACGCATTCCGTTGCCTCCCCATGAACACGACGCATTCCGTTGCCTCCCCATGAACACGACGACGACGCTGTTTCTCCGTTCCGACCCAGCCATGTACACGAGCCCTGGCCGTACGTATGCGCAAGTAGGCGTTCGAGACCCCGCCCGTATGTACACATACGTGGCCGTATTTTCTTTCTTGCACCCTGGCCGCTGTACGTACGTGTACATGCTACGTGCGCACCTCTACTACGACACGTACGCCCCTCTACTACGACACGTGCGCGCCTCTACATCCACCAGTATATATGTACGTACACGTTCGCGACCAGAATGACAACGCTACGTACGCTTCGACCAGGTGGGTCCCGACTGTCAGGCACTTCCTTGCGTGCGGAGATGTAGCTGGTGGGTCCCAGCAGTCGGGGGGCGAATCGTTTTGTTTTTTTTGCCCGGACGCACTTCCTTGCGTGCGAAGGTGTAGCTGGTGGGTCCCAGCAGTCAGGGGGAAACGTTTTTTTCGCGAAATACGGTGGCCCGTCCGGTGGGTCCCCGCTGTCAGGTGAAGGAATAATTATTTTGCATGTAATAAGGAGGCACTTCCTTGCTGCGGCCGTGGACCCAGCTGTCAGCCTCTTCACGTACAGTCCACGTCCGATGGAAGCCGTTCCTTGACCACGTTGACCACGCCGCGCCGAGAGCACCAGGGCGATGGACGACGGCGAGGCCTAGGAAGGGGACGACGCGGAGCCGGGGAAGACGCGGCAGTGGATGCCCACGCGTAGAGGAGTACGAGGGTTCACTGGTTTGCTGCGGTGTGAGGCTGCCGTCGCCGCAGAATAACAGGGGGTGTGGGTGAGTAGAGGGATGGCCTGGCCAGCGGTGGGAGTAGTAGGGGCGGTGAGGCCTCCGCCGCATCGCAGCCGGCCACGGGAGGCAGGAGCACGAGGCACGACCGGCGCTGGTTTGGGCGGCTGGAGCAAGAAGACCAGAGGTTGAAGAAGCACTACGACCGTTGGATGGACATCGTACGGTCACTGGAGCTAGAATCGTGCATATTGACTAAGTTGACAAAGCCCTCCGTCCCCGTCAACTTAGTAGGCCCACAAGTCAGCCTGCCACTATACTGGGTCCCAGCTAACAGGGGGAGTATTCATTTTTTTTGTGCGTAATAAGGAGGCACTTCCTTGCGTGCGAAGATATAGCTGGTGGGTCCGAGCTGTCAGCGGCGGTAACGTTTTTTTCGCGAAATACAGAGGCCCTTTCGGTGGGTCCCTGATGTCAGGTGGAGGAATCATTATTTTGCGCGTAATAAGGAGGCATTTCCTTGCGTGCGGCCGTGGACCCAGCTGTCGGCCTCTCCACGTACAGTCCACTTCAGATGCATGTCGGTCGTTGACCACGTTGACCAGGCCGCGCCGAGAGCACCAGGGCGGTGGACGACGGCGAGGCCTAGGAAGGGAACGACACGGAGGCAGGGAAGACTCGGCAGTTGTTTCCCACGCGGAGGGGAGTACGACTGTACGAGGGTTTACTGGTTCGTCTGCCGTCGCCGGAGAATAACAGCAGGTGTGGGTGAGTAGAGGGATGGCTAGGCCAGCGATGGGAGTACGGTGGGGCGGTGAGGCCTGCGCGGCAGCAGAGCCGGCCGCGGGGAGGAGGGAGCAGGCAGTCCCGCCGGCGCTTGTTTGAGCGGCTGGAGCAGGAAGAGCAGAGATTGAAGAAGCACGACGGCCGTTGGATGGCCATCCAACAGTCCACTGCTTGTGCGTCAACCTTTTTTTTAGGAAAGCCTCAAATCTGTGGAAAACAGCATACAACCCATCTGCCATTATTTCTAATAATTTACAGCCCATTTGCTAATTATTAAGGTTTTTTTGGAGCCCATATTCTTTTTGTTAGCATTACAGCCCATATTGTGGCCACGGTTAAAAAATTATACGAAATTTTGCATATTTCGGTGCGGTCCGAACTGTTTTTAATCCCGAAATTTCGACTCACATTCAAACTGATTTTAAAAATAAATGTATATCAATATAAAATCCAACAAATTCTCCACGCATAAAAATTAATGTAATTTAAAATCTCGAAATGAAAAAAAAGATATTTGAAACTAATTGCCGGTTTGATGTGTTTTAAAAATGTACATCCCATTTCTCATTACTGATGGGCCATTTTCTCGGCCAGCCGAATGAAAGCTCTCCTCGTCTTGAAAGATTTGCAGCCCAACAGGCCTGACAAAGCGACTTACTTGGCAAATCACAAAAAAACTGGGCTATGGCCGTGGACCCAGCTGTCAGCCTCTCCACGTACAGTACTCTTCCGATGGAAGTCGTTCCTTGACCACGTTGACCACGCCGCGCGGAGAGCACCACGGCGGTGGACGACGGCGAGGCCTAGGAAGGGGACGACGCGGAGCCGGGGAAGACGCGGCAGTGGAAGCCCGCGCGGAGAGGAGTACGAGGGTTCACTGGTTCGGCTGCGGTGTGAGGCTGCCGTCGCCGCAGGGCCTGGCCAGCGGTGGGAATAGTAGGGGGCGGTGAGGCCTCCGCGGCAGCACAGCCGGCCACGGGAGGCAGGAGCATGCGGCACGACCGGCGCTGCTTTGGGCGGCTGGAGCAAGAAGACCAGAGGTTGAAGAAGCACTACGGCCGTTGGATGGACATCGTACGGTCACTGGAGCTAGAATCGTTCATATTGACTAAGTTGACAAAGACCTCCGTCCCCGTCAACTTAGTAGGCCCACAAGTAAGCCTCCCACCATGGTGGGTCCCAGCTAGCAGGGGGAGTATTCATTTTTCTGTGCGTAATAAGGAGGCACTTCCAGTGGGTCCGAGCTGACAGCGGGGGGAACATTTTTTTCGCGAAATACGGTGGTCCGTTCGGTGGGTCCCAGCAGTCAGGGGCAAACGTTTTTTTCGTGAAATACGGTGGCCCGTCCGGTGGGTCCCAGCAGTCAGGGGGGAAATGTTTTTTTTCGCGAAATACTGGTGGCCCGTCCGGTGGGTCCCTGCTGTCAGGTGGAGGAATAATTATTTTGCGCGTAATAAGGAGGCACTTCCTTGCGGCTGCCGTGGACCCAGCTGTCAGCCTCTCCACATACAGTACTCTTCCGATGGAAGTCGGTCATTGACCACATTGACCACGCCGCGCTGAGAGCACCACGGCGGTGGACGATGGCGAGGCCTAGGAAGGGGACGACGCGGAGCCGGGGAAGACGCGGCAATGGATGCCCACGCGGAGAGGAGTACGAGGGTTCACTGGTTCGGCTGCGGTGTGAGGCTGCCGTCGCCGCAGAATAACAGGGGGAGTGGGTGAGTGAAGGGATGGCCTGGCCAGTTGTGGGAGTAGTATGGGGACGGTGAGGCCTCCGCGGCAGCACAGCCGGCCACGGGAGGCAGGAGCATGCGGCACGACCGGCGCTGCTTTGGGCGGCTGGGGCAAGAAGACCAGAGGTTGAAGAAGCACTACGGCCGTTGGATGGACATCGTTGACCACGCCGCGCCGAGAGCACCAGGGCGGTGGACGACGACGAGGCCTACGAAGTGAATGACATGGAGCCGGGGAAGACACGACAGTGGCTACCCACGCGGTGGAGAGTACGAGGGTTGACTGGTTCGGCTGCCGTCGCCAGAAAATAACAAGAGGTGTGGGTGAGTAGAGGGATAGACAGGCCAGGGATGCGAGTATGATGGGGCCGTGAGGCCTGCCCGGCAGCACTGCCGGCCACGGGAGGCGGGAGCAGGCGGTTCCGACGGCGCTGGTTTGGGCGGCTGGGGCAGGAAGATCAGAGACTGAAGAAGCACGATTGCCGTTATATTGACATCTAACGGTCTGACGCTGGTAGAGTCGATTGTTGACTAAGTTTCTTTTTTGAGAAACCTTGTGTACGCATGCACTTAGTAGGCCCACAAGTCAGCTCCAAATCTGTGGCAGACAACATAAAGCCCATTTGCTATTTTTTATAATTTGCAACCCATTTGCTAATTCTTAAGTAATTTATTACAGCTCATTTTCTGCCCAGGACCACGGTCAAAAAGTTCAACCTTATTTTGCATATTTCGGTGGAGTCCGAACTGTTCTAATCCCGAAATGATAAACATTTTTTAAGAACTTATTGATTTGCCAAAAAAATTGTTTTGTTTTTGTAAGCAAATAAGACGTGGGAAAGTTGAGTTGGTTTAAGGGAAAACCAGTGGTAAAAAAATCAGCACTGGGTGGGAAAAAACAACAAAAATAAGGATGTAAATATGAAAAGGGAATTTTATGTGTTTTCAATATAATGATACGTGTATATGAACTAGTAAAACTATAGGTAGAGATTAGAAAACGGATGTAGGACATGCGTTTCAAGAGGAAAATAGAACTGGGCTGTGTGTTTGATTCAGTAAAAAAACTGCCTGCGGATGTTGTAAGACAAAATATAACTAACGCTGGCGGGCCAGAGGCCAGTAGATACCTGCTGGATCTTTGTGCCCCGTTGTCGTCATGGGCTGGGCCTGTTAAAAACAAAACCAACCCTGGGCAGTCTACAGCCCAGTTGAAACTTGCTCGACCTGAAAAAACAATATACGTGCTCAATAAACGAGAGAATTCTGCAAGTACAGACTGATAACTGGGATGCAGCACGGATATTGTTTTTTTATCGTGATAATAAGTGCATGCACTTGTTTCGAAAAAATTGGAGAACTGGGAATTCGAACGGCGGGTGCTTATGCTACCCATCAAATAAAAATCAGGTGCCTGAAAATTCGTTTCGAAACAAATGATTCAGCTTTATATCCACGTCGACCCTCGGCATGATGGTTGGAAGCAAATGCAAGTTCATACCAAAAGATCGTTAACAACAATACCAACTTGCGGACGACAAGGTAGTACAACTACCAATACCAAACTAACTTATAATCTTTTTACTCCTGGCCCTAGTGTTCGTCTGGTAGAAAATCTTGCAGAGGACCAGCTCCCGCTCCTTCTCTTGCTCCAGGTCCCCGAGGTGGTACTGGTGCATCACCCAGTTGGTCCTCTGCTGGTCGAAGTTCTTGTTGGTGTGCAGCACCAGAACCTTTTTTGCTGCCCGTCTTGCCGGCCGTTGACCATCACCGGCAAGGTATTGCCGGTCTTGTGCCACATCGCGTGCATGCCGCACTCCGACTGTATCTTGCGACGCGTCCACGTGCCCCTTTTGAACGCCCTGGAATTGCGCTGGAAGAAATGCTTCCTTAGGCCACTCAGTGTGATACCTGCAGTATTGTGGAATACAGGTTTTAGTGTACCTAGTTGGCATTTTCATAACATCTTTGGCATGTTGCAGTCACTTGTTTCACTTTTTATTAACTGTCAAATTGTAATTGCTTCACCAGGTCTGCGTCTAAAAAGAAAAATAGAGCTATAAACAAAGGAATATGTTTGTGCAAGTAGACGGCCGATCGGTGTCTTACCTGGAAGTTTCTCAGGTTGGGTGTAGCATATGCCGTGCTCGCTGTCGATGGTTGGTATGAACAAATCGATGAGAGACTGAAATCTCGCGCTGTCAGCACTCACTTTGGCCTCAAGGTGCTCGATCAGCTCCTGATCCGTGGGATCGAACTTGACGCCAGCCGGCAGCACCGGCCAATCCTTCTTCGACTTGCATCGGTAATTCCAGTTATATGGTACTCAATGTATGATCAATCGACTGTTTTAAGTGAATGATGAAAGATTTCGACAGATAAGTGGTACTCCAAATCTGAAGTCCAGAATACCCGAACACGCCGCCGGGATTCTTGTGTCACCTCACGCGCAGCGTGTTGTCACGTCAATTCAATGTGTGGACATGATGAATAATTTGACCGACGTATACTAGTACTGCTACTGTACTACTTACTAGTCGTATTTAGTGTCACAATTTATACATAGGTTTAACTAACAAGTACGCACTTGAAGCCTAACTGATATATATATATATATATATATGGCTTCTGCACAGCATCTCCATCATCATTATCAGTACATCCTACGCAGGTGAGTTAGGATGCACTTGATCCCAGGAAGGTATCTATCCTTCAAACCAGAGGAGTGCTTCAAACTAACAACAGTACATAATATCCAACAAAAGAGGGTCGTGCTACAGCAGCAGAATACATGGCTCAGTCTAGATATCAGCACGAATCAAGTTGTGCATATTTGCTGTTGGCATGAACCACATCGCCGCATGTCGGGTTTGCAAAAGCCATCCATCGCATGGAAGCTTGATGCCTTTCACACACTGAAGATTATCTGGCAACAAGCTGTGTCGACGAATCTCTGGATATGGTGATTCATGAAACCCATGGTATGATGTGTAAACACAGCCCCCCCTCGCGAATGGAAGTTGCATAGCACAGTAATCATCGCCGGTGATATGATCGATGATTGGTTGGATGATCGGATAATTGAGCCCGAGGAACAAGGAGTGGTTGCCGAGGCTGTAAACCCGCCTCCAGTTGAATACGCCTGGCCCAACGGAGCTGGGATCTTTCTCGAACACGAAGCAGCCATAGCCATCAATGTCACGAACGCCCCACGCATTGTACTGCATGTGGTTTGATGTAATGGTTTGGTCAATTTGGTACGTGCGAATGAGCATCAAATGACCGCCGTCAGCTGAACGAGCGATAAACCACCACCCATCGGCTGGTATGATTCCAGGTCCTGGAATCATGAAGGCCAGCGCATTTGCGTCTGCTGCAACAATTCAAATTGGAGACCAAAAGGACAAAAATAAACAATCATGTTCAGAGTATGTGTGGAATTAAGATTATTATAACAGTGACACATATCATAGACAGAGAATTGCAATGCCGTGGTCATAATCATACCCCAAGTTAAAAAAATAAGCCAATGGCTTTCATATTCTAGCAATATGTCATGGTTCAAACATCATGTAACAATGAGAGGAAAACAGCTATGACAGCGCCTACTCATATTCTACCATAGCACTTACTACTACTGTTCTCATATCAACTCTAAGCAATAACATGCGTTGTTATAAAAATCTTGTAAACGAGAGTAACATATAGCAATCATGATGTTATGCTCATAATATGTATTCTAACAATCATTAGATGCCAATTGTTCTCATATCAACTCTAACAATAACATGTGTGGTCATAAAAATCTAGGAAATGAGAGGAACATATAGCAATGATGTGGTTATAGACATGCTATGCATTCTAAATTTGTAACAAATGAACAGGCAGTCGTATTCATAAGGTAAAGATGAGATGAGATAGAACAATTACACGACGATAGATTCCACCAGTATAGGCAGCCAATCTGTGCGTCGACCGCGTAAACGATGCCATCGTGCACTATAGCATCAGACAGAAATGTTGCCTCAACAGGATTGATGATGAGCCATAACCATGTATGGCGACCGGATTCCAGATAGACTAATCCCATGTTGAACAAGGCAATGAGCTTGTAATACATGTAGTCTTCTGATGGTGTGGGCACTTCGCAGATTACAACTTTCTGCAAACAGAGGTCGAGCCAAAAGCTTGACGCGTCTCGTGCGTAGTAGGCAGGAGTGTCCGGCGGGCCACGAGGCTCAATGGCGGCGGTATCCAACAATGGAAGGGTGATCTCTCGCTGGGTGTAGATATCCACGAGACGCCACGGACTACCGGTGTGGTGGATGAGGACGATCCAGTTGGCCTTCATGCCCGCCCAGTAGTGGCCCCGCATGAAGGACAGCTGGACGGGTAGTGGTAGCATGTCGAGGGGAACCACGACAACCTCCGTAGGATCGTCAAGTCGGTGTCTAGGCCACCTGCGAGGATCGGGCATCAGCAAGCAGGGTGTCTTGAAAAGAGCCGGCCAGTTGCAGACGAGTAGACGGTACAAAGACACCGAGCATGCGGCCAGACGGACGGTGCTGAGTAGGTCCATACGACTACAGATCTGCTCCAAGAGAACATCGGGGAGGGAATTCCAATCGCGGCTCTGCGTGTCAGTCGGTTCTGCCATTGGGGTTTTTGGTGCCCGCGAGCCAGCGGGGAAGTGGATTCGGGCGGGCGAGCGAAGAAGCTTCTCCTCGTGTGGCCGAGCAGTGAGCGGGGGGATATGGTACGCGCGAGCTACCAAGGAAGATGGCGCGGGCGGGCGAGCAGTGAGCGGGGGTAAATGGTGTGCGGCCGACGATGGGGAAGAGAGGAGGAAGAAGAAGAGAGGAGGAAGAAGAGTGGAAGACGGGGAAGAAAGTGCATTCAATCTCAATTCTACTAGTACTACTACCAGGATATACCGTCCTTCGGAGTGTAAATAGTTACACCGATGACATGTGGGTCTACCACAACAGGGCCCATATGTCAGTTAATGGAGGACAGAGGTGCGTAGGCGTATTTGCGGAAGCGTGCTCTACTGGCAAACATGATGGCAGTACTGGGTAAGGTTGATTTAGTAACACCAACACGCTGGTTCAGCTTATTAATTACGTGTCCCATCTGCTGCAGCGTGTATTGTCACTTCACTGCGAAGACTAGTTGAATGGTTCTCTCTGACCGAGATGGGGAATAATGGATCGCGAGGACTTCCTTTCTACAGTATCCCCACTACAAGGATTCCGGTCTATTGCAAAAAAAATATATTGCTACAACTATCTTTTGTTGCAATAAAATGCTATATTACCACAAAATTCCAGTTCGTGGTAATAGGATCCACATATTGCCACAATTTCGTTTCATCGCGCTAGGTACTCAATTTGTTGCAATAAAAGCCATGCATTGCCACAAACTGCATCGGCGTTGTATATGGTAGTGCTACTGCGACAGTTCCGTCCCGTTGCGTGAATTGGTCATCTTGTTGCAATAAAGGCTAGGTATTGCAACAATGTGCATCTTTGTGGTAATATTTAGACATATATTGCAACAATTCTGACATGTGGCGCTAGTCATAGATACTGTTACAAAAAACATGGCTTCGTATTGCGACAAAGCATGTATTGGTTGTAATAGGGTGACTTTTTGCCTCACCTTCGTCGCGTTGCAATAACTATTGCATATTGCGACAAATTGAGCATCCATGGTAATACGTACAACATAATGCAACAATCCTCTAGTGTTGCCAAAAAGGAGCAGTATATTGCATCGATATTCTCTACAGTGCTCCTGATTTTTTTCATTGATTTATTATACTATTTCTCAGGATCTGATTAAAGGGGCGTACTAGTTTATAGAGGTATTAACACATTAGGTACCACAACTTGCACCTAAGTTGCATTTTGGTCACATATCTTGCAAAGTGGACATTGGTGGTACCACAACTTGGAGGAACGCTCGCTTACGCGCGTGCGGAGCGTTGCACACTCGCGGACGCCCTTCACTCGCCCTACTGACCTCCTCCGGTAGCAAGGTCGTCATCAGCACCGGAAAGACGGCAAGCTCGGTGCCCTTCTCACAAAGGTGAGTCGTGAGCACTGAGCAGCACACATTCTCTTCCTAATTTTTTTGTATCTTGCTTGATGTGATTGTATATATTTATGTGTGCTGTTAATAAAAAAAGGAGATTCCATATAAAATTATGTGTTAAACAGAGAAATTGTGATGCCCCCGATTTAATCGTACACTAATCATGCACGCAAACGTGCACGATCAAGATCAGGGACTCACGGGAAGATATCACAACACAACTCTAAAACATAAATAAGTCATACAAGCATCATAATACAAGCCAGGGGCCTCGAGGGCTCGAATACAAGTGCTCGATCATAGACGAGTCAGCGGAAGCAACAATATCTGAGTACAGACATAAGTTAAACAAGTTTTCCTTAAGAAGGCTAGCACAAACTGGGATACAGATCGAAAGAGGCGCAGGCCTCCTGCCTGGGATCCTCCTAACTACTCCTGGTCGTCGTCAGCGGGCTGCACGTAGTAGTAGGCACCTCCGGTGTAATAGGAGTCGTCGTCGACGGTGGCGTCTGGCTCCTGGGCTCCAGCATCTGGTTGCGACAACCAGGTAGAGAGGAAAGGGGGGAAAAGAGGGAGAAAAGCAACCGTGAGTACTCATCCAAAGTACTCGGAAGAAGGAGCTACACTACATATGCATGGTTATATGTGTAAAGGGCCATATCGGTGGACTGAACTGCAGAATGCCAGAATAAGGGGGGATAGCTAGTCCTGTCGAAGACTACGCTTCTGGCAGCCTCCATCTTGCAGCATGTAGAAGAGAGTAGATTGAAGTCCTCCAAGTAGCATCGCATAGCATAATCCTACCCGGCGATCCCCTCCTCGTTGCCCTTTTAGAGAGCGATCACCGGGTTATATGGCACTTGGAAGGGTGTGTTTTATTAAGTATCCGGTTCTAGTTGTCATAAGGTCAAGGTACAACTCCGGGTCGTCCTTTTACCGAGGGACACGGCTATTCGAATAGATAAACTTCCCTGCAGGGGTGCACCACATAACCCAACACGCTTGATCCCATTTGGCCGGACACACTTTCTTGGGTCATGCCCGGCCTCGGAAGATCAACACGTCGCAGCCCCACCTAGGCCCAACAGAGAGGTCAGCACGCCGGTCTAAATCCTATGGCGCAGGGGACTGGGCCCATCGCCCATTGCACACCTACACGTTGCGTACGCGGCCGGAAGCAGACCTAGCCCCCTTAATACAAGCGCGAGCTTACGGTCCAATGCGGCGCGCGCCACTCAGTCGCTGACGTCAAAAAGAGCTTCGGCTGATACCACGACGCCGAGTGCCCATAACTGTTCCCGCGTAGTTGGTTAGTGCGTATAGACCAAATGGCCAGACTCAGATCAAATACCAAGATCTCGTTAAGCGTGTTAAGTATCCGCAAACGCCGACCAGGGCCAGGCCCACCTCTCTCCTAGGTGGTCTCAACCTGCCATGTTGCTCCGCCACAAAGTAACAGTCAGGGGCCGTCAGGAACCCAGGCCCACCTCTACCGGGATGGAGCCACCTGTCCTTTCAGCCCCCTCATCAGAATCACTTGCGGGTACTCAACGAGCTAACCCGACTTTAGTCACCACATGTGTCATGTATATAAAGTATATAATATATACCCGTGATCACCTCCCGAAGTGATCACGGCCTAGTAGTATAGCATGGCAGACGGACAAGAGTGTAGGGCCACTGATGGAACACTAGCACCCTATACTAAGCAGTAGGATAGCAGGTAAGGGTAACAACTGTAGCAACAATGACAGGCTATGCAGCAGAATAGGATTAACCGAAAGCAGTAACATGCTACACTCTTCTAATGCAAGCAGTATAGAGAAGAATAGGCGATATCTGGTGATCAAAGGGGGGGGCTTGCCTGGTTGCTCTGGCAAGAAGGGTTCATCGTCGATGTAGTCGATCACAGGGGTACCGGCATCGGTCTCAGGGTCTACCAGAAAGAAGTAACGAAGGGGGAACACAATAAATAACAGAGCAATCAAAGAATCACAAAGCATAACATGACAAACGCGGTGCTAGATGTGCCCTAACGCGGTAGTAGGTGATATCGGCAAAAGGGGGGAAACATCCGGGAAAGTATTCCCGGTGTTTCACGTTTTCGGACAGATTAACCGGAGGGGAAAAATTGTGTGTTCACTATGCTAGGGATGTGTGGCGGACGAACGGGCTGCGTATCAGGATTTGTCTCGTCGTTCTGAGCAACTTTCATATACAAAGTTTTTCCATCTGAGTTACGGATTAAAAGATATGATTTTCAAAAGAATTTATTAATTTCTGGAATTTAATTTAATTCGAAATTGGATTTATGACATTAGCATGATGTCATGCTGATGTCAACAGTCAACAGGGGTTGACTGGTCAACCTGACCAGTGGGTCCCACTGGTCAGTGACACATATTAATTAAACATATTAATTAACCTAATCAGGATTAATTAGGGGTGGGCCCCACTGTCATTGACTGATTAATTAATTAACTAACAGTTTAATTAGTTTAGTTATTTGATTAGTTTAATTAATCAAAATTAATTAAGTTAATTAATTCTTGAATTAATTAATTATTTTTTAATATATTATTATTATTATTTAAAAAACCGTTCTGTGGGGTGGGGCCCCCGTGTCATTGACCCAGAGGGGCCTTAGCAGTTACGGGCGCTAGCGGGCACACGCCCGTCAGGGCGAACCCGGGTGAACAAGCGACGGCCGCCGAGGCGCGTCCGGGCGCCGGAGTTGGTCGCGAGGGCGGCGACGGCCGGCGGGAGCTGGGACGGCGACCGCGGGGCCGGCGGCGAGCGGGCGCGGCAGAGCCAGAGCAGGGCTGCGGGACGTAGCCGGCGTGGAGGGGCGGTAGGGCGCCGCGGGGATGGTGCGCGGGTCTGCAGGCGTGGGCGCGGCACGACGGCGCGAGGAGCATATGCGGGCAGGGGAGAGGGGGAGAGGTGCGGCCAGCAGCGGCCGACCGAGGCGGCAGTTGCGAGGCCATGGGAGGCCAGAGGCGGGCGCGGGCGGAGATGGCCACGACCTTGGGCGCGGCCCGCAGTGGTGACGGCAGGCGGGGCGAGCGACGAGCGGGGCGAGGCCACGCGCAAGCGTGACCGGCGACCAGGGGCGCGGCTAGGTCGCAGGCGAGGTGCGGGACAAGCAAGGGGGGAGGGCGTGAGAAGGGGAGGTAGGGGCACGCTCGGGTGGCCGGGGCAGCAGAGCTCGAGGCGAGGGCGTGCGCGCGCGAGTGCATGGGAGACAGAGGAGAGGGCGGTTTCCTGCTCACATTCGTTGCAGGGGAATGGCAGCGGGCTCGACGGAGGCCTTTGGGGAGGAGGTCGGTGACGCGAGCATCCCGGCGAGGAGGACGAGGACGGGGCGGCGACGAGGGCGGCAGGGTGGTTTGCGACGACGACGGGGTAGCACCGGGCGGCGTCGGGGTCGAGCCCCCGATCTCGATCCAGATCAGGGGGAGTGGGCGATGTGGTGGGGAGGAGTGGGGGAGTGGGGGTGTACGCTAGGGTTTCGGGGGGTGGGGAGGTTTAGTAGGCGCGGTTGGGCCGGCCTGGGTTGCCAAGTGGCCAGCTCGGCCGAGGCCGAGCGGGGGGGGGGGGGGGTTCTTTGTTTTATTTTTATTTTATGTTTTTGGTTTGTTTTGTCTTTTCTTATGCTTTTTTGTATTTTATTTTAATCTTTAATATATTTTAGTTTAAATAAAATACAATAATAGTCCCTAAATTAGTATTACTAAATATCCCACTTGCACAAGCAATTTAGCACATTTTAGAAAGTAGTTTGTATTTGTTTATTAATTTACGAGCATTTAATTAATAGTTTTACCACTATTTTATTTATTATAGTGCATTTAACTACTTTATAACAGTGTGTCTTCTCCACCAATATTTATTATGAATTACTTGCTACATTTAGAACATTTTAGTTTTGACTTTTCAAAACTTTTCTAGTTTGACTTTATTTCAAATTTGAATTTGAACGAGTTTTGAATCATTGCGAGATTATCAACAGTAATCGTGGTGACGTGGCAACATTAGTAGAGGGTTACTATAGCTTAATTATCCGGGCGTCACAATTCTCCTCCACTACAAGAAATCTCGTCCCGAGATTTAAGAGGGGGATTAAGGGGGAAAGGATTTGGTTACGAAATTCTAACGAATCTCCTCGGTCTCGGTTGTCCTTCTCGAAGAGGTCGATCCATTATATTGACGTCTTCATAGCTCGGCTTCAGGTCATCATGATGAAGTTGTCATCCTTTCTTCGGAGTCTTCATTGTATGTATGAAGGACAAGGGGTGACTTCGGAAGAACGGACCTCTGAAAGGTTGACTATCTGGTTGATAACATCGGGGATCGTGGCGGAAAGTAACTCTCGAATGGAAACTTAAGACAATATCGAGAGCAAGGTAAGTAGGTACCATGAGAAGTTTTGAGCGGGTGAATCGTTCGATGCCTGAAACAAAGTGTGAAAGGGGTTCAAGCAGCGAGAGTAAGTATTGCGTCTGATACCAGAATAGAGCACTAGGAAGGTGGCCCGTGAATTAAATACGAAGCCAAGCGTGAGGAATAACCATTAGAAACAGGGTTTTACAGGAGAGTCAGGTTTCGATCCTGTGGAACTGTAGGTTATGGGCCCACCATGTGGGTTAAAAGTAGGAAGGGCGGTGACATCTTGCACGATCATGTAAGCAAGGCATGTCAGAGGATAGTCTGTCGGTTATGTCGGCAACAACATCGGTACCAAGGGCGAGGGACGAAGAGAACCATTTTCCTGCTCGTTGAACAAGGCGGACCAGTAGGCAAAGTTCTCGTCCATCGGTGGTTACCGGAATGTCATCAACAAAAGTAACAGGGTCTTTCTGACAGAATTGAACACCGAGTTGGTTACATAAGCAGGGAATTGTTACTGCTTAGATCATATTGATCGCAAGAAAGGTTAAAGAAAACAATGGGAAGGAAAATGTGTTTAAACACATATTTCAGGGGTATATCCTTTCCAAGGATAAGCAGAGCATGATATCCATGACAGGATAGGAAGTAGAAAACCATTTAGGTAAGGGGAGAGGATTTCATGACATAGCCCAAACAACGGTATTTGGATAATGGACAAAGAAAATTTAGCATTGTTCATCAAATGCTCTTATTGAAAATCGGAGTACCACAGACATGCTTCGAGGTAGCATTGGCATGGTCTTCAAGCAAAGGTCAGACTTTGGATACAAAGGATCCATCGGAAACAACTTGTAGAATAAGTTTTACAATTTCCTCATGGTAGAAAGGATAGCCTTGCTAAAAAGGAAATATAACAATAGGTCCTCCGGTCAGGTGTGCTAGGCATGACATCACCTTAACGAGTCATATAAAGACCGATGTTATAACTCTTGGAAATATGTTCCAACCATCATATCGGACCGAGATTCAGATCTGATTGGTGTCAGGATAACTCAGACTCAGGAGGCCCGAGGAGAAAAGGTGCGACACAAATTGTCGAGATGACTGTGTAAGATTCCCGGGAAATGTACTATGGAAGCGAGTTCCAAAGCAAGAGTTCATCCTTAAATCAAGGGGAGGGTGAGGAGGTGGCTGATGGGCTCAGCGACAATTCATTGAGATTTACAAAAGGTGGGTTTCCACAATTATGTGAACAAGGAGATAACATTTGTCAGATCCAATGATATAATGATGTATGCTTGAGGAAAACATACACAATTTAAACATTGGTTCAAAGGTGCACCCGAAATATGGGCTTAGGTAGCATGATCAATGTTAGAATGGTGATTCGGTAACCAATGGTCTAAGAATGAATTATTGACCATTAACTTCAAAGCAATAGGGTCGCTAGAAGTTTTGAATTTTACACATCACAGTCCATCTGTCGGTATTCCGGTTAGAGACAACATGGGGACCCAGAACTGAATGTAGACGGCAAGAGGTATCACTTGTACCAAGAATTCTTAAAGAGGTGGCGAAATTCTCATGACTTTCTTGACATAAAAGATGGTAATACTTCCAAGGTAAAGAAGAACAACTGCTGGCTAGCAAGGATCTCAAGGTATAACACAAAACACAAACAAGTTTGTGTTGAACGGAAGGAAATAAAGTGGTCGATGATAACACGAATCATCGAGGGGCAAGGATGGTATTACCCATCAAGAATTTGATATATATATCTTGGAAGAGCTTAGGATGTTGATGATGATCACGACACAGTTGTCGAGAGATTTCATGAAGATGTAATCGGTCGGCGATGACATCAAGTCAATAGGAATGATGAAGCGAAAGGTTATTGGAACCACGGGTACAACACAAACTCAAAATCTAGCTTGTTGTTCAAGGCGAAATGATATGATGAGGAAGAGCGACGTAAGCTTAGCTCATCATTGAAAATTGTGCTCCGGAAAGAAGGACCAGGTAGCACGGTTAAAATTGAGCACGATAACGATATAGCCGATCAGGCTAGGAAAGACTTAAAGGATTAATAAACTTGTAAGCAACGGAAATTACTTAGGGTTATCGAACCGAAATGCGGAATCGGTGTTCTCGATTGACGACAACCCAGAACCCGAGAAAATTGGAATCAGTGAGAAATAATAGTTGATGAAGAACCCATAATAAGTTATGCAGTTCCATGATATTCTTGAGATAGCAGAGTTTAATACTCAACGGTATATCAAAGTAAAGGTTGGACAGGTGCAATGATCTGCAGAAGACAAGTACTTCAACTTGTCCAAGAAATGGTATTTAAAAGGAGAACATGGTCAGAACCACGATTGAAAAAGGCCAGATCCCAGATATAAGATGAACTTATACCCAGGGAATAATTAATTTAAGAGAAGCTTTAATGATAAGATCTAAATCGTGTCCATGGGCATGAACACAAAGTTCAAGGTCGACTCCCACTTCTCCAGTGCATAACCTTTCATTCACTTCTCGCATTCGATGAAGTTGTATGGTAGAAAATTATCTGGTAAAATACCAGAAGGGTATGGCTTGTGAAAACCTTCGGGTTCATACGGTTTTTAGGGAAGGTATAGGTTCAATCCATCAGGGCATCTTAGAAACATATACCTCAAACTTCAAGAGTAAAATCACCAGCTCAAAAGTAGAGTATGGTTATCAAGCAGAGGATACAAATTACCAAAGGCATTATATATCCATGGAAATGATCACAAGGTTATTGAATATGAAGGACACTGTCGGATAATAACCCAACAAGGGGTCTTGTGGTCTACAACGGAGCTGATGCGAGTATCGGTACTCTATCAGAGGAAGAAGGAATGAAAGGGCATCGGACTATAAGAACAACTGACTAACTCAAGGCTTAAATGCAAAGGAATTATGAATTCCAAGACAAGGGATCAGAAGCAATGCTCTGATTAGGGATGGATAAGCTGAATAGACTTAGGGATACAACCGATCAAGGCATTGATTGGTCAAGAACCATCTCATATCCAAATGACGTCTGAGCCGGAAGAATGAATTCTGGGATCTGATTGAGGAATGCAAGCATTCACAACAAATTGAATCAACGGACTCAAAATGATAATGACAAGGGATGCCAATAAGATTACGAGACTTATGGGATTAAACATAATGCAAGCAAGCAAGAATTTCAAGAGCAATAGACTGCTTAGGATTTTCGACAGATCGAATAGTATCTCGAAGACTTTTGTGAAATACTTGAATCAACTGGGGATGAGCGGATACTCGGTAAGTGCAAGAATTATCCATAGGGGTATTCAGGTGACAAAGAACAGCAAGGCAGTAAGCTCAAAGGATTCTCGGAAAAACAGAGAGAATTTCGGGGTATCTTGTAATAACAAGATCAACTGGGAAACATTGTATGAATGGCGAGTATACGTGGTTATCCATAGGAGTTTATCAATGAAAGGGAATTGCAAAAGCGATGAAAACAAGTTCTCGGGTTATCAGCGGAGAGTATCTTCAGGGTCTTCACATGCAGCAGACGATCATCAGTAATAAGGGGCTCTCCGGGTGAAAGTGATAACGAGATCCTAATGTTAGATTTAGCAAAATTCACTTATCCCGAATAGAAGAGAGCTCAGAGTCCCAGAGTATAGACAAGGAGTAAAATATCCTAATACCACCCAATGGCAACGTGGGTCCGTAAGCCACACAGCCATGTTAGTAAAAGTTTTTCAATGACTAGACTCGACTTCGGCCAAGGAGTTGGAAAGGGGGATTCCTACAGGCAGTTGGCTCTGATACCAACTTGTGACGCCCCCGATTTAATCGTACACTAATCATGCACGCAAACGTGTACGATCAAGATCAGGGACTCACGGGAAGATATCACAACACAACTCTAAAACATAAATAAGTCATACAAGCATCATAATACAAGCCAGGGGCCTCGAGGGCTCGAATACAAGTGCTCGATCATAGACGAGTCAGCGGAAGCAACAGTATCTGAGTACAGACATAAGTTAAACAAGTTTGCCTTAAGAAGGCTAGCACAAACTGGGATACAGATCGAAAGAGGTGCAAGCCTCCTGCCTGGGATCCTCCTAACTACTCCTGGCCATCATCAGCGGGCTGCACGTAGTAGTAGGCACCTCCGGTGTAATAGGAGTCGTCGTCGACGGTGGCGTCTGGCTCCTGGGCTCCAGCATCTGGTTGCGACAACCAGGTAGAGAGGAAAGGGGGGAAAAGAGGGAGAAAAGCAACCATGAGTACTCATCCAAAGTACTCGCAAGCAAGGAGCTACACTACATATGCATAGTTATATGTGTAAAGGGCCATATCGGTGGACTGAACTGCAGAATGCGAGAATAAGGGGGGATAGCTAGTCCTGTCGAAGACTACGCTTCTGGCAGCCTCCATCTTGCAGCATGTAGAAGAGAGTAGATTGAAGTCCTCCAAGTAGCATCGCATAGCATAATCCTACCCGGCGATCCCCTCCTCGTCGCCCTGTTAGAGAGCGATCACCGGGTTATATCTGGCACTTGGAAGGGTGTGTTTTATTAAGTATCCGGTTCTAGTTGTCATAAGGTCAAGGTACAACTCCGGGTCGTCCTTTACCGAGGGACACGGCTATTCGAATAGATAAACTTCCCTGCAGGGGTGCACCACATAACCCAACACGCTTGATCCCATTTGGCCGGACACACTTTCCTAGGTCATGCCCGGCCTCGGAAGATAAACACGTCGCAGCCCGACCTAGGCTCAACAGAGAGGTCAGCAACAAGAAAATAAAGTTTCTATGATCTGATCGTGGAGGTGAATATTTGAGTTACGAGTTTGGTCTTCATTTGAAACAATGTGGAATAGTTTCGCGACCCACGCCACCTGGAACACCACAGCGTAATGGTGTGTCCGAACGTCGTAACCGTACTTTATTAGATACTAGGAAAATTGACCGTGCGTTGCAACGGGAAATACATTGTGAAAATGTAAAGGAAAACATGAAAATATGATTCCCTACATCACGTACAACGATGTGACATCGCATGTGTCATTGCTTACAATCTTGTCATCGGCTCATTAGTGGCCGAGCTTGAAAGAAAAGCTGGGCGGGCCGAACAAAAGGAAAAACACAAATTTTTAGGCATTACTCAGTAATCCATACCTTTTGTTCTCATTGAATTTCACCTTTTATGTTTAATAAGCAAGTTACAAGCAAGACGATCTCATACTCTAAAAGGACTTTGGATTCCTGACTAAAATATATTTGCTCATCTTCTATTTTTACGTATGAATGAATCGATAACAAAGTGCATAAATTTACTTTCAGTTCGACCAATGGGCTCAAAAAAGCACTTCTCATCTTTATTAGAAATTGCCCAATGGAGTCAGGAGGTGAACATGGAGCCCGGAGAGATGGGGGCGGTGTGACGGTGAGGTTCCGAATGAAGGCTTGAAGAAGTTCACTATCAAATGAAGCAAAATTGAGCATTATATCAACCACAAAAAATCATATCAACTGTCCAAACTACAGTCACGATCTGAACACATGAAAGTAGTGTAGCAATATCTTCTTTGTACAAAATATCTCAGAAAAGTTTACACTATCTTCTATTTGCAAAAAACATTTGTTCTAAAAAAAGTAAAATATACATCATCTTCTAGTACAAATATCTTCTCCTCTGAACAATCACACCGAGCAAATTTAGTACCAGTTGTGCTCTGGAAGTATGTATATATATACACAAATAGATTCAGAAGTTAAGAACGTAGTCAGAAATGTTAGTGATACGTCTCCAACGTATCTATAATTTTTGATTGTTCCATGCTATATTATATTCTGTTTTGGATGATTAATGGGCTTTATTATACACTTTTATATTATTTTTGGGACTAACCTATTAACCGGAGGCCCAGCCCAAATTGTTGTTTTTTTGCCTATTTCAGTGTTTCGCAGAAAAAGAATATCAAACGGAGTCCAAACGGAATGAAACCTTCAGGAATGTGATTTTCGGAACAAACGTGATCCAGAGTACTTGGAGTGGACGCCAAGCAACCAACGAGGCGACAATGAGGCAGGGGCACGCCCACCCCCACCCCCAGGTGCGCCCTCTACCCTCATGGGCTCCTCGTGGCTCCGCCGACCTACTTCTTCCTCCTATATATACCTACGTACCCCCAAACCATCGAGGAGCACCACGAAAACCTAATTCCACCGCCGCAACCTTCTGTACCCGTGAGATCCCATCTTGGGGCCTTTTCCGGCGTCCTGCCGGAGGGGGCATCGATCACGGAGGGCTTCTACATCAACACCATAGCCTCTCCGATGATGTGTGAGTAGTTTACCTCAGACCTTCGGGTCCATAGTTATTAGCTAGATGGCTTCTTCTCTCTCTTTGGATCTCAATACAAAGTTCTCCTCGATTCTCTTGGAGATCTATTTGATGTAACTCTTCTTTTTGCGGTGTGTTTGTCGAGATCCGATGAATTGTGGGTTTATGATCCAGATTATCTACGAACAATATTTGAATCTTCTCTGAATTCTTTTATGTATGATTGGTTATCTTTGCAAGTCTCTTCGAATTATCAGTTTGGTTTGTCCTACTAGATTGATCTTTCTTGCAATGGGAGAAGTGCTTAGCTTTGGGTTCAATCTTGCGGTGCTCGATCCCAGTGACAGTAGGGGAAACGACGCGCATTGTATTGTAGCCATCGAGGATAAAAAGATGGGGTTTATATCATATTGCATGAGTTTATCCCTCTACATCATGTCATCTTGCTTAAAGCGTTACTCTATTCTTATGAACTTAATACTCTAGATGCATGCTGGATAGCGGTCGATGTGTGGAGTAATAGTACTAGATGCAGGCAGGAGTCGGTCTACTTGTCACGGACGTGATGCCAATATACATGATCATACCTAGATATTCTCATAACTATGCTCAATTCTATCAATTGCTCAACAGTAATTCGTTTACCCACCGTAATACTTATGCTATCTTGAGAGAAGCCACTAGTGAAACCTATGGCCCCCGAGTCTATCTTCCATCATATTAATCTCCCGTCAACAAGCTATTTCTGGCGCCGTTTATTTTGCTTTCTTTACTTTTAGTCTTTATCATAAAAATACCAAAAATATTATCTTATCATCTCTATCAGATCTCACTCTCTTAAGTGACCGTGAAGGGATTGACAACCCCTTTATCGCGTTGGTTGCGAGGTTCTTATTTGTTTGTGTAGGTGCGTGGGACTCGAGCATGGTCTCCTACTGGATTGATACCTTGGTACTCAAAAACTGAGGGAAATACTTATGCTACTTTACTGCATCACCCTTTCCTCTTCAAGGGAAAACCAACGCAGTGCTCAAGAGGTAGCAAGAAGGATTTCTGGCGCCGTTGCCGGGGAGGCTACGCACAAGTCAAGACATACCAAGTACCCATCACAAACTCTTATCCCTCGCATTACATTATTTGCCATTTGCCTCTCGTTTTCCTCTCCCCCACTTCACCCTTGTCGTGTTATTCGCCCTCTCTTTCCGTTCGCCTCTTTTTCGCTTGCTTCTTGTTTGCTCGTGTGTTGGATTGCTTGCTTGTCACGATGGCTCTACCTAGATTTGGTGAACTTCACCTTAAAAGGTTAGAAGAGATTGAAAGCAACGTCAGAAGTTTTATGACCTTACAATTTGAGCATAATAATTTCTTTAGAAATGAGCTTAAGGAACAAAAAAGCTCTATGAGATATATGAATAAAGAGCTCGATGATATGTCTAAGGAATTTTATGGTTTGAAATCTCAGATTGCTCATCTCGAAAAATTAATAGCTGAAATCTCGGATAAGCAGGCCACCTTAGTTAATAAGATGGCCGCTAAACCGGATAATTTTTATGAGAGTAAAGATGAAGATCTAAAAGTTATTGATGTGTCCCCTATTAAATCTTTGTTTTGCAATATGAATCTTGATAATGATGGGACTGGAGATGAGTCAACTTTAGTTAGAAGGCGTCCCAAAAATTCGGAGTTTTTAGATCTTGATGCAAAATTTGGTAAAAGTGGGATTGAAGAGGTCAAAACTTTAGATATCAATGAACCCACTATCTTGGATTTCAAGGAATTTAATTATGATAATTGCTCTTTGATAGATTGTATTTCCTTGTTGCAATCCGTGCTAAATTCTCCTCATGCTTATAGTCAAAATAAAGCTTTTACTAAACATATCGTTGATGCTTTGATGCAATCTTATGAAGAAAAACTTGAGTTGGAAGTTTCTATCCATAGAAAACTTTATGATGAATGGGAACCTACAATTAAAATTAAAATTAAAGATCATGAATGCTATGCTTTGTGTGATTTGGGTGCTAGTGTTTCCACGATTCCAAAAACTCTATGTGATTTGATAGGTTTCCGCGAATTTGATGATTGTTCTCTAAACTTGCACCTTGCGGATTCCACCATTAAGAAACCTATGGGAAGAATTAATTATGCTCTTATTGTTGCAAATAGGAACTATGTGCCCGTAGATTTTATTGTTCTTGACATGGATTGCAATTCTTCATGTCCTATTATTCTTGGTACACCTTTCCTTAGAACAATTGGTGCAATTATTGATATGAAGGAAGGGAATATTAGATTCCAATTTCCGTTAAGGAAAGGCATGGAACACTTTCCTAGAAACAAAATAAGATTACCTTATGAATCTATTATGAGAGCCACTTATGGATTGCCTACCAAAGATGGCAATGCCTAGATCTATCCTTGCTTTTATGCCTAGCTAGGGGCGTTAAACGATAGCGCTTGTTGGGAGGCAACCCAATTTTATTTTAGTTTTTTACTTTTTGCTTCTTTTTAGGAATAAATCTTTGATCTAGCCTCTGGTTAGATTATTTTTTTGTGTTTTAATTAGTGTTTGTGCCAAGTTAAACCTATAGGATCTTCTTGGATAATAGTTATTTGATCTTGCTGAAAATTCCAGAAACTTTCTGTTCACGAAAACAATTGTTAAAAATCACTAGAACGTGATAAAATATTTATTCCAATTGCAGAAGATCAATAAACAAATTGTTTAGGCCGTCCTATTTTGGTAGATGTTTCTAAGTTCCAGAAGTTTGCGTTAGTTACAGATTACTACAGACTGTTCTGTTTTTGAGGATTCTGTTTTTCGTGTGTTGTTTGCTTATTTTGATGAATCTATGGCTAGTAAAAGAGTTTATAAACCATAGAGAAGTTGGAATACAGTAGGTTTAACACCAATATAAATAAATAATGAGTTCAATACGGTACCTTGAAGTGGTGTTTTGTTTTCTTTCGCTAACGGAGCTCACGAGATTTTCTGTTAAGTTTTGTGTTGTGAAGTTTTCAAGTTTTGGGTAAGGATTTGATGGATTATGGAACAAGGAGTGGCAAGAGACTAAGCTTGGGGATGCCCAAGGCACCCCAAGGTAAATCTAAGGACACCAAAAAGACAAAGCTTGGGGATGCCCCGGAAGGCATCCCCTCTTTCGTCTTCGTCCATCGGTAACTTTACTTGGGGCTGTATTTTTATTCACCACATGATATGTGTTTTGCTTGGAGCGTCTTGTATGATTTGAGTCTTTGCTTTTTAGTTTACCACAATCATCCTTGCTGTACACACCTTTCGAGAGAGACACACATGATTCGGAATTTATTAGAATACTCTTTGTGCTTCACTTATATCTTTTGAGCTATATAGTTTTTGCTCTAGTGCTTCACTTATATCTTTTAGAGCACGGCGGTGGTTTTGTTTTATAGAAACTATTGTTCTCTCATGCTTCACTTATATCATTTTGAGAGTCCTACAAAACAGCATGGTAATTTGCTTAAATTGAGAAATTAGTCCTAATATGATAGGCATCCAAGATTAGTAAAAAACTTTCTTATAAGTGCGTTGAATACTAAGAAAAGTTTGATGCTTGATGATTGTTTTGAGATATGGAGGTAGTGATATTAAAGTTGTGCTAGTAGAGTAGTTGTGAATTTGAGAAATACTTGTGTTGAAGTTTGCCAGTCCCGTAGCATGCACGTATGGTAAACGTTGTGTAACAAATTTGAAACATGAGGCGTTCTTTGATTGTCCTCCTTATGAGTGGCGGTCGGGGACGAGCGATGGTCTTTTCCTACCAAACTATCCCCCTAGGAGCATGCGCGTAGTGCTTGGTTTTTGATGACTTGTAGATTTTTGCAATAAGTATGTAAGTTTTTATGAATAATGTTGAGTCCATGGATTATACGCACTCTCACCCTTCCATCATTGCTAGCCTCTTCGGTACCGTGCATTGCGCTTTCTCACCTTGAGAGTTGGTGCAAACTTCGCCGGTGCATCCAAACCTCGTGATACGATACGCTCTATCACACATAAACCTCCTTATATCTTCCTCAAAACAGCCACCATACCTACCTATTATGGCATTTCGATAGCCATTCCGAGATATATTGCCATGCAACTTTCCACAGTTCCGTTTATCATGACACGTTTTCATCATTGTCATATTGCCTTGCATGATCATGTAGTTGACATCGTATTTGTGGCAAAACCACCATGCATATTATTTCATACATGTCACTCTTGATTCATTGCCCATCCCGGTACACCGCCGGAGGCATTCATATAGAGTCATACTTTGTTCTAGTATCGAGTTGTAGTCATTGAGTTGTAAATAAATAGAAGTGTGATGATCATCATTCATAGAGCATTGTCCCAAAAAAAAGAGAAAGGCCAAATTGTCATGGAATTGTCACGGCAGATGTCCTAGCGAAAGTACTTAGTCGTGGAGCCATCGCAACTAGGAAGCAAGAAGGGGTTAATTAGGACAAAGGACACGATGTTTATACTGGTTCTGCCCCTTACGGTGAAGGTAAAAGCCTACGATCCAGTTTTGTGTGGGATTGCTTATGTCTCGATAACCAGGGAGCGAATCCGCTTGACCTAGCTCTCGATTTGATGTTACTTGACCTAAGCCGCCGCTGGATCGTCCCCTTATATACACGGGTTGACGCCCTGCGGCTTACAGAGTCCCGACCGGCTTATAAACAGTGTCCGACTCGGTGACTAGTTATTCTTGCCTTATAACACAAGTTACACACATATGGCGGTTTATCTCTACGGGCCTTAAATCACCCTTTGGGCCTTGGGCCCTTAGCTAACCCGCCATCTCCGGGAGTCGTCGTGGGCTTCATGAGTCGTCATAAGTATAACTCGGCCCCTCCTGGGCGGGTCATACTAATAACTATATCCCCAACATTAGGCCCCAGATTGATTTGAACTGGTTCATGTCAATCTTCAACACCTTAGAAAAAATCTTCTGCTCTCTATCGAGCGGAAACTTGTAACCCGCCATGACGTCATCTTCTGGATTTGCAACGACCCGCCATGACGTCATCTGTCATTAATTCATATTTTATCCAATATATCTCAACGGATCCTTATCTTTAATAACCATCCCGAGAATCGAGGTGTCCTGACGAGCTGGATACCCATAATTTTCGGTCTCCTCATTTTTCGCGCCCACTTATCAGTCTTTTCCTTATAAATAGGCACGACTGGTCTTTCTTCATTCACCCCTTTCCATCGTCTTCTTCCTCTCGCGACCCTACTACTGCTCGAGCTCCGCCGCCGCCGCAGCGCGCTTCGTCTTCCTCGACCCCGGCCGCTGCATCAACCTAAGCTTGTTCGGAGAACGGCAGCGACCCTCCGCAGTAGATCTGCGTCCGTAAGTCTCTGCTTTTCCGCACCTTAGATCCACATTAGGGTTTGCGAGTTCTTCTGTGTTCTTCGTTGTTCATCATGGATTCTTTGTAGTTTCTCCACCGCACCCTCTTTTGATCTAAAAGAAGTATAAAACTCATGCGGTAGCTGCCTCGCATCCATTTCAGATGGCAGTAGATCCCCTTTTCTTGTACAAGGCCTCTTTAAAACTGATGGATTCCTCTGTACTGGTTTTTTTAGGTTTAGAATATTTTTCCTTTTCTGAGCATCCGTTGATCCAAAATAATGACAGCAAACTGTGAAACCTGTTTTTATAACACTTAGTCAATGTCTGTACCTTGATAGATCCACCTAGCCATGGCGGCTCACACCACCGGCTTTAAATTGCAGTGCTTCAATAGATAACCTCAATCACACATGGCGGCTCAAATGATTTAACAGCTCATGGCGGCTTAAATAATCTGACATAATTAGCCATTAGGCCCCTTTATAAGCCGCCATTTAGAATATGCATTGAAATATTTCTCTCCGGCTTTAAATTTGAACCAGAAAGTTTACTCTGTCTTAGGCTTCTATCTTCACAATGCCACCCAAGGCACCCAAAGCACCCGTTACATGCAACTGGGTCAAATCCATCGTCACAGATAGCACACTTGATGATTTTGTGAAGACTGGCTATCTGCCAAAGAAGGAAGTCATGTCCTACCATGCTCCTGATCCAACAGAGGAAAAGCCTCAACCCCAAGAAGGGGAAGTCATCGTCTTTACTGATCACATGAACCGGGGCTTTTCTCCACCCGGCTCAAAGTTTTTCAGAGACGTCCTGCACTTTTTTGACCTCCGACCTCAAGATATCGGGCCCAACTCTGTATCTAATATTTGCAATTTCCAAGTGTTCTGTGAGGTGTACCTTGGAGAAGAACCCAACTTGCTGCTCTTCAAAGAATTATTTTATTTTAACCGCCAGAATGAACGTGCCAACGGGCCTAACTTGGAACTTGGTGGGATCTCAATCCAGCGACGAAGAGACTGCATTTTTCCATATGCCGATCCACCGAGTCACCCCAAAGACTGGAACCAGACATGGTTCTATTGTCAAGATACTTCTCCGGCTGGTGAGAACCCTCTGTCTGGCTTTCGCGCCCTGCGCCTCGAGTCCACGCATCCTCTACCAGATAAGCTGTCTCCTGCTGAACGCCAGAAACTTGCCCCCACCATGAGTAATGTCAAGGCTCTTTTGGGGAATGGCTTAAATGGCATCGATTTCGTCCGGGTTTGGCATGCCTGGCGGGTTATTCCATTGAGTCGCCGCCCTAGTTTGATGTGCTACTACACAGGCCAGAAGAATGATCCTCTGCGGCACAGCCCTAACAATTTACCTGACGACGTCATTGATGATATGACAAAGTCACTCCTGAATGAGAGCCTGGCAGACTTTGGCAAAGTAGGTTTGAGTCCTTTCTGCAAAGCTAACCCGGCTCCAGTGGTAAGCTAGTAATTTAAGCATTTTTACTCTCACCTTTGAGGTTTTACCTTTACTAAAAACTCTTGTTGAAATTCACAGGCCACTGATGAATTTTGGAAGGCCAAATATGATCATGAAGCTGCAAAGAAGGCCAGAAAAGCTAAGAAAGCCGCCATGAAAGCCGCCGCCAAGAAGAAAGGAAATAAACCCAACGCCTCAGACATGCTTCGACTAGAAGACACCTCTGAGTCAGAGGTAGCTCTTGATTCTCTAGGCTCCTTTTTCAACTATCTTATTGACACTGATAATCATCAGGAGGATACAGGAGCGAGTCATGCAGTGGTTGAAGAGGTAACTATTATTTCCTCCGACTCCGAGCCTTTGCCAAGACAGAAAGTCCGAAGAGTAACCCGGAAAGTAAGATTTTCACATCCTTTAGCTTACCAAGATCCTCAATTTCTTTTGAAGCGACAGATGCATGAGAGCCGGAGGCAGACCCGGACTAGCAAAGATGCGGAACTCTCCTTCGGCTTACCCAATGCACCAAAAAAGCGTCAGAACGAGGTCACCTTCGATTTATATCCCTCTTATCCTTTGGCGGGTCTCACTCGTCAACCACTCAATTCTTCTGACTCAAATTATCAGGAAACTTCATCTTCCTCCGGCGAGTCAATGCAGTCCAATTTGCTGGCTTTTAAAACCGCTCCAGGGTAATGATAACCTGCTGAACCTGTGTTCATTTCAATTTGTTGTATTTGTACTGACCTTTTAATCTTACGCAGCGGACAAGCAAAGCCCAGCAAAATGGCGAAGAAGAACAAGCCGGCCGAAGAGCCGATCTTAAATGAGCCGGAACTTGGAACGGCCGCACCTGAAGCCTCCACTCATGAGCCGCCGCCTGAGCCAGCCCATGATATACCAATGCCCACTGCTGACCCGCATGTCGAACATGCCGTCGATGGTTCTGAAAACCCAGAATTCCCTAGCCCGCGCAAGACGGATGATCCTCAAGATCTTGATGTCAAAATCACCAGACCGGCTTTGTTGAGCCGGGGAGGCCAACCGTGCTAGCCAAGTGTTCTGCCAAGGAGGAACTTCTGGAACGCCGTAGAACTAGACTTGATGTTGCTGATTCTACTCACATGAGTATCAGAGAAATCTTTTCTGGCTATATGAGCCAAGTGCACAGCAGCTGTGACATAGAAATTGACATGGTGAAACAGATGCACCAGAAGTTTGAGGTACAATCCTTTTCTCTGTACTTAATTATCCTTACTATACCAGCCCCCAAGTCTATTGCTTTTGATAAAATATGTTGTCGACTTAAAAACCAGCTTAGTAATATATGTAAGAAATCCGGCTTATCCTGTAGCCCCCAAGGGCCGGCTTAAGCAGCATGTTTGAACCGGTCCTTATCATGTTTGAATCGAAAAATTACTTGTAACAGCAATATGCATTAGCCCCCAAGTGCCAAATATCTTTGCTTGCAAAGTGCTTGGGACTTACTGTCATGAACCACCACTGTAAGCAAAATTCTTCAGTATACATTAGCCCCCAAGTGTCAAGTATCTTTGCTTGCAAAATGCTTGGGACTTAATAATGCATCATGATAATCCTGATTTTGACCCGGTATTTGTATAGGCCACCAATAGTCAATTTGAATCAGAAATATCTCACTTGAAGAATCGCCTGGAAGCACAGGAGATTGAGACCCAAAAAGCCAACTCCAAATTCGAGTTCAGCGTATCTGAACAAGAAAAACTGAAAAAAGGCTTTGAAGTGGAGAAGAAAGCCTGGGCTGATGAAAAGATTGCTTTAACCCAAAGATCCGAAGCAGCGGAGAAAGCCCTTGAAGAGGTAACCACTAAATTATCCGGCTTAAAACACCGTGTATCTCAGATGGTCTCCCGCAATCTTTGGTAAGTCGCCTCGCAAGTGTTAAATATTTGAATCTTTCTAATAAGCATAGTATTGTCATGAATTCACCTGACATTGTAATACAGGCCCCAGGAGCTCCAATCTTAACCAAAGCATGCTGATAAAGCTGAAGGCGGTTTATACGCTGGTGGAACAACTCTACACCGGATCTCAGCGTGCCTTGGCTGTAGTTGCCCTGTCAAACAAAGTCCCCACACTCCTGGCAGATGTACTGAAACGGCTTGCTGTGCTGCCCCAGCGATTCAATGAGTTAAGGTGATCTTCTACGAGAGCCGGAGCCGTAGCTACATTAAGCCGGGCCAAGGCGTGGCTACCGGAGCTAGACCCGGCCGACATCGCCATTGGATATACAAGCCTGAAGGAGGACGGCTCATCATTTGAACAGAAGGACTTCACCGCTTGTGTGAAGGAAATACTCCCCATGGCCACTCTGATTGGTAATGACACGGATCTTACTAAGTACCAACCGGGTTATGACGCAGAAAATCAGAGAATTCCAACGCCACATTATGCAGTGACCAGCCTGATCCCTCCAATTCGTATGCATACCTTCGCCCCTGAAGTTGATCCGACCGGATTAATTGATGATGAAGCTGAATTTGAAGCTTTGAGTGGCATTGACTAGTCATCATCAACCTTCCAGGACAGGGAACAAGATGGAGGAGCAGAAAGGGATGATCCGGAAGCTTCAGGCCAACAACACAATTGATCCATCGGGCGGCTCATATTTATGTTTTGCTGAAAAACAATGTTAATCATTTGGACTCGGGGAGTCATGTAATAGGGTAGAAAGAAACTTGGTTGTGTCGTGCTATCGTGCACGTGTTTGGTGCTCAACATTGTTTTAAGCCGCCATGTTATATTCACCCGTATTATACTTATCATATGTTTTCCTTATGCTTAAGAAATTTTTTGAACTGTCCTGCATATAGAAATAAATCACGAGACCCTTGGCAGTTTGTCGCAAGGCGGGTCATATATCTTACATAAAATCCGAAATATGAAAAATAGTCGTAGATAAGCCTGTGATGAATTACAGCTTTTAAAATACAACTATAATATCATACCTGTGATCCTTTGACTTATGCTGCCGGTTTATGTGACCCGAACAGGAAGGGTGGTAACCCAATCTTTAGAAGCTGCTCACTTCTAAATACATGATGCTTGTTGTCTGCTGGCGACTTATCGTCCCAAAACCCAAGCTGAGTTAGATTTACACCACACTTATACTTAGGTATGAATCAAGAAAAAAATCTCAAGACAAAATCAAAGAGTATGTTCAAAAAAAAAACTTAAGGCAAACAAGAAAAATTCCAGGCTTCTGATTCGAATACGATTAGTAAACCATTCCAAAGGGGCTAGGCTAGGATTCGAATACGATCATGTAGCCCCCAATGGCTTTCGCGTTGCGCCGATCAAAAGGGTACCGACAACTATGTTCTCTTTGGTTCGAATACGACCTATGTTTGAACAGGAAGCCCCCTAATGACATTGAGAGTTTTTTAACGACGTTGATTCGAATACGACCAACGTCGGGCCCAAAGGGGTTGAGCTGTGATTCAGATACGATCAAGAAGCCCCCTAGTGAGTTTGGCAGTGTGCCGATCAAAAGGGTATCGACAGCTATGTTCTCTTTGGTTCGAATACGACCTATGTTTGAACAGGAAGCCCCCTAGTGACCATGAATTTTAACGGCTAGATTCGAATACGATCATGAGCCGGACCAAGAGGGTTAAGCTAAATTCGAATACGATCAGCCCCCAATTGGTCGTTTTAGAATGATAAAGACATATGATTATTGAGGATGAAAAGGACAGAGGTCCTGCTTTATTACTTATCATAATATATACATCGTCAGAATATGTACATCATGAGAGCTGGTGGCTCAAGTGTAGTAAGGCCGAAGATGAGCAATGTTCCACGGCCGGCGGGTCTCCTCCTCCGATTTACGTGAGTCTTTGTGCTCTTGAACATCGATAAGATAGTATGACCCGTTGTTCAGGTTCTTGCTGACCACAAAGGGTCCTTCCCAAGGTGGGGATAGCTTGTGCGCATCAGACTGATCCTGGATGAGCCAGAGCACCAAGTCACCTTCCTGAAAGGTTCTGGACTTAACCTGGCAGCTGTGTTAACGGCGCAGATCTTGTTGTTAAATCGCCGAGCCGGCTGCTGCTAAGTCGCGCTTCTCATCTAACAGGTCAAGTGCATCCTGACGGGCTTGTTCATTATTAGCTTCAACGTAAGCCACCACGCGGGGCGAGTCATGACGGATGTCACTAGGTAGAACCGCCTCTGCACCATAAACCATGAAGAAAGGCGTGTAACTCGTAGACCTGTTGGGGGTAGTATTGATGTTCCATATCACAGAAGGTAACTCTTCTACCCAACAACCCGGCGTCCGCTGCAAAGGAACCATAAGCCGGGGCCTGATGCCTTTCAAGATTTCCTGATTGGCTCTTTCAGCCTGCCCATTGGATTGGGGGTGAGCTACTGATGAAAAATCAAGCCGGATATGCTCACGTTGACAGAACTCCTCCATGGCACCCTTGGACAGATTAGTACCATTGTCAGTTATAATACTGGGTGGAAAACCAAAGCGAAAGATCACCTTTTTCATGAATTGAACAGCCGTGGCTGCATCACACTTACTGACTGGCTCTGCCTCAACCCACTTTGTCAATTTTTCAACCGCCACCAAGAGGTGGGTCTTTTTATCTTTGGACCTTTTGAAAGGCCCAACCATGTCGAGTCCCCAGACTGCAAACGGCCAAGTAATTGGAATCATCCTCAATTCTTGAGCCGGTACATGAGCCCATCGTGAGAATTTCTGACAACCGTCACATTTACTGACCAGATCTTCCGCGTCAGCATGAGCCGTCAGCCAATAAAATCCATGACGAAAAGCCTTGGCCACAAGGGATTTTGAACCGGCATGATGGCCACAATCTCCTTCATGAATCTCACGAAGAATTTCTTGACCCTCCTCAGGAGAGACACAACGTTGAAACGCCCCAGTGACACTGCGATGATGTAACTCCCCATTGGCATTCGTCATTGACTTAGACCGCCGGGTTATCTGCCTAGCCAAGGTTTCGTCCTCAGGCAGCTCGCCCCTGGTCATGTAGGCCAAATATGGCACGGTCCAATCTGGGACGATGTGAAGAGCCGCCACCAATTGTTCTTCCGGGTCAGGAACAGCCAAGTGTTCCTCTGTAGGCAATTTGACAGAAGGGGTATGCAGAACATCCAAAAAAGTGTGCTTAAAGCATCGGTCGCCTCGTTCTTTCTACGATCAATGTGCTCCACCTGGTAACCTTTGAAGTGTCCAGAAATGGCGTCAACTTCCCGGCGATAAGCTGCCATAAGAGGATCCTTAGAATCCCACTTGCCTGATACTTGTTGAGCCACCAAATCTGAATCGCCAAAGCACCTTACCCGGCTTAAGTTCATTTCCTTAGCCATCCGAAGACCATGGAGCAAGGTCTCATACTCAGCTGCATTGTTAGTACAGGGAAACATCAACCGGAGTACATAAAAAAATTGTCACCTCGAGGGGAAGCTAAGACAACTCCAGCCCCCGAGCCTTCCAATTGCCTGGACTCATCAAAATGAATAGTCCAATATGTGTTGTCCGGCTTTTCTTCAGGCATCTGCAGCTCCGTCCAATCGTTGATGAAGTCCACCAGTGCTTGAGACTTGATAGCAGTGCGTGGCACATACTTTAAAACATGAGGCCCAAGTTCAATGGCCCACTTGGCGACTCGTCATGTGGCTTCTCTATTTTGAATGATATCTCCCAAAGGAGCAGAACTGACCACGGTAATGGGGTGACCTTGGAAGTATTGCTTAAGCTTCCGGCTTGCCATGAACACCCCATAAACAAGTTTCTGCTAATGTGGATATCTTTGCTTGGACTCAATAGCACCTCACTGGTGTAGTAAACCGGCCGTTGAATCAGATGTTCCTTGCCAGCCTCCTTGCGCTCCACCACAATGGCCACACTGACGGCCCGTGTGTTAGCAGCCACATACAGCAATAAAGGCTCCTTATCAATAGGAGCAGCAAGGACCGGCGGCTCAGATAACTGTCTCTTCAAATCTTCAAAGGCAGCATTAGCAGCATCACTCCAGACAAAGTCGTCCTTCTTCTTCATCATCTGATACAGCTGTATGGCCTTCTCACCTAACCGGCTTAAAGCAGGAATACGACCCGCCAGACGCTGAACATCATTGATACACGCCGGTTTAGCCAAAGAGGTGATTGCCTTGATCTTCTCCGGGTTAGCCTCAATGCCTCTGTTAGAGACCAGAAAACCCAAAAGCTTGCCAGCTGGCACTCCAAAAACGCACTTGGCCGGGTTAAGCATCATCTTGTAGACCCGGAGATTATCAAAGGTTTCCTTCAGATCATCTATCAAGGTCTCCTTCTCTCTGGACTTCACGATAATGTCATCCACATAAGCATGAACATTGCGCCCAATCTGACTGTGGAGACAGTTCTGCACACATCGCTGATAAGTCGCCTGGGCACTTTTAAGCCCAAAAGGCATAGACACATAACAGAAGGCTCCAAACGGATTGATCAAAGCCGTCTTCTCCTGGTCCTTAACTGCCATTTTGATCAGATGATATCCAGAATAAGCATCCAGAAAGCTCAAACGCTCACAACCCGTCGTAGCATCAATGATTTGATCAATGCGAGGAAGAGCAAAAGGATCAGCCGGACAAGCCTTGTTTAAGTCCGTGTAATCCACACACATACGCCAGGTGCCGTTCTTCTTGAGTACAAGCACTGGGTTAGCCAACCACTCTGGGTGAAAAACTTCAACAATAAACCCGACCGCCAAGAGCCGGGCCACCTCCTCACCAATAGCTTTACGCCTCTCCTCATTAAACCGCCGAAGAAACTGCCTGACCAGCTTAAATTTTGGATCAATATTAAAAGTGTGCTCAGTGAGTTCTCTCGGTACACCCAGCATGTCAGAAGGTTTCCCTGCAAAGATGTCCCGGTTCTCACGGATGAACTCGATGAGCGCGCTTTCCTATTTGGGATCCAAATTGGCACTGATACTGAACTGCTTAGATGAGTCGCCTGGAACAAAATCAACAAGCTTGGTGTCATCGGCTGACTTAAATTTCATTACCGACTCATGTTCCGTGGTTGGCTTCTTCAAAGACGTCATGTCCGCCAGGTCAACATTGTCCTTATAAAACTTCAACTCCTCTGCTGCACAAATAGATTTAGCGTAAGCAGCGTCACCTTCCTCGCATTCCAAAGCTATCTTCCGGCTCCCATGCACTGTGATGGTGCCCTTGTGACCCGGCATCTTGAGCTGCAAGTAAACGTAGCACGGCCGTGCCATGAACTTTGCATAAGCCGGCCGCCCAAACAGTGCGTGATATGGGCTTCGGATTTTGACCACCTCAAAGGTTAATTTATCAGCCCTGGAATCATGCTCATCCCCAAAGGCTACTTCCAGTTTGATCTTACCCACTGGGTACGCCGACTTATCGGGCACTACTCCATGAAAAAACAGTGTTGGACGTCTTGAGATTTTTATCAGTCAATCCCATGCGACGAAAGGTCTCATAATAAAGGATGTTGATGCTGCTGCCTCCATCCATGAGAACTTTTGTGAATTTGTATCCACCAACTTGAGGTGCCACCACTAAGGTCAAGTGACCCGGATTGTCAACCCGGGGAGGGTGATCCTCCCTACTCCATATAATGGGCTGCTCAGACCATCTCAGATGACGAGGGACCGCCGGCTCAATAGCGTTCACGGCCCTCTTATGAAGTTTCTGGTCCCTTTTGCACAAACTGGTGGTGAACACATGATATTGTCCGCGATTCAACTGCTTTGGGTTACTCTGATACCCGGATTGCTGCCGCCACCTGAACCGCCTCCAGGTCCGTGATGGCCATCAAACATGTTAGAATTCTTGAAAGCCTTCATGATCGTACAGTCTTTCCACAGGTGAGTGGCTGGCTTCTCCCGGGTGTCGTGTCTTAGACAGGGCTCATTTAGCAACTGCTCAAAGGTGGGACCTGACCCGCCAGACCAAGGAGGTGGCCTCCCCTTACGTCGTTGATTATTACCCTGTGCATTAGCCACAAACTCCGAGCTACCGTCAGCCTTACATTTATTATTACCTCCTTGATTCGTCGGGTTATGTTGAAGACCCTTAGCATTGACGTTCTTCTTTCCCTTCCCTGTCTTCTCTTCGTCGGACGCGGGATCCTTGGTACTATCAGAGTCGGCGTATTTGACTAGAGCCGCCATCAGCTGGCCCATGTCATTGCAATCGCGTTTGAGCTGCCCCAGCTTCTGCTTCAGAGGTTCAAAACGGCAATTTTTCTCCAACATTAAGACTGCAGAGCCGGCATCCATCTTATCAGATGAATGTATTATTTCCTTCACCCGGCGCACCCAATGGGTCGTGGACTCACCTTCCTCTTGCTTGCAATTAGTCAAGTCCACAATCGACATGGGCTGCTTGCATGTGTCCTTGAAGTTCTGAATAAACTGGGCCTTTAACTCGGCCCAGGAACCAATGGAATTAGGTGGCAGTCCCTTTAACCAAGTGCGGGCCGTTCCATCCAGCATCATAGTGAAGTACTTGGCCATTGCCGCGTCGCTGACCTCCAGCAACTCCATGGCCATCTCATAACTTTCAATCCGCGCCCGGGCTGTAAACCAGCCGTGTAGTTAGGCACCTTTCGAGGCCCCTTAAAATCCTTGGGAAAACGCTCATTACGCGGTGTTGGCAGTAAGCAAGGGACACCTCCGGTTCTCGTGGTTGCACCTGCTTCAATAGAAGTCGTCGGATGGACCGGAAAAGATTGATAAGCCGCCCGCTCAGCCGCCTGCTGAACCGCCCGCTCTGCCTCTGGGCGTGTCCTGTCCTGATCAACCAAGTTAGGGGCTCCATCACGCGTCGGGTCATGCCCGCACGGTTGGTCACGGCGCCGGGCGTTGCTTGAAACTGCAGCCGAGTCCATATGCCTGCTATAGCTCGGGCTCCGGCTTGGGCGAGGGGTCGAATGAATCCTGTCTCGACTATAAGAATATGCTTCCTGCTGTGCCAGAGCCGTCTGAAGAAGTTCTGTGACCCTTCGCGTTTCGACCGCTGTCGGAGAGTCGCCTTCCACTGGGAGAGCCGCCAATCGTGCCGCCGCAGCAATCATGTTCTCCAACGGGTTAGAATAATGACCCGGAGGTGTCGGTACATACTGAGGCGGAGCTGTGTTCACTCGAGGAGTTTCCATCACCCGTGCTTTAACCGGCATCCCAGCTCCAGGCGTCACAGCCGGGTTTACATCCGGTGGATTACTGGGGCCTGCATCGAGTGTGCGGAAGAGGTTTCTTGGATCATAAATCGAAGGCAGACGGGATTGGGACTTCTGGTGCCTTCTCCTCATGACCTCGTTTGATGCATTTAAGTCCATCATAAGCTGGAACGCTTCTGATTGAAGCTGCTGGGCTCGAGCATCCAAAGCCGCTCGTTCTATGGCCAGTCTGGTGTCCTCAAATGCTAGGTTTTCCTTGGCTTGTGCTATCTCCTTATGCAACCGTGCCACCTCTGTATCATGCTCAGCTTGATCCGCCAGATTAACCGTAGCGGTTAACAAGGTTGTCAGCCTATCCATGAGATCTATTAGTATCTGAGCCGGCGAGCGCACAGGGCCTCCTGCCCCGGCTGCCGCTGACCCGGAGGTTATTGCTGCCGCAGCTGTAGAGTTTTGACCGGGTTGAGTGCCACCCATGAAGATCCCTACTCTGCTTGGCGGCTCAAAGGGGTCTGGAATACTGCTGCCATCGGAACAGCCCCCAAGCCCGCCGTCTTGTAGTTGATACAACGAATCTGTCTCACCCATGGACGACTCACCATCAGAATAGATGGCCGTCTCACCGCCAGACACGGATCCTTCAGAAAGTTCTCCTCCATGGTTACATCCCACGAAGGCACGCTTCACGGCGGGCGGAGCCTGGGCAGGTCTCGCACGCTGAGCCGTCTCGATGATGTCGGTGCAGATATCCGGCTCAGGGCCCGGCTCGCCGATCCGGCCGATGAAGACGTGAATTCCGCCAAAGGGGACCCGGTACCCGTACTCAATTGAGCCGGCGTCGGGGCCCCAGCCTACGTCGTCGATGTAGAGCTTGCCGCGACGACTCTTGGTCATCCGGCCCACAGCGTATCCCTTGAGCCCTTCGAATCTGCCCTTCAAGAACTCAAATCCACCGTGCGCTGGCCCCACGGTGGGGGCCAACTGTCATGGAATTGTCACGGTAGATGTCCTAGCGAAAGGACTTAGTCGTGGAGCCATCGCAACTAGGAAGCAAGAAGGGGATAATCGGGACAAAGGACACGAGGTTTATACTGGTTCGGCCCCTTACGGTGAAGGTAAAAGCCTACGATCCAGTTTTGAGTGGGATTGCTTATGTCTCGATAACCAGGGAGCGAATCCGCTTGACCTAGCTCTCGATTTGATGTTACTTGCCCAAAGCCGCCGCTGGATTGTCCCCTTATATACACGGGTTGATGCCCTGCGGCTTACAGAGTCCCGGCCGGCTTATAAACAGTGTCCGGCTCGGTAACTAGTTATTCTTGCCTTATAACACAAGTTACACACATATGGCGTTTTATCTCTACGAGCCTTAAATCACCCTTTGGGCCTTGGGCCCTTAGCTAACCCGCCATCTCCGGGAGTCGTCATGGGCTTCATGAGTCGTCATAAGTATAACTCGGCCCCTCCTGGGCGGGTCATACTAATAACGATATCCCCAACACAAATAAAAAAAGGCCCAAAAAAAGAAAAAAAAAAGAAGGGACAATGCTACTATCCTCTTTTCCACACTTGTGCTTCAAAGTAGCATCATGATTTTTATGATAGAGAGTCTCTAGTTTCGTCACTTTCATATACTAGTGGGAATTTTTCATTATAGAACTTGGCTTGTATATTCCAACAATGGGCTTCCTCAAATGCCCTAGGTCTTCATGAGCAAGCAAGTTGGATGCACACCCACTTAGTTTCTTTTGTTGAGCTTTCATACATTTTTAGCTCTAGTGCATTCGTTGCATGGCAATCCCTACTCCTTGCATTAACATCAATTGATAGGCATCTCCCTAGCCCATTGATTAGCCGCGTCAATGTGAGACTTTCTCCTTTTTTGTCTTCTCCACATAACCCCCATCATCATATTCTATTCCACCCATAGTGCTATATCCATGGCTCACGCTCATATATTGCGTGAAAGTTGAAAAAAGCTTGAGATTACTAAAGTATGAAACAATTGCTTGGCTTGTCATCGGGGTTGTGCATGATGAGAGCATTCTTGTGTGACGAAAATGGAGCATGACCAAACTATATGATTTTGTAGGGATGAACTTTCTTTGGCCATGTTATTTTGAGAAGACATAATTGCTTAGTTAGTATGCTTGAAGTATTATTAATTTTATGTCAATATTAAACTTTTATCTTTAATCTTTCGGATCTGAATATTAATACCGCAAATAAGAGAATTACATTGAAAATTATGCCAAGTAGCATTCCACATCAAAAATTCTGTTTTTATCATTTACCTACTCGAGGACGAGCAGGAATTAAGCTTGGGGATGCTTGATACGTCTCCAACGTATCTATAATTTTTGATTGTTCCATGCTATATTATATTCTATTTTGGATGATTAATGGGCTTCATTATACACTTTTATATTATTTTTGGGACTAACCTATTAACCGGAGGCCCAGCCCAAATTGCTGTTTTTTTGCCTATTTCAGTGTTTCGCAGAAATCAAACGGAGTCCAAACGGAATGAAACCTTCGGGAACGTGATTTTCGGAACAAACGTGATCCAGAGGACTTGGAGTGGCCGTCAAGCAACCAATGAGGCGGCCACGAGGCAGGGGGCACGCCCCCCCCCCCCCCCCCAGGCGCGCCCTCTACCCTCGTGGGCCCCTCGTGGCTCCACCGACCTACTTCTTCCTCCTATATATACCTACGTACCCCCAAACCATCGAGGAGCACCACGAAAACCTAATTCCACCGCCGCAACCTTCTATACCCGTGAGATCCCATCTTGGGGACTTTTCCGGCGTCCTGCCGGAGGGGGCATCGATCATGGAGGGCTTCTACATCAACACCATAGCCTCTCCGATGATGTGTGAGTAGTTTACCTCAGACCTTCGGGTCCATAGTTATTAGCTAGATGGCTTCTTCTCTCTCTTTGGATCTCAATACAAAGTTCTCCTCGATTCTCTTGGAGATCTATTTGATGTAACTCTTCTTTTTGCGGTGTGTTTGTCGAGATCCGATGAATTGTGGGTTTATGATCCAGATTATCTATGAACAATATTTGAATCTTCTCTGAATTCTTTTATGTATGATTGGTTATCTTTGCAAGTCTCTTCGACTTATCAGTTTGGTTTGGCCTACTAGATTGATCTTTCTTGCAATGGGAGAAGTGCTTAGCTTTGGGTTCAATCTTGCGGTGCTCGATCCCAGTGACAGTAGGGGAAACGACACGCATTGTATTGTTGCCATCGAGGATAAAAAGATGGGGTTTATATCATATTGCATGAGTTTATCCCTCTACATCATGTCATCTTGCTTAAAACGTTACTTTGTTCTTATGAACTTAATACTCTAGGTGCATGCTGGATAGCGGTCGATGTGTGGAGTAATAGTAGTAGATGCAGGCAGGAGTCGGTCTACTTGTCACGGACGTGATGCCTATATACATGATCATACCTAGATATTCTCATAACTATGCTCAATTCTATCAATTGCTCGACAGTAATTCGTTTACCCACCATAATACTTATGCTATCTTGAGAGAAGCCACTAGTGAAACCTATGGCCCCGGGGTCTATTTTCCATCATATTAATCTCCCGTCAACAAGCTATTTCTGGCGCCGTTTATTTTGCTTTCTTTACTTTTAGTCTTTATCATACAAATACCAAAAATATTATCTTATCATCTCCATCAGATCTCACTCTCGTAAGTGACCGTGAAGGGATTGACAACCCCTTTATCGCGTTGGTTGCGAGGTTCTTATTTGTTCGTGTAGGTGCGTGGGACTCGAGCGTGGTCTCCTACTGGATTGATACCTTGGTTCTCAAAAACTGAGGGAAATACTTACGCTACTTTACTGCATCACCCTTTCCTCTTCAAGGGAAAACCAACGCAGTGCTCAAGATTTAGCAAGAAGTATTTCTAGCGCCGTTGCCGGGGAGGCTACGCACAAGTCAAGACATACCAAGTACCCATCACAAACTCTTATCCCTCGCATTACATTATTTGCCATTTGCCTCTCGTTTTCCTCTCCCCCACTTCACCCTTGCCGTGTTATTCGCCCTCTCTTTCCGTTCGCCTCTTTTTCGCTTGCTTCTTGTTTGCTCGTGTGTTGGATAGCTTGCTTGTCATGATGGCTCTACCTAGATTTGGTGAACTTCACCTTAAAAGGTTAGAAGAGATTGAAAGCAACGTCAGAAGTTTTATGACCTTACAATTTGAGCACAATAATTTCTTTAGAAATGAGCTTAAGGAAAAAAAGCTTTATGGGATATATGAATAAAGAGCTCGATGATATGTCTAAGGAATTTTATGGTTTGAAATCTCAGATTGCTCATCTCGAAAAATTAATAGCTGAAATCTCGGATAAGCAGGCCACCTTAGTTAATAAGATGGCCGCTAAACCGGATAATTTTTATGAGAGTAAAGATGAAGATCTAAAAGTTATTGATGTGTCCCCTATTAAATCTTTGTTTTGCAATATGAATATTGATAATGATGGGACTGGAGATGAGTCAACTTTAGTTAGAAGACGTCCCAAAAATTCTGGGTTTTTAGATCCTGATGCAAAATTTGGTAAAAATGGGATTGAAGAGGTAAAAACTTTAGATATCAATGAACCCACTATCTTGGATTTCAAGGAATTTAATTATGATAATTGCTCTTTGATAGATTGTATTTCCTTGTTGCAATCCGTGCTAAATTCTCCTGATGCTTATAGTCAAAATAAAGCTTTTACTAAACATATCGTTGATGCTTTGATGCAATCTTATGAAGAAAAACTTGAGTTGGAAGTTTCTATCCATAGAAAACTTTATGATGAATGGGAACCTACAATTAAAATTAAAATTAAAGATCATGAATGCTATGCTTTGTGTGATTTGGGTGCTAGTGTTTCCACGATTCCAAAAACTCTATGTGATTTGATAGGTTTCCGCGAATTTGATGATTGTTCTCTAAACTTGCACCTTGCGGATTCCACCATTAAGAAACCTATGGGAAGAATTAATTATGCTCTTATTGTTGCAAATAGAAACTATGTGCCCGTAGATTTTATTGTTCTTGACATAGATTGCAATCCTTCATGTCCTATTATTCTTGGTAGACCTTTCCTTAGAACGATTGGTGCAATTATTGATATGAAGGAAGGGAATATTAGATTCCAATTTCCGTTAAGGAAAGGCATGGAACACTTTCCTAGAAAGAAAATAAATTACCTTATGAATCTATTATGAGAGCCACTTATGGATTGCCTACCAAAGATGGCAATACCTAGATCTATCCTTGCTTTTATGCCTAGCTAGGGGCGTTAAACGATAGCGCCTGTTGGGAGGCAACCCAATTTTATTTTAGTTTTTTACTTTTTGCTTCTTTTTAGGAATAAATCTTTGATCTAGCCTCTGGTTAGATTTTTTTTTGTGTTTTAATTAGTGTTTGTGCCAAGTTAAACCTATAGGATCTTCTTGGATAATAGTTATTTGATCTTGCTGAAAATTCCAGAAACTTTCTGTTCACGAAAACAATTGTTAAAAATCACTAGAACGTGATAAAATATTGATTCCAATTGCAGCAGATCAATAAACAAATTGTTTAGGTCTTCCTATTTTGGTAGAGTTTCTGAGTTCTAGAAGTTTGCGTTAGTTACAGATTACTACAGACTGTTCTGTTTTTGACAGATTCTGTTTTTCGTGTGTTGTTTGCTTATTTTGATGAATCTATGGCTAGTAAAAGAGTATAAACCATAGAGAAGTTGGATTACAGTAGTTTTAACACCAATATAAATAAAGAATGAGTTCAATACAGTACCTTGAAGTAGTGTTTTCTTTTCTTTCGCTAACGGAGCTCACAAGATTTTCTGTTAAGTTTTGTGTTGTGAAGTTTTCAAGTTTTGGGTAAGGATTTGATGGATTATGGAACAAGGAGTGGCAAGAGCCTAAGCTTGGGGATTCCCAAGGCACCCCAAGGTAAATCTAAGGACACCAAAAAGACAAAGCTTGGGGATGCCCCGGAAGGCATCCCCTCTTTCGTCTTCGTCCATCGGTAACTTTACTTGGGGCTATATTTTTATTCACCACATGATATGTGTTTTGCTTGGAGCGTCTTGTATGATTTGAGTCTTTGCTTTTTAGTTTACCACAATCATCCTTGCTGTACACACCTTTCGAGAGAGACACACATGATTCGGAATTTATTAGAATACTCTTTGTGCTTCACTTATATTTTTTGAGCTATATAGTTTTTGCTCTAGTGCTTCACTTATATCTTTTAGAGCACAGGGTGGTTTTGTTTTATAGAAACTATTGTTCTCTCATGCTTCACTTATATCATTTTGAGAGTCCTAAGAAACAGCATGGTAATTTGCTTAAATTGAGAAATTAGTCCTAATATGATAGGCATCCAAGATTAGTAAAAAACTTTCTTATAAGTGTGTTGAATACTAAGAAAAGTTTGATGCTTGATGATTGTTTTGAGATATGGAGGTAGTGATATTAAAGTTGTGCTAGTAGAGTAGTTGTGAATTTGAGAAATACTTGTGTTGAAGTTTGCCAGTCCCGTAGCATGCACGTATGGTAAACGTTGTGTAACAAATTTGAAACATGAGGTGTTCTTTGATTGTCCTCCTTATGAGTGGCGGTCGGGGACGAGCGATGGTCTTTTCCTACCAATCTATCCCCCTAGGAGCATGCGCGTAGTGCTTGGTTTTTGATGACTTGTAGATTTTTGCAATAAGTATGTGAGTTCTTTATGACTAATGTTGAGTCCATGGATTATACGCACTCTCACCCTTCCATCATTGCTAGCCTCTTTGATACCGTGCATTGCCCTTTCTCACCTTGAGGGTTGGTGCAAACTTCGCCGGTGCATCCAAACCCCGTGATACGATACGCTCTATCACACATAAACCTCCTTATATCTTCCTCAAAACAGCCACCATACCTACCTATTATGGCATTTCCATAGCCATCCCGAGATATATTGCCATGCAACTTTCCACCGTTCCATTTATCATGACACGTTTTCATCATTGTCATATTGCCTTGCATGATCATGTAGTTGACATCGTATTTTTGGCAAAGCCACCATGCATATTATTTCATACATGTCACTCTTGATTCATTGCCCATCCCGGTACACCGCCGGAGGCATTCATATAGAGTCATACTTTGTTCTAGTATCGAGTTGTAGTCATTGAGTTGTAAATAAAAAGAAGTGTGATGATCATCATTCATAGAGCATTGTCCCCAAAAAAAAGAGAAAGGCCAAATAAAAAAAGGCCCAAAAAAGAAAAAGAAAAAGGGACAATGCTACTATCCTCTTTTCCACACTTGTGCTTCAAAGTAGCACCACGATTTTTATGATATAGAGTCTCTAGTTTTGTCACTTTCATATACTAGTGGGAATTTTTCATTATAGAACTTGGCTTGTATATTCCAACAATGGGCTTCCTCAAATGCCCTAGGTCTTCGTGAGCAAGCAAGTTGGATGCACACCCACTTAGTTTCTTTTGTTGAGCTTTCATACTTTTTAGCTCTAGTGCATCCGTTGCATGGCAATCCCTACTCCTTGCATTGACATCAACTGATGGGCATCTCCCTAGCCCATTGATTAATTGCATCAAGGTGAGACTTTCTCCTTTTTTGTCTTCTCCACATAACCCCCATCATCATATTCTATTCCACCCATAGTGCTATATCCATGGCTCACGCTCATATATTGCGTGAAAGATGAAAAAAGTTTGAGATTACTAAAGTATCAAACAATTGCTTGGCTTGTTATCGGGGTTGTGCATGATGAGAGCATTCTTGTATGACGAAAATGGAGCATGACCAAACTATATGATTTTGTAGGGATGAACTTCCTTTGGCCATATTATTTTGAGAAGACATAATTGCTTAGTTAGTATGCTTGAAGTATTATTACTTTTATGTCAATATTAAACTTTTATCTTGAATCTTTCGGATCTGAATATTCATACCACAAATAAGAGAATTACATTGAAAATTATGCCAAGTAGCATTACACATCAAAAATTCTGTTTTTATCATTTACCTACTCGAGGACGAGCAGGAATTAAGCTTGGGGATGCTTGATACGTCTCCAACGTATCTATAATTTTTTATTGTTCCATGCTATATTATATTCTGTTTTGGATGATTAATGGGGTTTATTATACACTTTTATATTATTTTTGGGAATAACCTATTAACCGGAGGCCCAGCCCAAATTGCTGTTTTTTTGCCTATTTCAGTGTTTCGCAGAAAAAGAATATCAAACGGAGTCCAAACGGAATGAAACCTTCGGGAACGTGATTTTTGGAACAAACGTGATCCAAAGGACTTGGAGTGGACGTCAAGCAACCAACGAGGCGGCCACGAGGTAGGGGGCACGCCCACCCCCCCCCCCAGGCACGCCCTCTACCCTCATGGGCCCCTCGTGGCTCCACCGACCTACTTCTTCCTCCTATATATACCTACGTACCCTCAAACCATCGAGGAGCATCACGAAAACCTAATTCCACCGCCGCAACCTTCTATACCCGTGAGATCCCATCTTGGGGACTTTTCCGGCGTCCTGCCGGAGGGGGCATCGATCACGGAGGGCTTCTACATCAACACCATAGCCTCTCCGATGATGTGTGAGTAGTTTACCTCAGACCTTCGGGTCCATAGTTATTAACTAGATGGTTTCTTCTCTCTCTTTGGATCTCAATACAAAGTTCTCCTCATTTCTCTTGAAGATCTATTTGATGTAACTCTTCTTTTTGCGGTGTGTTTGTCGAGATCCGATAAATTGTGGGTTTATGATCCAGATTATCTATGAACAATATTTGAATCTTCTTTGAATTCTTTTATGTATGATTGGTTATCTTTGCAAGTCTCTTCGACTTATCAGTTTGGTTTGGCCTATTAGATTGATCTTTCTTGCAATGGGAGAAGTGCTTAGCTTTGGGTTCAATCTTGCGGTGCTCGATCCCAGTGACAGTAGGGGAAACGACACGTATTGTATTGTTGCCATCGAGGATAAAAAGATGGGGTTTATATCGTATTGCATGAGTTTATCCCTCTACATCATGCATGCTGGATAGCGGTCGATGTGTGGAGTAATAGTAGTAGATGCAGGCAGGAGTCAGTCTACTTGTCACAGACGTGATGCCTATATACATGATCATACCTAGATATTCTCATAACTATGCTCGATTATATCAATTGCTCGGCAGTAATTCGTTTACCCACCGTAATACTTATGCTATCTTGAGAGAAGCCACTAGTGGAACCTATGGCCCCCGGGTCTAATTTCCATCATATTAATCTCCCGTCAACTAGCTATTTCTGGCGCCGTTTATTTTGCTTTCTTTACTTTTAGTCTTTATCATAAAAATACCAAAAATATTATCTTATCATCTCTATCAGATCTCACTCTCGTAAGTGACCGTGAAGGAATTGACAACCCCTTTATCGCGTTGGTTGCGAGGTTCTTATTTGTTTGTGTAGGTGTGTGGGACTCGAGCGTGGTCTCCTACTGGATTGATACCTTGGTTCTCAAAAACTAAGGGAATACTTACGCTACTTTACTGCATCACCCTTTCCTCTTCAAGGAAAAACCAACGCGTGCTCAAAAGGTAGCAGTTAGCAACAACTTGAACAGTACACTTATCAACATCCACTAATTATCCTACAATTGAAATACAAAGAAAGGTCGACGAGAGAGAAGGTAGACCAGGAGATTAAGGAGCTCTAGGGGCGCGCTGGAGAGAGGGGTTACTTGGTCATAGGCGGCCGTGCGACCAGGGACGGCGACGAGCTTGGGCAGAGGCAGAGAGAAAGTGTACCTTGCCTATTGACACGCATAGCAAATCAGTTACATGGTTACATTTACTGTCAGCAGAATGGTTCAAAATAAAGATAGTATGATGACATAGAAAGGCAAGTAGGTTGTAGAGCAAACCCATTTTCACTGAACCGCCATGAAGTGCATAGAACAAATATTGTACGAGATGTTAGGACAAACATCGATGCTCCAGTGTTGGACTCAGCCCAACAGTACTATTATCTTTTGATGAAAAAACACCATTACTAATAACAGGCAAAAAAACCGTTACTAATAACAGGCAGATGCATTCATGATGCAAAATTTTAAAATCTACTATCATCATTTATTTTAGAAAACCAGAGTATCATATCTGTACTTCGGAGTTTCAAGCTTAGAACCTTCATATTTCACGAATCAAATGTATAACTGACAATCAACAAGATGACTGACAAGTCGGGATTTGGTAATTTTGCCTCTTTGATCGAGCTATAAATAATCTCCATATGCACATTCTCATCAAGCTGCACGCACGCAAAATAATCCCAAATATCATCCACCCAACAAAAATCTGCAGTAATAGTACCCGCGCTTTCATCGAGGAATAATCCGTCACCAAGGATCCCGACTCCACTGCCAAGGCAGCACAACACGAGCAAAGCAGGCGTCGGCGCGCCTATGGCACGGAGGTTGGCAGTCGCCACGAGGACAGGGGAGAAATAAAATAAAATTATTTCTTTCTTCCATACTACAGCTACAAACATCAAAATCGATAGTGCTCTGTAAATAGTAGGTGTCCAAGGTTGAAGCTGTTCATTTTGGAAACAATTTCATGCAAGCAAAGGCCATGAATAGCTCTTAAATTTGTTGGAACTTGCTACAACCAGTGTACATCAGTAAACATGAAAGACAAATGACAAACATGGCAAAGAAAATCAAATCAGAAGCAAAAAAAATTTATAGAGACTGACCTGGATTATGTGACTATGTGGTGGTTCTTGAAGTTGGCAGGAGTCAACATATGCTTATTTCCATGCATATCAGGACATTATTGGTGAATTTAGTCGTAAACAAGCCCATATCATTTTGCGATTGGTAATTCTCAATAGTTAGCACTTCATCACCATCACAAAAAAAGAACACTTCATCAGGAGAACAATTGAGCAGTACCAATGTTTTCAGGTTGCTCTAACTTATAAGTTGGAAGGATTACTGATTCATTAAGCTAACATTAGTGTAGATTAATCTTTTCTCTTTGGTGATATCTCTGTTTCATAGTTTGGCTGCATGATGTGCCATGAAAGAAATGCATAAATGATTTAGAAATTATTAGTCGAGCGCATAAATCTTTAAAGAAGCAGTTGCAATTATCATCAATCCATGCTATTGGCTTGTTTATTGTAATTGCAGAGTCTAGGTAAAACATGTGCATGAAAGGCATTGTTGGTTCTGGAATGCGACATTATTCATTGACCTCTTCAGTTTGGAAGTCCCACTCTTACCATATTCACACCATGACCATGCTCTGGAAGTCTCTCCGTTTACCCTCTTGGTATGACAAATCCTCTCAGCATGGGAAAGTGACCTAGTGGTAAATCTGAAACTGATGTGCTGGGATATTAACAGCCACAAAGGAAAGCTCAGAGTCCAAATATGTTGTCCTTAATGAAACGGTTGCTGATAGTAAATCAGGTCGTGCCATTTTTTGAATGAACCTGGAACAGTTCCCTTAATGAAACGGTTCCCTGGACTTTCCATTGGGTTGTGCCCAATACGCACACCCAGGGTTGACCTCCGGTGAAGGGGCGTTCTAGTGGTGGAGGCAGCAAGCTAACAAACATGCCCGTGCGTTGCAATGGAAGAAATGAATAATTGATTGATCCTCTTTTTCATACATTAATTGGGAAACTGGAAATAACACTGAGATGGTTTGTAATGGAGATGGTGGTCATTTATCTAATTATCGGATTCCGAAACACTCGGTCCAGGTGGGGCTCTAGCCCACCATCCATGATTCAGAAAAAGAAAACATCGTGATCCATTTTTTGCAATACAATAAAATAGTTAAACCTCCCACATTCAGATTGTTGTATACAAACCCAGTGCACCTACTTGTAAAATTGATCAATGGAAGAGTTGATCTAAGAAAGCTTCATATGAAGGCAAGGCCAAGTAGGAATATACCTAGATCAGCAGCCCGTTTTTTAGATGGTGTAGCTGGCAAGTCTGCAATGTAACTGGATCTACAGAGCTTCCCCAAATCACATGTTCACGTACACCAAAATAAAGCCACCACCTGTCAAAATCACATGCCTAGTGCTGATAACTTCCTAATGGCAAAATGTAAGGCAGTGGAAAGAAGTATCAATATAAATACAATCGAATCAAGTACAAGAGCGCAGGTGTCTGAGACCTCACATTAGTGGCACTCGTAGCCCTCAAACACCTCGCTCATGACTTCTTCCCTTAATCACCTCCATCTGCTTTTCACATTCAGATTTCAGGCTATCAAAAATGGAGTGGAGGGGAGCAGATGTCACAGAAACAGAACTGCTAGAAGAGAATAATATTTCCTTGCCTCCCAGTATACACGCACATATACACAAGCAAGCAAACCGAACTACAAAATTGAAACAAAATCTGCAAAGTTTGTGAGGTATTAAATTTTGCCATGTTGCAATTCAGTGTTTACTCTAAATTTTTTGAAGTAAATAAAAATTCAGAGTTGGCAACATAGCTTCCAGAAGAATAATACCATTGAGGAGAAAACATGCCCATAATTTGCATAATTGACAGTTCAACAACAGGAGATGTGATGAATGGCGGCATACACCTCCTTGTTCTTGGAAGTGCCGGTGTTGCGCAACTGGTCGACGAGCTCAATTGGGATGTTATGGCCGGTGACATGCGTGATAGCTGAAATCTAGACATACTATTAGAACTTAAAAGAAACTCGAAATTTTTTGGGTTCATGCTGGAGTTCGCAATGCTTGTACTGCAGATGAAGCACTGCTTGCCACCAAAGCAGACAATGGCAGTGATCTCCCGTATGGATTACTCACTGAGAACCACGTCGATGCCAAGCTGTCATGACCAGAATGCAGCTCTCATTACCTAAACTGCCGAACCACACTCATCTTCGACTTGACCTTGCAGCTCCCTACTACTTCAATTCATACAATCAGATTGCAACCTACACCTGCACAGAGTGAGACCTGCCAGTCAAATACTCCACCTCCATAAATCTCTGCATGTAAACCTCAAACAAATTGACTCCATATACCAAACCATGAGAACACGTCAAATTTAAATCAATACAAGACCCCAATCTAAACCCTCAAAAGCATAACCCTACTCCCCTAAATCTGCAGGACAACTTTTCAAAATTATGAACTCATGTGCTAATAAAGGAAGCCCAATTTTATTTTCGAACAAACTGACAGAATGCTGGAAAGGAGACGTGCTATCAACAAAATCTATCATCACAAGCTTTGTTCCATTTAGGATATACTAAGTACTGTGAACTTAAAAAACAAAAAAAGGCATCCCCATTTTTTCTGTAGAGATCAGTAGCCGCAAACAATAACAGCTAAGCAATGGAGCCCAGTCCTCTATCATTTTCCCTATGTCCTAAATTCCCAATCATCTTCTCCTGCACCCAACACCAGCCACTCCACGTCTCCACCTATTGTCTTACCCATGATTGGGCGCCAACCAGTCCACCCCTTCTTTCCCATGTTGCATCTCTCCTTCGCCCTGCTGCTCTTCCTCCTTGGCGCAGGCCTCCTCCCTTCCCATCATAGTCCACTCACACACTAAAAACTTACATGGCATTTTTACTGTAACTATTTTATGAGCTTACAAATAAAAGCACAAAAATGAGAAGGGAACAAAAATGAAAATAACACATATATACACTATGTTTGTTTGGAAGTATATCAATTCACAAATAAAAAATAGATCTGTTCATGAACTATTTGGCGTAGTAGCAGAATTTTGTTCAAAAAAAGATGGACTTGTACAAATGGGAGAGATAGAGAGCAGATGGGGGTTGCTTGCCCTATCTTGGTGCAGCAGAGGCGTCATCCGAGGTGAGGAGGTGCTGCTGGCTAGGGTTCCTTCCTGCCCTTGACGGCGGCGACTGTGGTGGATGGGGAAATCCCATGGCATGCTCCATCTACATCTACAACAGAGGATATAAAGAGAAGGTGAGATGTAGGGGTGGCGGATCCCAGCCAAGAAGGAAGGAGGGGCGAACCTGGGGCCGCCGGAGACACGCCGGCGAAGCCCTGCCTGAAACCCTAGCCATGGGGGTGGGTTGCAAGCAGGCGGTAGACGCCGGGAGCGGATAATCTGGCCGGAGGGGAGGGAGGCGCGGACGATGGGGAGCTCCGGGGCGTGCTGCGCGGCGCCGGAGCTCGTCGGAAGCGGCCGACGTGGGTGGTGGTGGCGGTGAGGACTGCGTGGGTGAGAGGGAGAGGAGGCCAGCCCGTGCGTGTGGTCGTGCCTGTTTTTTTTCTTTGCAAATCAGATTGGATGGCGGGTTGAATACCACAAACTACAGGGACTCTTTTGCAAGAACGAAACGTTTTCTCTGGTAGTCACTTAAAAAGGGACTGCGGGTTGAATTCCTAGAAAGGGAGGGACTTTTCTGCAAAAATGCACATGACGTACGACGAGAAACAATCACTGCTTTATTATTAGGGAGAGATGGTGCGATCTATAATGTCTCTTACCGATTTACCACTATCATTTTGGGGTTATGCTTTAGAGACGATTGCATTCACGTTAAATAGGCACCATCTAAATCCGTTGAGACGACACCATATGAACTGTGGTTTGGCAAGAAAAACCTAAGTTGTCGTTTCTTAAAGTTTGGGGTTGCGATGCTTATGTGAAAAAGCTTCAACCTGATAAGCTCGAACCCAAATCGAAGAAATGTGTCTTCATAGGATACCCAAAGAAGACTGTTGGGTCACCTTCTATCACAGATTCGAAGGCAAGATATTCGTTCCTAAGAATGGATCCTTTCTAGAGAAGGAGTTTCTCTCGAAAGAAGTGAGTGGGAGGAAAGTAGAACTTGATGAGGTAATTGTACCTGCTCCCGATGGAAAGCAGTTCTTCACAGAAATCAGTTCTTGTGATTCCTACACCAATTAGTGAGGACGCTATGATGATGATCATGAAACTTCAAATCAAGTTACTACCGAACCTCATAGGTCAACCAGAGTAAGGTCCGCACCAGAGTGGTACGGTAATCCTGTTCTGGAAGTCATGTTACTTGACCATGACGAACCTACAAACTATGAGGAAGCGATGATGAGCCCAAATTCCGTGAAATGGCTTGAGGCCATGAAATCTGAGATGGGAGCCATGTATGACAACAAAGTGTCGACTTTGGTTGACTTGCCCGATGATCGGCAAGCCATAGAGAATAAATGGATCTTCAAGAAGACTGACGCTGACGGTAATGTTACTGTCTACAAAGCTCGACTTGTTGCGAAAGGTTTTCGACAAGTTCAAGGAGTTGACTACGATGAGACCTTCTCACCTGTAGCAATGCTTAAGTCCATCCGAATCATGTTAGAAATTGCCGCATTTTATGATTATGAAATTTGGCAAATGGATGTCAAAACTGCATTCCTTAATGGATATCTTAAAGAAGAGTTGTATATGATGCAACCAGAAGGTTTTGTCGATCCTAAAGGTGCTAACAAAGTGTGCAAACTCCACCGATCCATTTATGGACTGGTGCAAGCCTCTCGGAGTTGGAATATACGCTTTGATAGTGTGATCAAAGCATATGGTTTTATACAGACTTTTGGAGAAGCCTGTATTTACAAAAAAGTGAGTGGGAGCTCTGTAGCATTTCTGATATTATGTAGATGACATATTGTTGATCGGAAATGATATAGAATTTCTGGATAGCATAAAAGGATACTTGAATAAGAATTTTTCAATGAAAGACCTCAGTGAAGCTGCTTATATATTGGGCATCAAGATCTATAGAGATAGATCAAGACGCTTAATTGGACTTTCACAAAGCACATACCTTGATAAAGTTTTGAAGAAGTTCAAAATGGACCAGTCAAAGAAAGGGTTCTTGCCTGTGTTACAAGGTGTGAAGTTGAGTCAGACTCAATGCCCGACCACTGCAGAAGATAGAGAGAAAATGAAAGTCATTCCCTATGCCTCAGCCATAGGTTCTATCATCTATGCAATGCTGTGTACCAGACCTGATGTGTGCCTTGCTATTAGTTTAGCAGGGAGGTGCCAAAGTAATCCAGGAGTGGATCATTGGACAGCGGTCAAGAACATCCTGAAATACTTGAAAAGGACTAAGGATATGTTTCACGTTTATGGAGGTGACAAAGAGCTCGTCGTAAATGGTTACGTTGATGCAAGCTTTGACACTGATCCGGATGACTCTAAGTCACAAACCGGACACGTATTTATATTGAATGGTGGACCTGTCAGTTGGTGCAGTTCCAAACAGAGCATCGTGGCGGGATCTACGTGTGAAGCGGAGTACATAGCTGCTTCGGAAGCAGCAAATGAAGGAGTCTGGATGAAGCAGTTCATATCCGATCTAGATGTAAGACCTAGTGCATCGGGTCTAATGAAAATCTTTTGTGACAATACTAGAGCAATTGCCTTGGCGAAGGAATCCATATTTCACAAGAGAACCAAACACATCAAGAGACGCTTCAATTCCATCCGCGATCAAGTCAAGGAGGGAGACATAGAGATTTGCAATATACATACGGATCTGAATGTTGCAGACCCATTGACTAAACCTCTCTCATGAGCAAAACATGATCAGCACCAAGACTCCATGGGTGTTAGAATCATTACTATGTAATCTAGATTATTGACTCTAGTGCAAGTGGGAGACTGAAGGAAATATGCCCTAGAGGCAATAATAGAGTTGTTATTTATATTTTCTTATATCATGATAAATGTTTATTATTCATGCTAGAATTGTATTAACCGGAAACTTAGTACATGTGTGAATACATAGACAAACAGAGTGTCCCTAGTATGCCTCTACTTGACTAGCTCGTTAATCAAAAATGGTTAAGTTTCCTAGCCATAGACATGTGTTGTCATTTGATGAACGAGATCACATCATTAGAGAATGATGTGATGGACAAGACCCATCCGTTATCTTAGCATAATGATCGTTTAGTTTTGTTGCTATTGCTTTCTTCATGACTTATACATGTTCCTCCGACTATGAGATTATGCAACTCCTGAATACCGGAGGAACACTTAGTGTGCTATCAAATGTCACAACTTAAGTGGGTGATTATAAAGATGCTCTACACGTGTCTCCGAAGGTGTTTGCTGAGTTGGCATAGATCGAGATTAGGATTTGTCACTCCGAGTATCGGAGAGGTATCTCTAGGCCCTCTCAGTAATGCACATCACTATAAGCCTTGCAAGCAATGTGACTAATGAGTTAGTTGCGGGATGATGCATTATGGAACAAATAAAGAGACTTGCCGGTAACGAGATTGAACTAGGTATGAGGATACCGACGATCGAATCTCGGGCAAGTAACATACCGATGACAAAGGGAACAACGTATGTTGTCATGCGGTTTGACCGATAAAGATCTTCGTAGAATATGTAGGAGCCAATATGAGCATCCAGGTTCGGCTATTGGTTATTGACCGGAGATGTGTCTCGGTCATGTCTACATAGTTCTCGAACCCGTAGGGTCCGCACGCTTAACGTCCGATGATGATTTGTATTATGAGTTATGTGACTTGATGACCGAAGTTTGTTCGGAGTCCCGGATGAGATCACGGACATGACGAGGAGTCTCGAAATGGTCGAGAGGTAAAGATTCATATATTGAAAGGTTATATTCGGACACCGGAATGGTTTTGGGAAGTATGGGATAAGTTTCGGAGTACCGGGAGGTTACCGGAACCCCCCGGGGAAGTAATGGTCCTTATTGGGCTTTAGTGGAAAGGAGAGAAGGGCCTAAAGGGGAGGCAGCGCCCCCCCCCCCCCCATGGGCTGGTCCGAATTGGACTAGGAGGGGGCGGCGCCCCCCTCTTTCCTCCTTCCCTCTCTCCCCCTTGTTGGAATAGGAAAGGGGGACGAATCCTACTTGGACCGGGAGTCCAAGTAGGACTCCCCCCCTTGGCACGTCCCCTCTAGGGCCCGCCTCCTCTTCCCCCCTCCTTTATATACGTGGGAGGGGGCACCCCAAAGACACACCAAGCCTTCTCTTAGCCGTGTGTGGTGCCCCCCTCCACAGTTTACCACCCCGGTCATATCGTCGTAGTGCTTAGGCGAAGCCCTGCACCGGTAGCTTCAGCATCACCGTTGCCACGCCGTCGTGCTGACGGAACTCTCCCTCGACCTCAACTGGATCAAGAGCTCGAGGGACGTCATCGTGCTGAACATGTGCTGAACACGGAGGTGCCGTATGTTCGGTGCTTGGATCGGTTGGATCGCGAAGACGTTCGACTACATCAACCGTGTTACTAAACGCTTCCGCTTTCGGTCTATGGGGGTACGTGGACACACTATCCCTGCTCGTTGCTATGCTTCTCCTAGATAGATCTTGCGTGATCATAGGAAAATTTTGAAATACTACGTTCCCCAACAATATAATCATGAATCAGGAGAAATCAAGAAAGAGTAGATGGATGGATTGATCTAAAAATCTACTTGTACGGAAGATGGGATCAACCTTGTTATGGCAGAACTCGAAGGGGGAAGATCATCGTATTGATAAAAGTGTGCAGGGAGGTGAAGTGCAGGGAAAATAATCGGAGAGAATGAGCACTGGGATACCAGCCGCCGCGCCCTATATCGGTTCCTTTTGCATCAAGGAAACGAAGAGCAGGGAGGATAATTAATCAAGGTCATGAAAAGCAAGGAGGATAATTAATTAAGGAGACGAAGGAACTGATGCTAGAAAGAAGCTGAACAACGGCACGATGGCTGGCCTCTCGGGACGGCAGACATGTGCTATAATTAATTAACGTGTGAAGAAGGAAGTTACAGCCCATGTCTGCCTCGGCCGCTCGGCATCCCAGTGCACCAAATCAAAACATGGTTGTGTCGTCCCACGTGTAGGAAATTGAATCAGCCGATTGGTTGGTGATTTGGTGTTTGCAAATGGAATGCTATCGTGGCATCATGCTGATGTGGACAGTGTGCATGTTGAGAGAATTGCTAGAAGTGGGGAGCAACTTCTTAAGAATGTATGATGTATGATTTATAAACTTGAAATGAAATTTGTGTCATTTGCATGTTATTTGAATGAGTTGTGCGAGATTCGACGGGAAATATAACAAACTAACCCTTTCCGCCACTTATTTAACAGTGTGACAAGTGGTGACCCATATTTCAAATAAAAGTGTCAAAAGTGGTTTTTTGTGTGTGAAGGAAGTACCCAAAAGAAGATTGAAATTACGACCTTTGTAATTTTCACCCAAATTAGACAACATTGGAGGCATACTGCCAAATTCATGGATTCAAAGTTTGTTTGCTATATTTCTTTGATTTACTGATTTTCTAGGCATTTACTTAAGATAATTCAAATTTGAACTGCAAGTGTGGTCCTAATAATTTGGAGCTTTGCAATTTTCACCCATTATGACTTCAGTTTTGCAAAATAATAAAGGAGATCAATTTATCTTCAGAGCTAACAACTGAATGTTTGTTTAACACCGCCAGCGGTACATTATGTCCAGGGTCACTAAATCTTGGGCCCATCCTTCGCGTCCATGAGTAGATAAAAGCGCGGCTCTGTTACAGACACACGCACACGGTCACGAGTTCGAGTACCTCTCACGTTATTATAAGCCACCTTTTTGTGCCAATTAGCCAAACACTAACACATGGGCCCTAGGGCCACTTATGACCGCACAACCACTGACAGATGAGCCGGCAGCGGGTGTCCAACACGTCAGTAAGTGCGCGATGGGCAATGGAGCCATCTACGGCCGCACAACCACTAACAGATGGCCCAGCAGGAGGTATCCCACGCGTCAGTAACTGCGCCAAGTAACGGCAAACTACTTTGACTCGACAGCAACCCCCATTTGGGTATTTGTAAGGATGGGCCCCGCGATGGTGGGGAAAAGTGAGAAATGTCAAACAACATGGACAAAACCGAGAAGAACTAAAAAAGGAGGGGCATGGAAATGAAAAAAAAATCCTTTAAAATCGTTTTGCTATTTTTTTGATTTTGCTGTTCATCCGGGAGCATATAAGCTCGTCATCAGCTATGGATTATCTCATATCAACAGTCATAAATTACACGACGAGATGAAACTCCCTAGCTATTTTCATCGAGACTCCGGATACGAAATTCGCACATAACAATTAGGAGGGGAACTTTTGGTCTAAGGGGACATATGCACCCTATATGGGAAAAAATTAGTAATTCAACAAATAGTCAAAAATTCCTGAAAATATTTTTGAAATAAACTTGACCTTCTATTGTACTCGTGAGAAATAAAATCCACAAAAAAATATCCTTTTGACTTCTTTTCAAAAAAGACAATTTTTTGGCTAAAATAGTGTGAATAGTGACCTATAATAGCAAATAAATTTTGTCTTTTTTGCTGTGAGGTCAACTTTTGTTTTTTTCGTCAACATTTATATATCAGTGCAAAAGTAAGTCAAGTGTTTTGTCAAAATAGTTCTTACCTATTTTGACTTTTTATTAAAATATTTAAAAAAATCTCCATATAGGGTGCATATACAACCAGGAACCAAAGTGTATTTCCCGTAACAATTACAAATACGTTGGAGTACATTCCCCGCTGTGTGCCACTTTAGCAGCACATGCACGCACAGTGCGGCCGCGGGAGAGGAGCTTTCAAATGATCAGGACGTGGATCGTGAGCTAGCTGGGCTAACACAGCTCCAACTACCGTCACATAAATACTTACCCGATTGATTGGGATTCCATTTCCATGCGTACGGCACGTGAACAGCAACAGTTCCGTGGATCATCGATCCATTTTGCAGCTGGATCATCGTGCGCTTTGCCTTCTCGCGACATGCATGTCCGCGCTAATGACGGTGGGTGGATCATACATCGATCGCCAGCCCAGCAGCATGCACGCAGTCCCCTACCGTGTGCAGTGCGAGAGGAGCTTTCGGCCACGACGTACTACGCTAGGCTAAGACAACTCCAACAACCGTCACATAAATATGGACCAATCTCTTTCCAATCAATTCCAAGCTCACTGAACAGGAACAGTTCCATGGAAGCTGCTGATGAGTTGTGATGGATCAGTGGCTCAGTAGCTGGGCTGGCGGTGCCGGGTTCTCATAACCATCGTCCCTTATTCGCGCCGTGGATGTTGTTTTTTATTTCTTAAAATCCAATAGCGTAGGCTCTTTTTTGGGAAAGAGGAAGGGCGAAGAGAGAATAATGCTCGAATCATGAGGATCGGGATGGTGATTCAAGAAACATACTCCCTCCGATCCTAGTTTGTACTAAATCAGCGACAATTAATATAGATCTTGTACTAAATCAGTAACAACAAATATGGATCGGAGGGAGTATGTATAGGCGGTCATGAGTGGAATCGATAAGTTTCACTATCTTAACTGTGAGTTTTGATGCCTTGTTGGTCTTGATTGATCTTCAAGTATTCCGTAGCTAAATTCACCGATGTCCAAGTCAGTGGCCTTTTGAGCCCTTTCCGCTCTACTGTTATTTTTTTAAAACTTTTAAGATGTTGACGGTTTCTTTGATGAAAATTGACGAGGAAGCTAGTTGTCGTTGCTTCAAAAAAAAACGTAGGTCCAGACGTCCAGTTGCAAACTTACAAGGCAAATTTTCTAATGCCCACAATAGCTCTGCTTGTGGAAAATTGAAGTCTAAAAAAATTAGTCTTTATCTGGCTTCTAGTTAGAAAAACTGTCCTGACTAAAGATAACCTTGTGAAAAGGGGATGGTCTGGAAACACTAAATGTATGTTCTGTGGGGCTGAAGAAAATGTTGATCATCTCCTTCTACATTGTTCAGTTGCTAAATTCCTTTGGTGTGTGGTGCAAAATACTTTTGGATTACCTAACTTGCCCATGAATGTGGAAATGATGATGTCTTCCTGGTTATCTCAGTTTGAGAAAAAAAAGATATATGTTGGAGTATTTGCTTTGCTGTGGTCTATTTGGACTCGCAGGAACGACTAGTGTTTTGAACGCAGAAGGATTATTGACCTTTTGCGATTCTTCATAAAACTTATCGGCTTATTGAATCATGTTCCGTTTTGCAGATAGGCGAAGAAGAACAAAGGGAGCTGAGGTGGGGGGTAAAGCTTCTAGAGCGGGTAGCAAATGCAGTGTTCAACGTGTCGAGAGGTGGCGTCCTGGAATTCTCAGGATTGTTGGTGGCTGAAGGTGTTGATCAAGCATTCTGGGCTTCAATCATCTCCGGCGACGACATCTTTACTAGAATGTTGCGCGCTTCTGGATTCGACCGCCTCCCTTTATATACCATGAACTCCCATATTATTATTTATTTTTTTAGAAAAGGAGGATGACTCCCGGCCTCTGCATCTGGAAGATGCATACGGGCATTTTATTGATTATTCTCGAAGACCTTACAAAGTATTACAATAATATGACTGAATCCACCATCTTGGCACCATATGCCGCTATTCCTATCCATACGATGAAGGGATGCTAGCTGGGCCACTCAGACCACTCATCTAAGCCTAACATCAAAAGCCGGAAGCCCCAGCCGAGCCACATATCGGGTCTGGGGCATAATCCGGTCAGACGCACTCGTGTGTCGTCGCCGCCATCTTCCACAAGTCCGTCTTCAGATCATATTGAGGCATCTACCTTGTTTGGCCACTCAGCCATCGACGTCACCATGACGCCAGACAGCTACCTCCTCCTGCGCGAGTCCATCCCGCGCATCGGACGCCGAGCCTCCACAGCGCCACGCCGCCGATAATCGCCGCCATCAATGTGTGAGATGAAGCACCGCTCCGCCGAGTCCGGCAGGGCTGCTGAAGACCAAGCACCGTGGAAGAAGGACTCCGAGGCTGAGCACATAGGCGGTAGAGCGCCAACGCACCGCCACCAGACGAACTCCGACCACGCCACCAACCGCCGCCAAGCAACCAAAGCATCACATTCACCCCAAGCTCACCACGAACGACACCCCCAAGAGGGTGACGACGCCCGGAGCGCCGCTGTCGCTCGATCCGGCAAGGATTTGGGCTTTCGCCCGGCATACGAGCTGCTGGAAGGAGGAGGGGAAGGAGGCAACCTGGACGGCGCCTACAAGAAGGGTACGGCGCCCTCGGGCGTCGCCGCCGTCGTGGCCAGCACTGCTGGCCTCGGATTTCTCCGGAGCCACCTCCCACCTCCAGCCGCCAAACAGGTACAACTCCAGCGACAAAGGCCGCCCAAAGCAGGACCATCGGAGGCAGCCCTGGTTGAAGTAGATGGAGGCCTTCAGATCTGGATCGGGCGCCGCCGAGACGCCCGCACCACAGCCGCCACCTGCCGCCGCCTCGCCGCCCCCGCGGCCGAGGAAGAACGGCCAGCACCAACGAGCACCGGTCACCGCAGACCCGGCGTCGATCCACCAGCCGAGGCCGCCGCCACGGATCCAAAGCCCCCCGAGGAAGAACGGGGCGGCCAGATCCTCGCCGCCACCTTCACCGGCGGCCGAGCAGCGAGCCGGCGGCCACCTCCGGTGGCGACGAGGGAGAGGAGAGGTGGGGGAGAGGGCCGGCGGCGGGCTAGGGTTACGCCGCCCGAGTCGCCCCTGCGGGAGCGACGCGGGGGCAACTTGTTAGACCTAACTCCCATATTATTATCTGCCTGGTCTGTAATAAGTACTTTGTCGTAGTTACTTCTTCTGCATGCTAGGTGTCTTTTGGGCCTACGTCTTGCCTTTTGGCTAGTAGGTTTCAGCCGGCCCTGTAAACTTAAATGGGTTCTAGAGTGTTATATCTGGTGTTGCAGGGCCTATCTTGCTTCTGCCAGATTTTAGCTCTGCTGATGGGTGCGTTGTGGTGGATGTAGTCTGGATCTCTTAAGGTTTTCTTAATGTAAATCGGGGCTGACCCCTTTCCCTCAAAAAAAAAAACTCTATTTTTTTGCGAGAAAATTTCCAATCTATTCATCTTTAATCATGGCAGTACAACGAATACCAGAAATAATAGAAATTACATCCAGATCCGTAGACCACCTAGCTACGACTACAAGCACTGAAGCGAGCCGAAGGCGCGCCGCCGTCATCGCCCCTCCATCGTCGGAGTCGGGCACAACTTATCGTAGTAGACAGTCGGGAAGTCGTCGTGCCAAGGCCCCGTAGGGCCAGCGCACCAGAACAGCAACCGCCACAGATGAAGAATAACGTAGATCAGAAGGATCCAATCCGAAGACACACGAATGTAGTTGAACAACGACGAGATCCGAGCAAATCCATCAAAGACAGATCCGCCGGAGACACACCTCCACACGCCTACCAACGGTGCTAGACGCACCGCCGGAACGGGGGCTAGGCGGGGAGACATTTATTCCATCTTCAGGGAGCCGCGGTCGTCTCATCTTCCTAAGCAGGACACAAACCCTAGCAAAACTGAAAGAAAAGACTAAAAATGGAGCCCTCCCGTCGGCTATTGCCGAGATCCACCGCGCCCCCATGGCCCTAGGGCCACCGAAGAGGAGGCGGACCTGCGGCGACGCCGGCGGGAGACAGAAACCCTAACTATTTTTGTAAAAAAAAAAACTCTATTTGATCTCTATCTAAACGTCTTATGTCTGATACTATTTCTTTGCCTCGACATATTCTCGATGCACGCATGTGCGGTGTGCCCCCTTCCTACTCGGTGCCACCACCAATGAGCTTGACCACCATGTGGCTCGACGGGGATTCCTTTCCTTCATCGTAATGGCCAACGCCATTCCCTGCTCGCCATTGTCAGCGAGTGGACATTTTTGGTCACCCCCCAAAGCAAATAAAAGCAAGATTCCAATAACCACATTTTACCACTTTGAACATCCAATCCATATGAGGCAAATACAGACCCTCAGGCCACCGCCGAGAAGATGCGTGCCAGCGAATTATAGCAAGAGAAATAATAACAGTGTCCCTAAAAAGACAAATAATAACAGTGTACATATGATCCATCATACACATGCCCATGCTGATAATAAATGGGACACGTCACAAGGGAACCTTACATTACCCTCATATCATTGCAGCCTTAAGTGAGCTCTTCTAGTACGCGCATGAAACCCAATTCCCATTACCAGCTAGCTAGGGTTCTTGGGATAAAAGATAAAACCCGTATCCCTTGCTACTGTTCCCTAGCATAACTGGCCACTCTGCCAACCGAATTACACTGTGCACATACCAGATATGCTAAATACTCCCTCTGTTTCGAAATATAAGTCTTTTTAGAGATTTCAAATGGACTACCACATACGGATGTATATAGACACATTTTAGAGTGTAGATTTATTCATTTTGCTCCGTATGTAGTCACCTATTGAAATCTCTAGAAAGACCTATATTTAGGAACAGAGGGAGTACTTAATGGCTGTCTTCAACTAATTCCCTTTGCTCTTGGTGACCATATTCCTCGTGTCATGGCGTCGTATATATGCATTCCGACTGATAGCTAGCTGTTGAGAATGGATGGACAATTAATTGGCCAGGGACGTCCGTGCCCCCCGCAGCGCGCGTATATAAGCACCACCATGCATCTCCATGCTCAGCACGTACGATTTACTGCTAGCCATCTCCCGTGCGTCCCGGTCTTGCATTTGCACCACGTTCTGCATGCACGCATGTCTAGTGGTGCACTGCTCTCCGCCATGGACATGGGCATGGGCATGGGCATGGATTGGCTCTTCGTCTTGCAGCTTCTCATGTCGGCCGTCTGCCTCCTCGTGCTACTGCTTCGTTATCGCGCCGTGAAACCCGAGAAAACGCGACGCCGGCGCTACCCGGGGCTCACCCAGTGGCCGATCGTCGGCGTCATCCCGGCCATCGTCTCCAACATCCACCGGATCTTCGAGGGCGTCACCGGCATGCTGGCCCTCTCCGGCCTCAACTACCAGTGCCGCTTCTGGTTCGCCGGCTTCCGCTACTTCATCACCTGCGACCCGGCCAACGTCCGCCACATCTTCACCTCCAACTTCGAGAACTACCCCAAGGGCGACGTGTTCGCCCAGATGTTCGACATCCTCGGCGGCGGCATCTTCAACTCCGACGGCGAGCGCTGGCGGAGCCAGAGGACGAAAGCCCAGATGCTCATGACCACCCCGCGGTACCGCGCCTTCGTGGCGCAGTCCAGCCTCGACAAGGTGGAGCAGAGCGTGCTCCCGTTCCTCGCCCACGCCGCCGACTCCGACACGACGTGCGACCTGCAGGACGTGTTCACGCGCTGGTCCTTCGACACGACCTGCAACCTCGTCTTCGGCGTCGACCCCGGGTGCCTGGCCATTGGCCTGCCGGACGTGCCGTTCGCGCGCGCCATGGACGACGTGCTGCGCACCGTCTTCGTCCGGCACATCATGCCGGTGACGTGCTGGAAGGTGATGCGGAGGCTGGACGTCGGCCATGAGAGGAAGAACGCCGCCGCGCGCCGCACGGCCGACGAATTCGTGGCGGCCACCATTGCTAGCCGCAGAGCCGCCTACAACAAACAGGGCGCGGACAAGTCGGCGGCCGACCTGCTGTCCTCCTTCATCTGCGACGAGGAGATCGCGCGCGACCCGGATGCGGACGTGTACATCCGGGACATGACGATGAACCTCCTGGTCGCCGGCCGCGACGCCACCAGCTCCGCCCTCTCGTGGTTCTCCTACCTCATCGCCACGAACCCGCGGGTAGAGAAAAGGCTCCTGGAGGAGCTGGCCCCCATAGCTGCCCGCAGACCCGTCGGACCCGACGGCATGGTGGCCTTCGAGGCGGGGGAGCTGAAGAACCTGCTGTACCTGCACGCGGCGGTGTGCGAGTGCCTCCGCCTCTACCCGTCGCTGCCGGTGGAGACAAAGGCGGTCGCCGCCCACGACGTGCTGCCGAGCGGGCACGAGGTGAGGCCCGGGGACAAGATCCTGGTGTTCAACTACTCCATGGGGAGGATGAAGCGGGTGTGGGGCGCCGACTGCCGGGAGTTCCGGCCGGAGCGGTGGATCTCCGAGGACGGCAAGCTGCGGTACGTGCCGTCCAACAAGTTCGTGGCCTTCAACTCGGGCCCCAGGACGTGCCTCGGGAAGGAGATGGTGCTGGTGCAGATGAAGGTGACGGTGGCGGCCGTGGCGTGGAACTTCGCCGTGGAGGTGGTTCCCGGGCATGTCGTGGAGCCGAAGCTCTCCATCATACTCCACATGAAGAACGGCCTCCTCGTCAGGGTCAAGAGAAGATCGGGTATTCCAGCCATGATCGGCAAGCAGTAACTTATGCGTACTTGTACCGTTGCATGCATGCACGTACTGATGTAAGTGTCTATATTCCTTCATTTTTATTCGGCATATGTGTGTTGTCTCTTGTCTGTGTGTGTGCAGGTGTCCAGTAATATAAGTACACTGTAAATCATGGTGGGTATACATATGTTTCCTACTCATTAATTGTATGTATCATCAACTAGTTGATTGATTCGAAGACATATTTGTACCGAAACTTATCGGTGGATCGATCGGGCAGGGCTGGCATGCATAGTGCAGAGGCTTTGGTTTCCAAAAATCTCAGCTAACAAGACTGTATAAGTAGGGACAATGCCGGCATGGTTGGTTGCTTGCGAATCTTTGGTTTGCATGCGTGACAGTGTTTTAATTCAATGGCATTCAATTCCATTCCTTGATTCATCATGCTGTCATGCATGATCGAATTATGCTATGCATGCCATGTTCGTTCATTCTGTGTGTTTGTACGTGCAACGGGAGCTTATTGATTGAGCTGCCGCCGTGCCCATCATCACCGACTGCTCGATCGCTTTCGCATCTAGTCTTGTATCATGCAGGAATACCACAGTTAGTGTCACGACGACGTACGTCCCCTTCGTCTTGTTAATGGATGGACGGACACGGCTTCCCTGAATCTATACTCCTCCATGCACGCCACCAGTATGGAGAAACCACATTCTTAATTAGTGGTATTTTCACAGAAATACAGATTTGAAAACTACCTTGCACTCCCTCTTGTAAACTAATATAAGATCGTTTAATCACTACTTTAGCACTTTAGCTATATACAAGTCGCCTGAAATTTAAATTTGGGTAAGTCACTTTTTCTCTTTGTATCTAGTCGGTCCTTTCACCTTTGGTATTTGTTAGTCGACTGACTAAAATTTAGGTTTGTTAATTCTTTTTGGGATAAGTATATTTTTCGTCCTCGAACTCTTCCGAGAGTTTAGAAGTCGTCTCTCAACTACAAAACAGATAGTTTTCGTCCCTCAACTATCGAAACCGGATAGTTTTCGTCCCTCGGGGCGCTTCGGGCGGTTTTAGTACGCAGCGAATAGTAAAATCGAAAAAATAAGAAATTTTACAGCATCGAAGATACTCTGGTGCGCAAGACCCGTGCAAAATTTCGTGGTGTTTCGACATTTGAGCAGCTCGTGACAAACAAAAAACTGTAAATATGTACATCGGTGAACAATAAATTCAAAAAAATAGCAAAAAAAATATTGAACTTTTTGGTATCAAAGATGCTCAGGTACATAAGACGCGTGCAAAATTTCATGATCAAATGACATACGAGGAGCTCTCGCCAAAAAAACAAAATAACGCACTTTTTTCAAAAAGATAAATTTGAGCCAAATTTTGTTTTTTTGGCCACGAGTTCGTACAATGCCCAAATACCACGAAAATTTGCACGCACGTTGCGCACCCAAGCCCCTTTGATGCCAAAACAAACATACTGTTTTGATTTTGTTTGCTATTTTTTTGAATTTACTGTTCACCAACGTATATATTTACAATTTTTTGTTTGCCACGAGCTGCTCGAATGTCGAAGCACCATGAAATTTTGCACGGGTCTTGCGCACCAAAGTATCTTCGACGCTGTAAAATTTCAGATTTCAGTTCCTCATCAAGTTACTGTTCACCTCATACTAAAACCGCCCGAAGCGGCACGAGGGACGAATACTATCCGGTTTTCATAGTTGAGGGACGAAAACTATCCGATTTGAAGTTGAAGGACGATTTCTAAACTCTCTGAAGAGTTCAAGGAGGAAAAATATACTTATCCCATTCTTTTTCTGCATGTGACCGAATGGTCTCTGCTCGTACTTCTGGGCCTTGAGCAGCCCCAAGTCCCTAAGCTACTAATCGATCCAATTCATTTTATTAGTAATTCTTTTTTTATGGGTGATTAGTAATTCCTTTAACAGTCCACAACGGCTAGGCTTTCCTAATACTGGTTGGTCTTTGCCCATTCTTTGCCTTCTTTTTAACAGTGCATTATTTCTGTTTTTCTGCTTATATTTATATTTATTTTTTTCTTTTGCTATTTCTTTTTCTTTATAATTAGCAGGTTTTTGGTTTGTATTTTTGATAAAACGTTGGAGGTGTGAAAATTTATACACACAAATACTATAAAATGTATGCAAAAATTGCACTATTGTATGATTATTCTTTGCAACTACCAAAAGGTGCAATTTTAGTGCAAAGTTGTGTGCATTTGTTTTCATTTTTCTTTCATCTAAAAGGGTAATATCAATGTCAAAAATTCATTGTTCCTTATAAAACTGTATTATTTTGATTTATTATTTTTGTTCTTTCAGGCAATACCAATGCCACTAATTAATTCTTTTTATAAAACTTATTTTAATACAAAAAATCCTCTTTTACATGCTTATTCTTGAATATTTTAAAAAATGTAATTTTTGTGCAATTTTTGTTTTTATTTCATTTTATATCTTCTTAAAGGATAATACCAACGTCACTAATTCCTTCTTCCTTCAAAAATCTCATTGTTTTGATTTTTTCATTTTCTTTCTTCTTTAATGGTAATACTAATAGCACTAATCCATACCTTCTTAGGAAACTTCCTTTTTTTCATAATTTCACTGCTATATGTTTATTATTGCATATTATGAAAAAGCGCATATTTTGTGTAAATTGTGTGTAAGTTTTGTCATTATTTGTTTTTTTATCATTTTTTATTTTCTTCCTTCTTAAAGAGTAATACCAGCACCACTAATTCCTTCCTCCTTCGAAAATCTCACTATTTTGTTTTTTCATTTATTTATTCTTTAATGGTAATACCAGTGCCACTAATTCATACTTTCTTAGTTTTATATGAAAATTTCACTATTATATGTTTATTATTGCATTTTTTTAAAAGACAATTTTTGTGTAAGTTTTGTCATTATTTGTTTTATTATTATTTATTTATTTTCTTTCTTCTTACAGGGTTATACCATACCACTAATTTGTACTTTCTTTAAAAAAACTTCATTATTATGATTTTGTTTTAGTTTTGTTTCATTTTATTTCTTCTTAGAGGGTAATACCAAAGCCAAAATTTCATTGTTTCTTAGAAAACTTCATTATTTTGTTTTTGTTTTTTGTTTCATTTTCTTTCATAAAGGGTAATACCACAGCCACTAATTTATTCTTCCTTAGAAAACTTTATTATTTTGATTTTGTTTTTGTTTTTAGCTAAGCTAGTAGTGTTGGGGTAAGTACTGTATGTACGTAGTTTGTGGTACCTGGCTACATGCACTGGCACTCCTCGGCACCACGCGTACGAATTCCTCGAAGTTAATTGATTCGCGTGTGGACACCGGCTACCAACTCGCCTTGATTTTTTTACGTGTGATCGACTTCCACGTACGTATATGATTTTTGTTCTACGGCTGGCTCCACGTAGCAATCGCCCCTGACTGATATCTGAACATCGAGCAAGTACATTTGTAAGACCGAGTTGCACATCTGTGTTCAAGCTTGAATCAGATGTAAGAAATTCTAGGCTAGGACCGAATATTTACAGGCGATCCACCCGAAGTAGATTACAGACAATGCTTCCGATCAATGTAGCGATTAACTACCCATGCATGTCCAAATCAAGAGCCAACCAGCAAATTACTTAACCTGGTACGTGATAGCAGAAACACAACACAATGAATGAAATTATTGGAAGAGAGGAGGAACGAACTACTGCATATCCTACTCTGCATGGATTCGTTTGCTGCTTTCGTGTGAACAACCCGCGTATGAAGTTTGGGGTTGGGCTGCTCTCTTCTTTGTTTTCTCTACTATCGGGGCTGGGGTTTGCGTGGGGGGCTGGCCAGGGGTTGTGGCCTTTTTTGTTGTATAAGCTGGCCTTTTCCTTCTTCTTTTTTGTTGGCTGCCATTTTTTTTATTTTTCATTTACTCTTTTGTATATGTTTGTTTTTCCTTTTTTGTATCATTAGCCTTTTAGTTTTTCCTTTTTTTATAATTTAATATTACCTTTTTAGTTTTCTCTATATTTTTGTTAATCTCTGTATACATTATGTTGCATTACCATTTTTTGTGTATGTAGTTGAGCTGTGTGTCCGTAACGCAACCAACAATTGCACTTGTTGCAACCCATCTGCAATTACAAGAATTACAACGTGACTACAATTGGAAGGGGATGTTAGCCAGTTGCATGTCCATCACTAGAGTTGCAATGCACGTGTCTTAACGCGTCTGCAACTGCAAGGGGTACAACACGACTACAACTGGAGGGGGAGGGATATCGGCCAGTTGCATGTCCATCACTAGAGATGTAATTGCATGTGTCGCAACCTGTGTGCAATTGCAATGGGTACAACACACCTGCAACTAGAGGGGGTGGATGTTGGCTAGCTGCATGTCCATCACTAGAGTTGCAACTTCACGTGTCGCAACCCGCCTGCAACTGCAAGGGGTACAACACGACTGCAACTGGAGGGGGAGGGATATCGTCCAATTGCAACTAGAGATGTAATTGCATGTGTCGCAGCCCGTGTGCAATTGCAATGGGTACACACACACACCTGCAACTAGAGGGGTGGATGTTGGCTAGCTGCATGTCCATCACTAGAGTTGCAGCTTCACGTGTCGCAACCCGCCTGCAACTGCAAGGGGTACAACACGACTGCAACTGGACGGGGAGGGATATCGGCCAGTTGCATGTCCATCACTAAAGATGTAATTGCATGTGTCGCAACCCGTGTGCAACTCCAATGGGTACAACACACCTGCAACTAGAGGGGTGGATGTTGGCTAGCTGCATGTCCATCACTAGAGTTGCAACTTCACGTGTAGCAACCCGCCTGCAACTGCAAGGGGTACAACACGACTACAACTAGAGGGAGATGGATGTCGACTAGTTGCATGTCTATCACTAGAGTTGCAATTGCACATGTCGCAACCCTCCTACAACTGCAAGGGCCACAACACGACTGCAACAGAAGGGGGAGGGATGTTGGCCAGTTGCATGTCCATCACTAGAGTTGCAACTGTATGTGTCGCAATCCGCCTTCAATTGCAAGGGGTACAACATGATTGCAACTAGAGAGGCGAGGGGGGGTGGCAGTTGCAAGTCCACAACTAGAGTTCCAACTGCACATGTCGCAACCCGCTTGTAACAGCAAGGGTTACAATGCAACTGCAACTGGAGGGGAAAGGGTCAGTTGCATGTCCAACACTAGTGTGCAATTGCACATGTCAAAACCCGTCTGCAATTGCAAGGGTATAATGTGACTCTAACTGAGGCGGGAGGGATATTGGCAGGACCACCACTAGAGTTGCAAACTGCATGTATCGCACGCCGTCATTAACTGCAAGGGGTGCAACGCGACTACAACTTGTGCGGGTTTGATTTTTTATTTTTATTTTATATTAACAATACAAAATATTTTTTGAAAATATATAAAAAATGAAAAAAAAAGTAGAAAAATGGACCAGAAGCGAAGGTAGTAGTACTCTGCCAAGGAAAAAAACAAGTTGAATCCTAGCCCTTGAGCGATCACACTTGCGCTTATAGCAAGCGAAAGAAAAACACCGATTCTAGCCCACCACGGACTGACCACGAACCAGAGGAAGGAGTACATGCAGCGCCTACGCATGCATGCGTGACATCAGCCCGACTAAGACTGCATTTATACACCATGCTCGCTACTCCCGCCCTCCTTCCCTGTGCGCACTCTCTCTCCTTCTGTCACACTCTGCTCTCTCCAAGTGAGGCAGGCACACTCTGCTCTCTCTTGCGCAGTGTCTTGCTTGCTAGAGATGTTTTGATATGCAACCGTGTGTTCGTTCCGTTGCAGCTAAAGATCGTTTATACGCAGTGCTCCACTGCTCCCTCCCTCCCAGGGGCGGAGCCAGGAAGTTTTGCCAATGGGTTCACTAAGGATTTGGGCATGAACTAACTATTGTTTGTAGTGGTAGAGGGTGCTAATAAATCCAGGTAAACTCTCCCAAAATCCTTCCCAACTTACCCAAGGTGGGGGCCAATGCCCCCCCCCCCCCAAGATATGTACATAGGTCTACCTCAGATTATTTTTACAACCTCATACTAACACTCAAAGGACAACATAAGGAACTGAAATATCATACCACATAAAACTACAAGATGAATAAATATCAGTTGAATGAAAACATAAAACTCCTTTTCAAACATTTCAAATAAAGTAGTCAAATGCACAACTTTGTACTTTCATAGGTAGTTAGATAAGGTATTCCTTGTAAAAAAGCAAAATGACATGTTAATTTCTTAAGTTGTAAATAAGTACTATTAAGCGGAACATGTAGAGTCACTGTCATTTTCAAGTTTCTTTGATCTTTCATCATTACTACTTACTAATGGTAAGAAAACTCGCATCCGTTAGCAAATTAGAAAACCACTCTTGGATTGATCACCAATTTTATTACATTTTTTTGACAACAATCATATATCAAAAGCACTAGTTAATTAATTCCATGGAAACCGGCAGTATCAGTACTAGCTTTATAGGTTGATAGACCAAGGTAAAGGAGTATGTTTATTTGCCTTGCACCATTAATTTAGCAATATTGGTAATTCCATCAGGACCAACATCATGCATTTTATCTGAATCAAAATCATCTGGATAAAGCTCAGCCGGTTTCAGTAAGCTCCTCACATTATAGACAAGACATAACACTTCTCCTAATCTCAATCTTACTTTATTAAAACTTTTTATGTATTCTGGAATTCCCTTCGGATTAGTCATAATATGACAATTAATGTAAACCAGATTCTATCTGAATAAAAGGCTATGTGGGACTAGGAGTAGCACATCATTTGTTTGCTTGCCTATAAAGGTGGCCTTGAAGTACATGCTTTATTATCTTTATCTTGATATAATGACCATCCTTTTTGTAAAATGTTGTTCCATACTAGATCAAGGTTCGACCAAAAAAGCAATCATATAATTAAGGTTGGATAAGACTTGTACAAGCGGGATAGGATATGCTATCGCGTGTAATAATATTTTGAATAGCAATTGTCGGCTTGCCTTGCCGGTTGCCAGCGTGACGGCGGTGAGAGAGATAATACAAATATTTTCTATGCCGGCTTGCCGCTGCCGTATGTCAGCGTGAGGGCGATGAAGGAGACAAGAGTATTCAGATTTATCTTCCATTCGCAAAAATAGATTTATTCGCTTCTGTCCATTGCGGCGGTGAAGCAACTCAATCTGAAGATCATGCGTCTAGCCAGCTGCGAGCTGCCAAATTGATTTATTTTATTTGGCCTTGCACACTTGCATTGAATATATGGACTAAAAGGCTTTTTGTCTAATGTAGCTAGGCAATCAATGGGTTCAACTATGATTTTTTATTGGGTTCAGGCATCAAGTACCTGTAAAGCGCTACATTATCAACTAATTTTTTTTGGTTTCATATGCACCCAATGCTTCTATGCTAGCTACGCCTCTGCTTGAGCAGTAGCAACGAGTCCGGCAGCGCCGCCTGGGTCAGCTATCTGTCGCCGCTTGCGGTCTAACGAACGGTGCCATTGTGAGTTTGCTGCTCGTGGCTTCGGGAACGCCAAACAAACTCCGTCTATTCCTCGCTGCGTTCGGGACAGTTTTGGTCGGAGCCATGCAAGTTCAGGGGCGGATCCCAGGACAAAAATGACCCGGTGTCCACATGTACATCACATATGCATAGGAACATATACATCGGCGGAGCTATGTAGAACTCTGAGGGGGCCATGGCCCCCAACCCAATTGCAATTTGTTTTACTAGGTAGTAACCATGGCCAGAAGCCCATCACCGGCATTATGACACGAACACGACTACATGAGCCTGCTCGGTGCTCGGGACTTGAGTGCTTTACGTGTCTGTTTCCACAACTATGGTCGCCGCTGGGGCTGGTTAAATTTTGTTGCGGTTGGTTAATTTTTTTTTGGTCATTGCCCCCCCATAGATTCTTGTCAAGCTCCGCCACATATAATGCTATACATAAAAATAACAAACTTCCGGCGTGCTTGGTTGAATGTATTTCAAGAATACTATTTTGAAAAACTATGGTTTCAAATACTTTGAGATGTTTGCCTCTAGTTAAGATTGCAGTATTTCCCCAAAACAAATCAGTGCAATTTTTTGTAGTATTATAAGCCATAGTATCCACAAAACTATGGTATTTTTGCTGTATTAAAAAAAAGATCAGGACCTTTGTTTTAAAAACTGGGAAAACAGCAAATGACTCTAGTGGTGGTCAAATACATTACTACATACTCCCTCCGTAAAGAAATATAAGAGCGTTTAGATTAGTACTTTGATTGCCAAACGCGTTACCATTTTCGCAGTAGCTTTAGAAACTGATGGTTTCATAAACTAAAATATTCATTGTCATGGGATTAAAAACCGTAGTCTCAAACAGTAAAGCATAAAAACTCCAAACGATGAAAACAAGGATGATCGGCAAAAACGATATGCACTCCCAAATTTTAGAAACTCAAAATAATTCAATTCTCAAACAAATTTGTATCAGCATAAAAATCGAAATATCCTGGTAGTCCTATTCTCAAACAGACATGAACATCTCCCGAAAAAACACAGTAATCCAATATGTAATTGTAACATCCTTTTGATTTGAAACTCTTGTTCGGTGTTTCAGTGTTTGGGAAACAAAAGTTGTGAGAAATAGAGACACGCACTTGAAATAGATCGAGGGGTTCTCTTGCCGTACCTTTTTCTTTCCGGTGATCTAGGCGAGTCTGGCAAGGCGACACTGTTGCGCAAAGAGGTGGGCGGCGATAAGGCTAGCGCGAGCTTGTGAGGAAATAACGCGAGCACGCGAGAAGCCAGCAGGTTGGAGGCCCACGTACACAAACCTCTAATACCCAAAGTACTTACATTATGTGAGTTTTCCCAAAAAAAACTTGCATTACGTGAGTGACAGCATCGCGGGAGCGCCTAGTCAGCGCTGCAGGCGCCCGTTAACGAGCTGGCGCCTGCAGCGTCGCTGGCATGGGCCGGCCCAACGCGCGCTTGCACTCAATTGCTTTTGACGTAAAAAAGCAATAAAACCTGAGGATAGCTGGGGATTCAAACTCTGGATCGCTTGGTTGCGAGTGCACCACACTAACCACCAGAATAAACTAACTTTGTTGTCTTCTACAAGAAAACGGTTCTAGTTAACCTTTTCGTGCAGTAAAACATTAATATATACTCAATATAAATTATCTCAAAAAAGAAAACGTAAATTCGAAAAAAAGTTCATCAAATTTTAAGCAAAGTTCAAAAAAATGAAAAAAGGTTCATCGATTTAAAAAAAATGTTCATTGAAAGAAAAGTTCATCGGATTCGAAAAAAAGTTCATCGAATTCAAAAAAAATTCATTAGTTTCGAAAAAAGTTCATCGGTTTTGAAAAAAGTTCATCGCATTTAGAAAAAGTTCATCGAATTTAAAAAAGTTCATGTAATCTAAAAAAAGTTCATCGAATTTGAAAAAAGTTCATGTAATATGAAAAAAGTTCATCGAATTTTAAAAAAAGTTCATTGAATTCAGAAAAAGTTCACCAAATTTGAAAAAAATTCATGTAATCTGGAAAAAGTTCATCGATATTAAAAAAAATTGTTCATCGAATTTGAAAAAAGTTCATGTAATATGAAAAAAAGTCATCGAATTCAGAAAAGGTTCATCAAATTTGAATAAAGTCCATGTAATCTGAAAAAGTACAACGATTTAAAAAAATGACATTCTTTTAAAAAATCACGCATTAAAAAAAGAAATAAAAAAGGGGAAAACGAATAAAACCGTCAAGAATTTGCGAACCAGAAGAAACAAAATAAAAAGAAAGAGCGACTTAACTTAGCACACAACAAGCGCGATGTCGTAGTGGTTGGAGCGCAGCAAACGTAACGAGTCCGGCGTGGGTTCGATTCCCAGTTCTCCTTCCGCAAAACTAGAATGGGCCGGCCCAGCTTGGACTGCTGCAGGCGCCCGTTTGCAAATTGCACTGTAACGGGCGCCTGCAGCGCTAAATAGGAAATGCCCTGCATCACCGCCGCATGGGCTATTAGATGGGCCTGCTCATACACTGTTTTGCTGGCTCTGGCCGGTGTCCATTGACTAATTTTACCGATCTCACACCAGTACATGGGCCTTGTATAGTACACATAGCGAGAAAATTACCCGGGGTCCTCTGACACCGGCTACAACCACGTGGGTCCGCCCCTGCAAGTTCTTCTAGGTGAGATTGTCGGGCGAAACGGGAGGGGTCGCCTTTAGAGCGCGGGCTAGCGTTCTTCTTCGAGGTCGTCATTTTCATCGCGCGCGGATCCCTCCTAATCGTAGCCGGTGTCAAAGGACCCCGGGTAATTTTCTCGCTATGTGTACTATATAAGGCACATGTACTGGTGTGACACCGGTAAAATTAGTCAATGGACACCGGCCAGAACCGGCAAACCGGTGTACGAGCAGGCCCATCTAATAGCCCACACGGGGCGATGCGGTCACTCACGTAATGCAAGTTTTTTTTTGGAAAAACTCACGTAAACGTAATGTAAGTACTTTGGGAACCTCTAGTTAACGACCGCTCCTTCGGGAGCCTCACAACATCAGCGCCATTTGGCGCGCTCTCAGCCATTCTTTTTCGAGGTCGTCATTTTCATCGCGCGCGGATCCCTCCTAATCGTAGCCGGTGTCAGAGGACCCCGGGTAATTTTCTCGCTATGTGTACTATATAAGGCACATGTACTGGTGTGACACCGGTAAAATTAGTCAATGGACACCGGCCAGAACCGGCAAACCGGTGTACGAGCAGGCCCATCTAATAGCCCACGCGGGGCGATGCGTTCACTCACGTAATGCAAGTTTTTTTTTGGAAAAACTCACGTAAACGTAATGTAAGTACTTTGGGAACCTCTAGTTAACGACCGCTCCTTCGGGAGCCTCGCAACATCAGCGCCATTTGGCGCGCTCTCAGCCATTCTTCTTCGAGGTCGTCATTTTCATCGCGCGCGGATCCCTCCTAATCGTAGCCGGTGTCAGAGGACCCCGGGTAATTTTCTCGCTATGTGTACTATATAAGGCACATGTACTGGTGTGACACCGGTAAAATTAGTCAATGGACACCGGCCAGAACCGGCAAACCGGTGTACGAGCAGGCCCATCTAATAGCCCACGCGGGGCGATGCGGTCACTCACGTAATGCAAGTTTTTTTTTGGAAAAACTCACGTAAACGTAATGTAAGTACTTTGGGAACCTCTAGTTAACGACCGCTCCTTCGGGAGCCTCGCAACATCAGCGCCATTTGGCGCGCTCTCAGCCATTCTTCTTCGAGGTCGTCATTTTCATCGCGCGCGGATCCCTCCTAATCGTAGCCGGTGTCAGAGGACCCCGGGTAATTTTCTCGCTATGTGTACTATATAAGGCACATGTACTGGTGTGACACCGGTAAATTAGTCAATGGACACCGGCCAGAACCGGCAAACCGGTGTACGAGCAGGCCCATCTAATAGCCCACGCGGGGCGATGCGGTCACTCACGTAATGCAAGTTTTTTTTTTGGAAAAACTCACGTAAATGTAATGTAAGTACTTTGGGAACCTCTAGTTAACGAGCGCTCCTTCGGGAGCCTCGCAACATCAGCGCCATTTGACGCGCTCTTAGCCATTCTTCTTCGAGGTCGTCATTTTCATCGCGCGCGGATTCCTCCTAATCGTAGCCGGTGTCCGAGGACCCCGGGTAATTTTCTCGCTATGTGTACTATATAAGGCACATGTACTGGTGTGACACCGGTAAAATTAGTCAATGGACACCGGCCAGAAACGGCAAACCGGTGTACGAGCAGGCCCATCTAATAGCCCACGCGGGGCGATGCGGTCACTCACGTAATGCAAGTTTTTTTTTTAGAAAAACTCACGTAAATGTAATGTAAGTACTTTGGGAACCTCTAGTTAACGAGCGCTCCTTCGGGAGCCTCGCAACATCAGCGCCATTTGACGCGCTCTCTGCCATTCGCCACGTGTCGTGCTCTGGGCGCTTCCTCCGGATTTTATTTTATTTTTTCCGCACGTGTTTTCGACTATTTAAACGGGTTTTTTCGACGTTTTGGTTTTCCACCGGTCTTCCTTAGCTTTTCGACAAAAAAAATAATAATAATAAATTTGCGTGAAAAAAACGAGTTTTCTTTTTTTCCCCTTTCGCGAGAGTCACGGTTTTGCTTCCGCGAGAGGCACGGTTTTGTTTTCGCGAGAGTCATTGTCGTGCCTTTCAGAAACGAAAAAAATGCGTTTTCTGTTTTTTTCCTTTCGCGAGAGTCACGGTTTTGTTTCCGCGAGAGGCACGGTTGTGCTTTCGCGGGAGTCACGGCCGTGCCTCTCGGAAACGAAAAAAAACTGCGTTTTTTTCCTTTCGCGAGAGTCACGGTTTTGCTTTCGTGAGAATCACGGCCGTGCCTCTCGGAAACAGAAAATACGCGTTTTCTATTTTTTTTTCTTTCACAAGTCACGATTTTGCTTCAGCGAGAGGCACAGGTGTGCTTTCGTGAGAATCACGGCCGTGCCTACTCGGAAACGGAAAAAAACGTGTTTTCTCTTTTTTTCCTTCCGCGAGAGTCGCGGTTTTGCTTCCGCGAGAGGCACGGTTGTGATTTCGTGAGAGGCACGGGCGTGCCTCTTTCGGAAAGGGAAAAAACATGTGTTCCCGGTTCGGTTTTTGGTCCGGTTTTTTCGGCCAGTTTTTTTCGGCCGGGTTTTTTCATGAAAAAAAAGTTCGTCAAAATCTATCAACATGGGATCTAGTTTTGAAGACCTCGACGCGAGGAATCCAACGGTGAAAGCGGGTTGAGATTTGGACACACGGTTTGAAAGATAAAACATTTTGAATAAACGGATCTACGAAAAAGGGAAAAACTCCTAGGTTGCGACAAGTGGCGCGCTGCATGTGCGCCACTTGTCACAACATGGGGAGTTGGAGTGACCTTTGCAACGAGTACTCCTCAACTAGTGATTTCGAAGTACTTCCCGTACTAGAGGTTTGTGTACGTGGGCCTCCAACCTGCTGGCTTCTCGCGTGTTCGCGTTATTTCCTCACAAGCTCACGCTAGCCCCTATCGCCGCCCACCTCTCTGCGCTACAGTGTTGCCTTGCCAGACTCGCCTAGATCACTGGAAAGAAAAAGGTACGGCAAGAGAACCCCTCGATTTATTTCAAGTGCGTGTCTTTATTTCTCGAATTTTTTGTTTCCCAAACACTGAAACACCGAACAAGAGTTTCAAATCATGAGGATGTTACAATTACATATTGGATTACTGCGTTTTTTCAGGAGATGTCCACGTTTGTTTGAGAATAGGACTACCGGGATATTTCAATTTTTATGCCGACACAAATTTGTTTGAGAATTGAATTATTTTGAGTTTCCAAAATTTGGGAGTGCATATCATTTTTGCCGATCATCCTTGTTTTCATTATTTGGAGTTTTTATGTTTTACTGTTTGAGACTACGGTTTTTAATCCCATGACAATGAATATTTTAGTTTATGAAACCATCAGTTTCTAAAGCTACTACGAAAATGGTGATGTGTTTGGCAATCAAAGTAGTGATCTAAACACCGGTAATCCACTTCTGAGCCCAGGCTCAGCTGCACCCGCCCTTACGAAAAAAATCAAAACAAATATTAGAAAAATTCAAAAAAATCCAATTTTTTGTGTGGTGGATAATTTGATGCGTGAGGTACGCTCCAATTTTCAAATCATTTGGACATCTGAGCAGCTCTCGGCAAAAAAGACAAATTCGGGGTATGTACAAATGTGTATTGTTCATGCACTGTTCTGACCCGATTTGTCTTTTTTGCTGAGAGCTTCTCAGAAGTCCAAATGATCTCAAATTTAGAGCCTCACGTGATGAATTGTCTACTATGCAAAAAAAATTGGAATTTTTTTGAATTTTTTGTGATTTTTTCTTGGACAGGTGCACATGAGCCTGGGCACCGAAACGCCGCACTCTCTAAACGCTCTTATATTTCTTTACGGATGGAGTGTGTAGTAATGTATTTGACCACCACTAGAGTCATTTGTTGTTTTTCTCAGTTTTGAAAACAAAGGTCCTGATCTTTTTTTAATACAACAAAAATACCATAGTTTTGTGGATACTATGGCTTATAATACTACAAAAAGTTGCACTGTTTTTTTTTTGGGAAATACTGCAATCTTAACTAGAGGCAAACATCTCAAGGTATTTGAAACCATAGTTTTTCAAAATAGTATTCTTGAAATACATTGCAACCAAGCACACCCGAAGTTTGTTATTTTTATGTATAGCATGATATGTGGCGGAGCTTGACAAGAATATGTGTGTGTGGGGGGGGGGGGGGGGGGCAATGACCAAAAAGTTTTTAACCAACCACAACAAAATTTAACTAGCGCCAGCGGCGACCATAATTGGGGAAAGAGACACGTAAAACACTCAAGCCTCGAGCACCGAGCAGGCTCATGCAGTCGTGTTCGTGTGATAATGCTGGTGATGGGCTTCTGGCCTTGTACGTGTATGTAGATATAGGACGGTTACTACCTAGTAAAACAAATTGCAATTGGGCTGGGGGCCATGGCCCCCTCAGAGTTCTACATAGCTCCGCCGATGTATATGTTCCTATGCATATGGACATCGGGTCATTTTTGTCCTGGGTCCGCCCCTGCCCCTGAGCCAGTCAGCTAGGTGCAAATTGACTGAAATAAATTTGTGGTCAGTCAACTTACCTCTAGCCACTCCCCTACTTTAGTTATCTAAAGGGCCTTATATTAGTTTACACAGGGAGAACTTATTTGTGATATAAATTCATCGCCCGCCCACTCACTGGTGACAAAATTTTCCTTATTACAATTTCAAAAATAATTAGTTTCAGTTTTTTTTTCTTACGCCCTTGACGAAAGTCATGGTTGCTCGCTCTAAACTTTTTATTTTATTTTGACAATATAAGTACTGTATATGATTGTGGAAAACAACTCATTGGACATATGGTTCCTTTATAGTTTGGCAAGATATTAGGTGCAGTCTCAACAAGTTATATTGATCTTTATACCATAAAGATTCACACAAGACCTTAACTCCCCGCTACCAAAGGTCTGGTGGCACATGCTAGAGGAAGTATTTCAGGGGCCCCCGGAGACCTAGAGACAAATGAAGAACTCAATTAAAGAGGACCCACGGGAAAAAACAGAAGATAAAGAAACCAGCTTTGCTACCTTAAACTATTGATAAATTCTAGATAAATTTAGAGGACAAATTGGTAAATGATCGGTTTTGCCACCTCTCAGTCGACTTAAGTTCGATGAATAATTTAACCGACACTTTTTTAGAAAGTACAACTGGGTGAAAAAAAATGCAAATTGCACTTTTCCGAATTGACAGGTATGGTGAGAAGTGTAACTTGCACATTTTCACCAAGTTGTACTTTTCAATATTGAACCAAACACCCCTTGAATCTTTGCACTTAAGTACTAATAGACATCTTAGATAATGGAGTTCTTCACGGAATACATTGAGGCAAACCGATGTCAAATCCAATAGATCAATGTCAAGGGAGGCTATGGAGTAGTTGTTGCTGCTTTAGATACCTAAACTGGGTAGCGGATACCGATCAAGAAGATAAATGATGTGTTTCAGCTTGTCTCATATACCACATGCATTCTATGTGAAATCAAGCTTCTTTGTCTACTCCAAAACATAGATGAGATCAAACACATCATGCTTCCCCCTACCCGAAGGGAGTCCAAAGATATTTATAATTTTTATGAGCTTGGAACTCCATCATCCAAAACATTATCCCATCCATGTTTACATATACCCATGAACCAATGGACACAGATATTTTACGCATGATTCAATGTTTTCTGTTTTATGTGGAGCCACCAGTTGCATTATGGTGGAGCATGTCTTATGGGCTATTTGTTTGCAGCCAAATTAAGTTTCTCGTATTCCATTGGTTTCATTAAAATGAAGTGTCATATAAAACTTGCCACAAATATAAATTTAGTTTTCTATTTTTTCATATTGGTTACTTTCATGTGAAGTATTTGGGGGGGGGGGGTGTTGAATGTAACTACTGTTGTACCGGTGGTTTAATCAAAATGCAGTGGTGTATACAAGTTTGCCCACAAATACAACTTTGTATCACTATGAATGACTACAATGTGTGGCAAAATTAGTGTTTTTTAACAAGGCAAAATCAGTTTTGAAAGTCTCAATTGATTCAGGAAAGTATAACTTACATTTTTGGAGAAAATGCAACTAGACGAAAATGTGTGGGAGTTACATTCTATCACTATATTTCAGTTGCACTTTCATAACTCATTTGGATTCATTAATTTCTCAATCAATTGTAGTAGTTTTTTCATTTTGCTTGTAAATCGGCTCTTTTTGGCATCCCAGTTATTAACTTTTTCATCTCGCCTAGTGGAAGTTGAGACTTATTCCGGTATCTTTATCCCAGTCCTGAATCCGATATAGATTGATTGTCTCTTGATGCTTAGCTGGAGAAATGACTTGCTTAACGGAGAATTTTTTTTTCTTGCTTATTCTTTTTTCTTGAGCTAACATTTTAATGAGATTCACATAGCATTTTGTAGGGTGAACATGCTTTATTGATTGAAACTCAAGTTTACAGAAATTACAGAAGTATCATGTGGGTTTATAAGCCACACGTGGCCACCCTCCACATCGCTGGTTGCACCGCCTAGAGAAGAAGCTCTCACACGCACGCTCGCATGGGCCGGCCCAAGAGCGTGAGGCCCCTCGCTCTATCGCCCCCCTGCTCGATCGTCTGATTCATTCGTTTGAGTAATAGGTGGAGAGGTCGGCTTGTCTAAAAAAAGGGTGGAGAGGTTGACCAATGGACCAGTTGACTATTGACTTTTTGGAAAGTTCACAATTTGGCAATTTGTAAAACTTTAAAAGGTTCACAAATTTTAAAAAAATCATGAATTATAAAAGCTCATGGATTTGAAAATGAAATAATATATTTGAAACAAAGTTCATGACTTTCAAAAAAGTTTGCAATGAAAAAAGTTAACGAATTTGAAAAACTTCATGATTGTAAAAAAAATGAATTAGAGAAAAATTCATGAGTTTGGAAAAAAATTAAGATCTGGAAAAGTTCATAATTTGAAAAATGTTGGCAGAAATGAAAACAAATTCAAAAACTTGCAATAAAAGTTCAAGAATTCGAAAAGGAAATCATAAATTTAAAAAATCACAAAATTTAAAAAAGGTTCAGAATTATGACTATTTTCAATTTGAATAAAGTTCACGCATTTGAAAAATAAAAATGAAAAAATAAAACTGAAAAAAGAAAATAAAAGCTAAAATGAAGCAATAAAAAAAAAGGAAAACCAAACAAAACTGGCCCACAAAAACAATAAACCAAAAAAAGAAAAACCGGTGGAAAGACTAGAGCAGGAAGCTTCCCCCGCGTGCGCTAGATGGGCCACCCATTTAGAATCAAACAAGGGAGGTGTGTGCGTTGTCTACTAATTACGAAGAAACCGGCACTACGTAGGAATTATCGATTTTAATCATGTATGTTTGCTCCTGTCTTTTTAAATCCTGCAGCTAGAATCAGACATACTTTACTTTTTTAGTCTAAACACGCTCTTTATTTATTGGTTGGTAACAATCTCCATAGGGATAGAGTTTAGGTCGGGTGGGTGGGGGGGGGGGGGGGGGGCTGTAGGAGCCACATATGGCGTCCTTCGGGTAGACCTAGAGCAAGTTTAGCGAGGCTATGTGCCTTGAGATTTGAAGACCTACTCTTATAAATGAAAGAGTAATAAATAAAATTATATATACTTCCTCCGTCCCATAATATAAGAACGTTTTTGACATTACACTAGTATCAAAACGTTCTTATATTATGGGACAGAGAAAGTAGTAGATAAAATCTCCTTAATGATAATGCCATGTAATCCACCAGTTCCTTTCATCCACCACGTGCTTGCAGTCGATGGCGACGAGAATATGCTGAAGATTGAGGTATGTCGCCAATTTCAATGCTTCCTGGCGGGCCATCGCCTCCATTGTGGCTGGATCGACAACTCCTAATATTTTGAGCGTTGATGCTCCGAAGTAATGCCCTTCATGGTCCCTGCGTATTGCCGATGATGAGCCCTCCCATGAAAAATGTGTCGCTGCGCCATCCACCCTTAGCTTTTCAACCCCTCTTGGTGGAGGGAACCAGCGCTTCCAACCAGGCATTCTACAAACAGGCGCGTGAAGCCCTCCAATCTGGGCCGGCCCATATACTCTTTTTTATTTTACTAAAACCCCCTAATATGGTTCGGGCGATAGGAATTGAACTCGAAACCTTAGCTTTTCAAGACAACAATAACCACTAGGCTAGCTCCCCCCGCTTTTGTGCAAACTTGCTTTTTCTACCTTTTATTACCTTCTCGGTTTGCCGGTTCACTGTTCAGTTTTTGCATGTTTTTGTTATTTTTTTCTTTTCTTTTTCCTTGTTCCTTTTTTTTCTTTCTTCTTATTTTTTTTCTTAAATGCATCGATTTTTCCAAAAACCATGAACTTTTTTCATTTGATAAACTTTTCTTAAAATATGATGAACTTATTTTTTCAAATTCAATGAACTTTTTTCAAAATTGGTGAACGTTTTTCCAAAATAGGTGAATTTTTTCAAATTTGATGAACTTTCTTTTTCAAGTTTGACGAATTTTTTTTCCAAATTCGATGAACTTTTTTCAGGTTCCATGAAGTTTTTTTTTTCAAAATCCATGAACTTGTTTTTCATTTTTGCTGATCTTTTTTCAAAATTTGATGAACTTTTTCAAATTGATGAACTTCTTTGCAAAAATCATGAACTTTTTTCAAAATCCATGAATATTTTTTAATTCATGACTTTTTTTTTCATTTTTTACGATTTTTTCGTTCGGTTTTTCTAATGCAATCGATCTTGCTCTAATGTGCCGGCCCACCAGGGTTTGCGCGTGGGCGAAGGAAGCTCCCTGGCGCCTGAAGCGCCGAATAGGAGCTCAAGGGAACCACCGAACAGGTCCTGCAGGCTGGAGACGAGTGAGCAACTAGTTGACGAGCGCTCCTTCGGGAGCCTCACGACGATCAACGCCATTTGGCGCGCTCTCAGTCGCCCGATACGTGTCGCGCTCTGGGCGCTTTCTCCTGATTTTTTTTTTCACACGAGTTTTCGGCTTTTTAAACGATTTTTCTGGTTTTTTCAACATTTCGGTTTTCCACCGGTGTGTCTCAGCTTTTTAATAAAAAAAAGTTTCAAAAAAAATTTACAGGAAAAATGCGTTTTTCTTTTGTTTTTCTTTCGCGGGAGTCACGGTTTTGCTTTCACGAGAGGCATGGCCGTGCCTCTCGAAAATAGGGAAAAAATGCATTTTTTTGGTTTTTTTTCCTTCCACGAGAGGCATGGCTTTGCTTTCGCGTGCTGTGCCTCCCGAAAACAGAAAAAAAAAATGCGTTTTTTTTCCTTCCGCGAGAGGCACGGTTGTGCTTTCGCGAGAGACCCGATTGTGATTTCGCGAGAGGCATTTTCTAGAGACATTCAGCCGTTTCTGACTAGATAGATTGGCTCCAAACACCCAGCGGCAGGTTCCGAGGTCGGCAATGTCGACCACCAGTAAAAGCATAGTACTGACCAATAAATAAACTAAGTTAAAACCCTGCTCTAGAAGATACTAGTAAGGTACACGTGCATTGCATGCATGAGATTCTGTTGGTTTGTGCATTATGCTTCTACATGTGGAGTCTTTTAGATTCTACATATGGCAAAATCTGGTGGAATGTAGATGATATCCAACGGCCAGTAGTGCTCGGATTTGCCATCTTTGTACCGTCGGATTGGCTTCATCCAACGACCAACTTTCAAAGTTATGGTTTGGTTTGCAGCCTAAGGTTGCCACGCCTAAGCTTAGGCGTGCCGACATGTGTTTGGTTCATTGCTACACTTGTGGCTTGCCACACTTTTCTAGCTACATGGTTCACATGTCATAGACTCAACTTCTTGCCAAATCTTGCCACACTTGTGGTGGCCATTTTGTTAGCCACATTTGTTGTGGCAGACACACTTTGCCTAAGCTTAGTTGTGGCAAAGTTAGTCATGAATGAAGTTCAACCATGGAGTCTTCTAGATTCTACATGTGGCGGAATCTGGTGGAATGTAGATGATATCCAACGGCCAGTAGTGCTCGGATTTGCCATCTTTGTACCGTCGGATTGGCTTCATCCAACGACCAACTTTCAAAGTTATGGTTTGGTTTGCAGCCTAAAGTTGCCACGCCTAAGCTTAGGCGTGCCACAAGTGTGTTTGGTTGCGTTCTCGTCTCAGCATAGTTGTTCCCTCTTCATGCATGCTCAACTCAACACCCCTCTTCATGTATGCTCTCTTCATGCATGCTTCTAGTGTATTTGTGCTAATCTAGTGTGGACTCATGCACCCTCCATACACTCTACCAAACACCCAAAAATGGGTCGAGAAGGGAACTCTTGGGATCATGCACCTTTCATAAACCCTACCAAACACACCAGGCATGTGTTTGGTTCATTGCTACACTTGTGGCTTGCCACACTTTTCTAGCTACATGGTCCACATGTTATAGACTTAACTTCTTGCCAAATCTTGCCACACTTGTGGTGGCCATTTTGTTAGCCACATTTTTTGTTTCAGACACACTTTGCCTAAGCTTAGTTGTGGCAAAGTTAGTCATGAATGAAGTTCAACCATGGAGTCTTCTAGATTCTACATGTGGCAGAATCTGGTGGAATGTAGATGATATGCAATGGCCAGTAGTGCTCGGATTTGCCATCTTTATACCGTCGGATTGGCTTCATCCAACGACCAACTTTCAAAGTTATTCACACACTATATAGGGGGTATAGATATTACTGCCGGTTTAGAAGAGTTGCCATGAAAACTATCCAACCAGGTCAGAGTCTGAATCTGCGGCTAGCTGCAAACCCTTACTAGAGGATCACAGGAGACTAGACTAGACTAGATTACTTTTCTGCCTAGACCTAGAAGCAATTTCCTTTCAGGAAAAAATAAATACAGAAGATTAGAACCAATGTACTCCTAGAGCCCTAAATTAAGAGAGGCAGCCAAGGTGGTAGTACTGCTACTACTACATGCTACAGCCCATAGACAAAAACATGTTCCATTCCAATCGATTCACATGAGCCCCAACCAGCCCCAAAGGAAAGAACAGTCTCTTTTCTGAACTTGCCTCCTCTCCTTTTTACCCCTCTCCCTCATCATGCACTGCATGCGATGTGGGTATGGTATGGCACCCCTCACGCCACATGGCCAGAGGAACAAGAGCCAAAAAACAGTCCCCTCTGTATCCCACTCACCACCACCGTCCAACGCCCCTCTCGAAAATGCACACCATGCCCCAATGCTTTCCTTTGTCCAGTTGCTACCTAGCTCCTCCCTCCCTCCCTCCATGCTTCCAGGTCAGTAATCTGCAAGCAAGCACACAAGTTTGCTAAGTATCTTGTTCACAAGAGATTTGGAGCTGGTTGCTGGAAACTCAACACAAGCCAAATGACTCACCGTCCTTCTTCTTGACCAGGCTTCTGGCGAAGAGCAAGCAGATGACCAGGAAACCCAGGGCCAAGGCTCCACCCAGCACGATGGCTACAGTCTTGGCTGTCTGCTGCCCTGAGATGAGATGAGATGCAGAAGGAGAATGAATGGCCAAGTCGACAGAGATCAAAATCAAACTAGGGATGATACCACGTCTCATCATGGGTACAATCATAGAATGCCGTATCTCCAGTAAATCCACAAAAGAAAAGGTAAACAATGTACTACTCCTAGGTGCTAGTGGAAAACAGCTTTTCTCAAAGACCGAGCAGGCAGATGCATAAAAAACTCACTAATCTAGGCTGCTGCCATGGACTACTTCTAGTCTAGTAGTAGTAGTTCAGAAACGAAGCATGGACTGAATATATAATGGAGTTATCAGTAATGAGCATCCCTTACACTGGAACTCAACAGTGCAAAGAAGAAGCATAATTGACAAAAGAAAAGGGGAAGATCCTGCCAATCTGCCATCATAAACAAGCACAATTGATCCCTGTCCCTCAAATCTTAGGCTGACCAACCAACCAAGAAAGGAACAAGATCATGCCACTGTCTGCATCAGAGTTCCACTTTGACATGGCAAAGATACGCTCATAACTCCTGCCTACCTAACACTGGACCATGCAAGGCTTGTTTGTAATCTAAATGATGAGCACCTGAGAGGGCACTAATCTAATCTATACCTCTACAAATTGGTCCAAAATAGATGGCCACAATCCACCACACCAAGAAACACAAGGCGCCCCCTCTCAATCCCCATCAATCAATTCGAACCAGAGAATCCTGCCAGGATCTCACCTACACATGTACAAACAAATCCACCGACAGTAGTTCACATGCATAAACTAGCCAGTAGTAGCCACCAGCAAGAATCATAATGCAGTTAGTAACATAATACTAAGACCACATTTGCCCAAATTACTAGTAAACCCAATCAATCTAATATTCGCTATTCAGATTTCAGATTGGATCACTGCAGAATTAACCAAATCAATATTCCAAATGTAGTTGGAACTGAATGTGGAGGCACAAATTTTGTGAGGCTAGCAGAGCAAGGAAGAAGGGAAGGAAAGGTACCTCCGAGGCCGCCGCCGCCGCCATGGGGCACGCCGTGGGGGTAGTAGCTGTAGGTAATGTAGCACTTGTCGAGGTAGACCTGGCCGGAGGGGGCGCCGCCGCACTCGACGGCGACGCGCTGCACGGCCTGGGTGACGCAGTTGCTGCAGTCGACGTTGGAGAGGTCGCCCTCGCACTGCGCCAGCGCGTACACCTGCTGGAAGCTGGTAGCGAAGAACCCGCCGGCGCTGGAGCCGGCTCCCCCCTCGAGCTGGCTGAAGGCGGTGCCGCGGCGGGTCTCGAAGTCCGCGGCGGCGGCGCCCCCGCCGGAGCCGCAGGTCTTGAAGAGCATCTGGACGCCGGAGACCTGGGGGAAGCCGGAGATCTCGTAGAGCGCGAGGCAGCCGTTGAGCTGGACGCGGGCGGCGACGGCGCCGCCGCAGAGGTCGCGCCAGGAGGACATGGCGCGCGCGACGCAGGAGGAGCAGTCCGGGCCGGAGAGGTCCCCGCGGCACTGGAAGAGGCCGAAGACGGAGGCGGAGGCGGAGGAGGCGGAGGCCGAGGAGGTCTTGTAGAACTTGGCGGAGGCGGACTGCGCGGCGAGCGCCGAGGAGAGCGCCGCGACGGTCGGCGGCGGGCTGCCCCCCGCGAAGGTCTGGTTGGCGCAGCCCTTGTAGACGACCGCGTACAGGTCGGCGCACGACGCCGGGCGCGGCGTCAGGAGGACGAGGAGCAGGACGGCGGCGGCGGCGAGGTGGAGGGGGCGGGGGCGGCAGGGAATGCCGCCGACGCCCATCTGGCCGCGCTCTGGAGGTCGGTCCTCGGTGGTGCGCCGGAAGCAGAGCTCCGCTGCTCACTCCACCACTCCCTGTTTTGGCGGCTGGTCTGGCGGTGGTGGTGTGTATGCGCTTGCGAGTTGCGGCGTGAGATGTGCTGCTTGCTTCGCTTGGTCCGCGCTCTCTCCGCGTCCGTTTCAGCTGACGATGGTAATGTGGCGCAGTTAATGGGGGGGCAGAGAAAAGCACGCAGTTTGGGTGAGCAGGACGCAAATCTGCTTCTCTGCGTGCACTGGCCACGGTCCACAGACGGTGATCTTAACTTCTTCACTCACTTCGTACGGCTGAAAGCTTGAAACGGCCACCCGCAAAAAAAGAAAAAAAAAGCTTGAAACGGCAGGAGGAAATATCTATCTGTATGAACATAGTAAAGCGGCGTGATAATGATGCTATCCTTTTGACATTGCCATGATAATGGTCCTTGGTAAGTAAAGATGGTTTGGTCTAGTAGTAGAAAGGGACGTGGAAGCTTTGCCGATGGACACGACGGGACACGACAGAGAGGGTGTGTGAATATGATGGCGAACTTTTGAATGAACTCGTCCGTCTTTTTTTTTTTTTGAGTGGTAACTCGTCCGTCTTATGAGACGGGCACGAGGGCGACTCTCCACGCGGTGAAAAACAATCAATCCGCGCCTACTAGCAAGCACTAGTAATAAGTGCGCTGTGTACGGGGTTTGGTGAGACCCGAGTGGGCTTGGGCTTGGAGGACCGTATGCATATGCACGTACGGGTGGAGCTCTCGGGTCCCGGCCGGCCGCAGTTTCGCCGCTTTGGCATCTGCGGAGCGTCTCTCGGCGGGGCCGGTGCGCTCTTTTCTCAACAGCCACTAAACAAAACAAAACGTCGTCGTTTAACGGCTACAGAGCCCAACAGTCGAGCAGCAAAGAAGTTGCTTTGACAGTACCTTGGTTTTTCCCAACCTCCTTTCCGGAAAGAAAGACACTTTCTAGCAGGTCACTCTTCCTGTTTTTTTTATTGAGGGCCACTCTTCCCCCGTTGGTCACGGTGAGCCCACATAGACAATCGCCACCGGCCTTTCCAAGGGGGCCCACGGTCCACACGGTACGACGACGACCAATCCTTGTTTAATGATCAATCGTAACAATGGTTTGTTACGCTTTGTTTATTATTCCCGGCCAATCTCCCGTTGCTGGGCAGCGGATCACCGGAGGAGCCCCTTGCTTTAGTAAGGACTTTAGCTAGATCAGCATAGCCAGCCAGCTTTGTGCAGGACAGGGGGCAAGGAATTTGGTTTGGTGGGATACGGGGAATTGTCTGGTTTGGTGCGGGGGCCGGGGGCCGGGAGAGAGAGAGGATATCAGAGGGGATCCTGCTTTCCTCCGTCCCGTTTTGATTGAACGATACCCTTTCTTTGACCTGACGGGGCCTCGCTTGACCGGAGCTCTCTCCGGTCGTGGATTTGGCTCTGGCTGTTGGTATTGCTGCTGCGGCATCTGCATGGGCTCTTGGCTGGCTCCTGCTGAAAAGAGATTTTGCAGGGAGCAGCAGGCGACTGAGGTCCCGGGAAATGCACGGAGCAGATAGATACAGTAGATGCTTGGAGCGTTGTGGCAACGGGCAGTGGGAAAAACAGAGTTACCGTGGTCGAAGCGTATGTTGTGATTGACTGGTCAACCAGGCCTTGACACAGCAAACAGAGCTTGATCGATTATGTACTTCCAGAAACTACCACTAACGGTATGTGGCCGGAATCACTGTTCTGACCTTGTCGACGTTTATCGTCACAAACTGGACTCGACGTGAAAGTATTTCGCTATTTGACCCTTTTAGAAACGCCAGGGCCCGTGGTGTTTTCACCCAACACAGAAACGCCGAGCAAGCTAGCGTTCCTGGCTAACAGGTAAACGCCGTGGTAGCTTGCGTTTCTACCCTGGCCCACAGTCAGTTCGAACCCGCTGTTTTCGCTGACGTGGCACGTGTGAAACGTCAATGTCCCTGGCGTTTCTGGACTGAATTAAGTAATGCGCCCCAGGCCGCGGGGGCCTAACCCAGCCCACTCACAGCCCCGGTCGGGCAGTTCTTCCAGGGACGAACTGGCGGCCGCCCCCTCCCTCTTCTTCACCAAATCTCCCCCAGATCTGCTATTTTGATCATCAAAACGAGTAGATCGGAGCATCCCCGAGTTGCTTGAGGTATTCTCTTCCCAATCCTCCATTTATTTTCAGTCAAGATTGGCTATTGTAGATGCATTTTTTCAAACATGGTGGAACCCTAAGATGAGTTATTAGTGATTTGTTTGATGAATATTTTGGTTACATTATGTATAGAAAGAAGACATGTACTCCTGGCCGGCCTGTACTCCTTGTGTTGAAGTATTCTTAGTTAACTTGTTTAGTATTGGATTTAGAGAGAGACCATTTTTTTGGATTAGGTTAAACCTATTATTTGTTAAGAATTAGTTGTGATAGATTCTTTAGGATAAAATAGGTTGAAAAGAATTGGTGTTGGTAATGTGGTTCGTGATTTGTATCTTTGGGATAATTTGTAGTAGTTCTCACACGACAAATCCATTGACCTTATTTTGTAGGATGTTTGAGCCGGATAAATATCCCGGCCTTGATGATTATTACGAGGAGAAGCATCGTGCTGTGCTAGTGGAAAGAGGGGAGGTAATTATGTATCTACATTGTTGATTCTCATATTGTGAGTAGTTTAGAGAAGTATATAAATTGTGCGTGTGTTTTTTGTAGGTTCCTCCAGTACTTCGGTTGAGAGGCCACAACCCACGTGAGTCCCTGAGGTATGACCGTCGCTACGAGCCTTATTTTAGAAGAATGGATCTTCTCCAGTTTGTGCTCAACTTTAAAGGCACACCACCATGCCTGAACTCGACGGCCATTGCCGCCCTTACGGACCGTTGGAGGCCGGAGACGCACTCTTTTCACCTTGCTCTTGGTGAGATGACCGTCACTTTGGAGGATATTGCGATGATCTCCGGTCTTCCGATCGAGGGCAGGGCTCTTACCGGGAAGGTGAAGTCTGAGGGGTGGCGACAAAGGGTTGCATGTTTGGTTGGTGTTGAACCTCCCCCGTGGACTCATGAAACAAAGAAGGATCCTAGGCCATCTGGTGTTTTGTTCTCGTGGCTACAAGAACATTTTTACGAGTGCCCAGAGAGTGCCAGTCCGGCTGTTGTGGAGAGGTACGCCAGGGCTTACTTATGGAATCTTTTGACCCAAGTGGTGTTTCCTGACGGCACGGGAGACACAGCCTCGTGGATGTTCTTGGACCCTCTTCGTAACTGGGATGTTAAGTGGAGTTGGGGGTCAGCGGCACTAGCCTTCTTGTACCGTCAGGTAATGCTAATTTGATGCATTCTCATTATATGAAAGAGATTTTTGCATGTGATTGTTTAATGTGTGTACAAATGTGCAGTTGGGCGGAGCATGTATGAGGAGTAAGCCAAAATCTTGTCTTGGTGGTTTTGTTTGGGCCCTACAGATTTGGATGTGGGAGCGCATCCCTGTGGGCCGTAACTTGACCATTGCTCCGGAAGAACCTTGGGAGTGGCCTTTTGACGGGGATGAGGAGCGGTATCCCACTATCGCATACACGTGGGCTACTGTCCAAGTGTCGAGTATCGCCGCCATGGGGCGGTACAAGGCATACATAAGCGAGCTTGACATGCTTACTTACAACCAGGTAATTATCAAATGCCTTGCCATCGTTACAGATTTTTTTTGTTGTGCATGAGCTAGTGACATGTTGTGATGTAGGTTAATTGAAGGCCGTACATGGTACTTAGGCAGTTCCCTTTGAGCAATATGTGCCTTCGTGACCAACATCTTTGGCGTGTGCGTTGCCCCATGATATGCTTTTTTGCGGTGGAGTGGCATCTTCCACATCGTGTTTCGAAGCAATTTGGAGTACAACAACGCACCCCGCCGGAGTATGTTGAGACAAGTGTGGTGCTACATAGGTGAGAGTTTCTTGTACCATATGTTGATCAATGTGTACCACGGAAAAATGAAATTGATACCGATACTTCTCATGCTTTGTAGGACGAGCCGGCAACACAACAAGAATGTCACTAATTGGGAGGATCACCATCTTATGTGGGTGGACATGTGGAATGCTCAGAGGAACGCCCGAGTTGAAGATGATCACACACCTGACAACGACGAGGGGGCATATTTAAGGCATTTGGAGTGGCTTCGCAAAGAGTACAGAGTTATCCTTAAGGGTGCTTGGACTCGTGCCGATTGCTTGGAAGTAATGCCAAGTGAGGTTGCTGATGGTGCATTCAACAACTCTATTAGGGAGACCATTGGAGCGCACCTAGATTATGGCCCTCTGCATGACCGAGTGGTATGTCTTTTTGTCTCTTTTTTGAACATGTGTCATTTCTTCATGAGTGGTGTGTCACTTAAGTTTTATTCAGGGCACAGAGCTATGGAGATGTATCAATGATAGTAATATGGTGCTTGGCCGCGCACCTGGTAGAGGAACGGACGGTCTCATTAGGAGTACTCTACAGGTTAGAGGCCTTCTTAATATGAACATGTGTTTTATATCATGTGAACTATTTTTGCATATTTACATGTCAATGTCTTTGCCTCTGCAGAAGGTTGTGAATCGTTGCCGAACACTAGCCGCTTTACTCTCTTGCCATGGCGGTTCATCCACGGATGTGCGTGCACGTGCTCAGTATAGAATGGATGTGCTTTCTTCCGCTCGTCCATCTTCGAGCCAAGCACGTGCTTCTTCCGCTCGTCCATCTTCCAGCCGAGCAGAAATCTTTCCCACCTTCGTTTGCCTTCTCATAGATTTTGTTCAAGCGTGTCGTGAATGACTTAACGGAGAAGGCTACACATGCGGAGTTAAGATCCTTGCAAAGATCCTTGTTCTTAAAAGCCCTGTAAAAGTTTGCAACGAAGTGCCTCATACACCATCGGTGGTGAAGCCTCGCATGCCCTGGAATATGAATATCCACGACCTTCAATATGCCTTGGTGCCGATCGGATATGATGCTGTTGGAAATATGCCCTAGAGGCAATAATAAATGGTTATTATTATATTTCTTTGATCATGATAATTGTCTATTGTTCATGCTATAATTGTGTTATCCGGAAATCGTAATACATGTGTGAATACATAGACCACAACGTGTCCCTAGTAAGCCTCTAGTTGACTAGCTCGTTGATCAACAGATAGTCATGGTTTCCTGACTATGGACATTGGATGTCATTGATAACGGGATCACATCATTAGGAGAATGATGTGATGGACAAGACCCAATCCTAAGCATAGCTCAAAGATCGTGTAGTTCGTTTGCTAGAGCTTTTCCAATGTCAAGTATCTTTTCCTTAGACCATGAGATCGTGCAACTCCCGGATGCCGTAGGAGTGCTTTGGGTGTGCCAAACGTCACAACGTAACTGGGTGACTATAAAAGGTGCACTACGGGTATCTCCGAAAGTGTCTGTTGGGTTGGCACGGATCGAGACTGGGATTTGTCACTCCGTATGACGGAGAGGTATCTCTGGGCCCACTCGGTAATGCATCATCATAATGAGCTCAATGTGACTAAGGAGTTAGTCACGGGATCATGCATTGCGGTACGAGTAAAGAGACTTGCCGGTAACGAGATTGAACAAGGTATTGGGATACCGGCGATCGAATCTCGGGCAAGTAACATACCGATTGACAAAGGGAATAGTATACGGGATTGATTGAATCCTCAACATCGTGGTTCATCCGATGAGATCATCGTGGAACATGTGGGAGCCAACATGGGTATCCAGATCCCGCTGTTGGTTATTGACCGGAGAGGCGTCTCGGTCATGTCTGCATGTCTCCCGAACCCGTAGGGTCTACACACTTAAGGTTCGGTGACGCTAGGGTTGTAGAGATATTAGTATGCGGAAACCCGAAAGTTGTTCGGAGTCCCGGATGAGATCCCGGACATCACGAGGAGTTTCGGAATGGTCCGGAGGTGAAGAATTATATATAGGAAGTCCAGTTTCGGCCACCGGGAAAGTTTGGGGGTTATTGGTATTGTACCGGGACCACCGGAAGGGTCCCGGGGGTCCACCGGGTGGGGCCACCTATCCCGGAGGGCCCCATGGGCTGAAGTGGGAAGGGAACCAGCCCTTAGTGGGCTGGGGCACCCCCCCTTGGGCCTTCCCCTGCGCCTAGGGTTGGAAACCCTAGGGGTGGGGGGCGCCCCACTTGGCTTGGGGGGGAAGCCACCCACCCTTCCCCCTTGGCCGCCGCCCCCCCCTGTAGATGGGTTCCAGGGCCGGCGCCCCCCCCCTCCAGGGGTCCTATAAATAGTGGGGGGAGGGAGGGCAGCAGCACCACAGCCCCTGGCGCCTCCCTCTCCCCCTGCAACACCTCTCCCTCTCGCAGAAGCTTGGCGAAGCCTTGCCGAGATCCCGCTACATCCACCACCACGCCATCGTGCTGCTGGATCTCCATCAACCTCTCCTTCCCCCTTGCTGGATAAAGAAGGAGGAGACGTCGCTGCTCCGTACGTGTGTTGAACGCGGAGGTGCCGTCCGTTCGGCACTCGGTCATCGGTGATTTGGATCACGGCGAGTACGACTCCATCAACCCCGTTCATTGGAACGCTTCCGCTTGCGATCTACAAGGGTATGTAGATGCACTCCTTTCCCCTCGTTGCTAGTATACTCCATAGATGGATCTTGGTGATGCGTAGGAAAATTTAAAATTCTGCTACGATCCCCAACAGTGGCATCATGAGCCAGGCCTATGCGTAGTTACTATGCACGAGTAGAACACAAAGCAGTTGTGGGCGTAGATGTTGCCAATTCTTCTTGCCGCTACTAGTCTTATCTTGTTTCGGCGGTATTGTGGGATGAAGCGGCCCGGACCGACCTTACACGTACGCTTACGTGAGACTGGTTCCACCGACTGACATGCACTAGTTGCATAAGGTGGCTAGCGGGTGTCTGTCTCTCCTACTTTAGTCGGAACGGAGTCGATGAAAAGGGTCCTTATGAAGAGTAAATAGAAATTGGCATATCACGTTGTGGTTTTACGTAGGTAAGAAACGTTCTTGCTAGAAACCTATCCAAGCCACGTAAAAAACTTGCAACAACAATTAGAGGACGTCTAACTTGTTTTTGCAGCATGTGCCTTGTGATGTGATATGGCCAGAAGATGTGATGAATGATATATGTGATGTATGAGATTGATCATATTCTTGTAATAGGAATCACGACTTGCATGTCGATGAGTATGACAACCAGCAGGAGCCATAGGAGTTGTCTTTATTATTTTGTATGACCTACGTGTCATTGAATAACGCCATGTAAATTACTTTACTTTATTGCTAAACGCGTTAGCCATAGAAGTAGAAGTAATCGTTGGCGTGACAACTTCATGAAGACACGATGATGGAGATCATGGTGTCATGCCGGTGACAAAGATGATCATGGTGCCCCGAAGATGGAGATCAAAGGAGCAAAATGATATTGGCCATATCATGTCACTATTTGATTGCATGTGATGTTTATCATGTTTTTGCATCTTATTTGCTTAGAACGACGGTAGTAAGTAAGATGATCCCTTATAATAATTTCAAGAAAGTGTTCCCCCTAACTGTGCACCGTTGCGAAGGTTCGTTGTTTCGAAGCACAACGTGATGATTGGGTGTGATAGATTCTAACGTTCACATACAACGGGTGTTGACGAGCCTAGCATGTACAGACATGGCCTCGGAACACACGCAATACATTTAGGTTGACTTGATGAGCCTAGCATGTACAGACATGGCCTCGGAACACGGAGGACCGAAAGGTCGAGCATGAGTCGTATAGAAGATACGATCAACATGGAGATGTTCACCAATCTTGACTAGTCCGTCTCACGTGATGATCGGACACGGCCTAGTTAACTCGGATCATGTTTCACTGAGATGACTAGAGGGATGTCTATCTGAGTGGGAGTTCACTGAGTAATTTGATTAGATGAACTTAATTATCATGAACTTAGTCTAAAATCTTTACAATATGTCTTGTAGATCAAATGGTCCACGTTGTCCTCAACTTCAACGCGTTCCTAGAGAAAACCAAGCTAAAAGATGATGGCAGTAACTATACGGACTGGGTCCGGAACCTGAGGATCATCCTCATAGCTGCCAAGAAAGATTATGTCCTAGAAGCACCGCTAGGTGAAGCACCAATCCCAGAGAACCAAGACGTTATGAACGCTTGGCAATCACGTGCTGATGATTACTCCCTCGTTCAGTGCGGCATGCTTTACAGCTTAGAACCGGGGCTCCAAAAGCGTTTTGAGAAGCATGGAGCATATGAGATGTTCGAAGAGCTGAAAATGGTTTTCCAAGCTCATGCCCGGGTCGAGAGATATGAAGTCTCCGACAAATTCTTCAGCTGTAAGATGGAGGAAAATAGTTCTGTTAGTGAGCACATACTCAGAATGTCTGGGTTGCACAACCGCTTGTCTCAGCTGGGAGTTAATCTCCCGGATGACGCGGTCATTGACAGAATCCTTCAGTCGCTTCCACCGAGCTACAAGAGCTTTGTGATGAACTTCAATATGCAGGGGATGGAAAAGACCATTCTTGAGGTGTATTCGATGCTGAAATCAGCGGAGGTAGAGATCAGAAAGGAACATCAAGTGTTGATGGTGAATAAAACCACTAAGTTCAAGAAAGGCAAGGGTAAGAAGAACTTCAAGAAGGACGGCAAGGGAGTTGCCGCGCCCGGTAAGCCAGTTGCCGGGAAGAAGTCGAAGAATGGACCCAAGCCTGAGACTGAGTGCTTTTATTGCAAGGGAAGTGGTCACTGGAAGCGGAACTGCCCCAAATACTTAGCGGACAAGAAGGCCGGCAACACCAAAGGTATATGTGATATACATGTAATTGATGTGTACCTTACCAGTACTCGTCGTAGCTCCTGGGTATTTGATACCGGTGCGGTTGCTCATATTTGTAACTCAAGACAGGAGCTGCGGAATAAACGGAGACTGGCGAAGGACGAGGTGACGATGCGCGTCGGGAATGGTTCCAAGGTCGATGTGATCGCCGTCGGCACGCTACCTCTGCATTTACCTACGGGATTAGTTTTAAACCTCAATAATTGTTATTTAGTGCCAGCTTTGAGCATGAACATTGTATCTGGATCTCGTTTAATTCGAGATGGCTACTCATTTAAATATGAGAATAATGGTTGTTCTATTTATATGAGAGATATGTTTTATGGTCATGCCCCGCTGGTCAATGGTTTATTCTTGATGAATCTCGAACGTGATGTTACACATATTCATAGTGTGAATACCAAAAGATGTAAAGTTGATAACGATAGTCCCACATACTTGTGGCACTGCCGCCTTGGTCACATTGGTGTCAAGCGCATGAAGAAGCTCCATGCAGATGGACTTTTGGAGTCTCTTGATTACGAATCATTTGACACGTGCGAACCATGCCTCATGGGTAAGATGACCAAGACTCCGTTCTCCGGAACAATGGAGCGAGCAACCAACTTATTGGAAATCATACATACCGATGTGTGCGGTCCAATGAGTGTTGAGGCTCGCGGAGGATATCGTTATGTTCTCACTCTCACTGATGATTTAAGTAGATATGGGTATGTCTACCTAATGAAACACAAGTCTGAAACCTTTGAAAAGTTCAAGGAATTTCAGAGTGAGGTTGAGAATCAACGTGACAGGAAAATAAAGTTCTTACGATCAGATCGTGGTGGAGAATATTTAAGTCACGAATTTGGTACGCACTTAAGGAAATGTGGAATCATTTCACAACTCACGCCGCCTGGAACACCTCAGCGAAACGGTGTGTCCGAACGTCGTAATCGCACTCTATTGGATATGGTGCGATCTATGATGTCTCTTACCGATTTACCGCTCTCATTTTGGGGCTATGCTTTAGAGACTGCCGCATTCACTTTAAATAGGGCTCCGTCGAAATCCATTGAGACGACACCGTATGAATTATGGTTTGGGAAGAAACCTAAGCTGTCGTTTCTAAAAGTTTGGGGATGCGATGCTTATGTCAAGAAACTTCAACCTGAAAAGCTCGAACCCAAGTCGGAAAAATGCGTCTTCATAGGATACCCTAAGGAAACCATTGGGTATACCTTCTACCTTAGATCCGAAGGCAAGATCTTTGTTGCCAAGAACGGGTCCTTTCTGGAGAAAGAGTTTCTCTCGAAAGAATTAAGTGGGAGGAAAGTGGAACTTGATGAGGTGATAGTCACCCCTTCCGAACCGAAAAGTAGCGCAGCGCGGGAAGATGTTCGTGTGGTGCCTACACCGACTGGGGAGGAAGTTAATGATGATGATCATGAAGCTTCGGATCAAGTTACTGCTGAACTTCGTAGGTCCACAAGGACACGTTCCGCACCAGAGTGGTACGGCAACCCTGTCCTGGAAATCATGTTGTTAGACAACGGTGAACCTTCGAACTATGAAGAAGCGATGGCGGGCCCGGATTCCGACAAATGGCTAGAAGCCATGAAATCCGAGATAGGATCCATGTATGAAAACGAAGTATGGACTTTGACTGACTTGCCCGATGATCGGCGAGCCATTGAAAATAAATGGATCTTTAAGAAGAAGACATATGCTGATGGTAATGTGACCATCTATAAGGCTCGACTTGTCGCTAAGGGTTATCGACAAGTTCAAGGGGTTGACTACGATGAGACTTTCTCACCCGTAGCGAAGCTGAAGTCCGTCCGAATCATGTTAGCAATTGCCGCATACTATGATTATGAGATATGGCAGATGGACGTCAAAACGGCATTCCCTAACGGCTTCCTCAAGGAAGAATTGTATATGATGCAGCCGGAAGGTTTTGTCGATCCTAAGAATGCTAACAAAGTATGCAAGCTCCAGCGCTCAATCTATGGGCTGGTGCAAGCATCTCGAAGTTGGAACATTCGCTTTGATGAGATGATCAAAGCGTTTGGGTTTACACAGACTTATGGAGAAGCCTGTGTTTACAAGAAAGTGAGTGGGAGCTCTGTAGCATTTCTCATATTATATGTGGATGACATACTATTGATGGGAAATGATATAGAATTCTTGGAAAGTATAAAGGCCTATTTGAATAAGTGTTTTTCAATGGAGGACCTTGGAGAAGCTGCTTATATATTAGGCATCAAGATCTATAGAGATAGATCAAGAGGCCTCATTGGTCTTTCACAGAGTACATACCTTGACAAGATATAGAAGAAGTTCAATATGGATCAGTCCAAGAAGGGGTTCTTGCCTGTATTGCAAGGTGTGCAATTGAGCACGGCTCAATGCCCGATCACTGCAGAAGATAGAGAAAAGATGAGTGTCATCCCCTATGCCTCGGCCATAGGGTCTATTATGTATGCCATGCTGTGTACCAGACCTGATGTAAACCTTGCCGTAAGTTTGGTAGGAAGGTACCAAAGTAATCTCGGCATGGAACACTGGACAGCGGTCAAGAATATCCTGAAGTACCTGAAAAGGACTAAGGATATGAAGAGCTCGTCGTAAAGGGTTACGTCGACGCTAGCTTCGACGCAGATCTGGATGACTCGAAGTCACAAACCGGATACGTGTATATTTTGAATGGAGGGGCAGTAAGCTGGTGCAGTTGCAAGCAAAGCGTCGTGGCGGGATCTACATGTGAAGCGGAGTACATGGCGGCCTCGGAGGCAGCACAGGAAGCAGTCTGGATAAAGGAGTTCATTACCGACCTAGGGGTGATTCCCAATGCATCGGGCCCGATGACTCTCTTCTGTGACAACACTGGAGCTATTGCCCTTGCGAAGGAGCCCAGATTTCACAGGAAGACCAGCATATCAAGCGTCGCTTCAACTCCATTCGTGAAAGTGTTCAGAATGGAGACATAGATATTTGTAAAGTACATACGGACCTGAATGTAGCAGATCCGTTGACTAAACCTCTCCCTAGAGCAAAACATGATCAACACCAGGACGCTATGGGTGTTCGATTCATCACAATGTAACTAGATTATTGACTCTAGTGCAAGTGGGAGACTGTTGGAAATATGCCCTAGAGGCAATAATAAATGGTTATTATAATATTTCTTTGATCATGATAATTGTCTATTGTTCATGCTATAATTGTGTTATCCGGAAATCGTAATACATGTGTGAATACATAGACCACAACGTGTCCCTAGTAAGCCTCTAGTTGACTAGCTCGTTGATCAACAGATAGTCATGGTTTCCTGACTATGGACATTGGATGTCATTGATAACGGGATCACATCATTAGGAGAATGATGTGATGGACAAGACCCAATCCTAAGCATAGCTCAAAGATCGTGTTGTTCGTTTGCTAGAGCTTTTCCAATGTCAAGTATCTTTTCCTTAGACCATGAGATCGTGCAACTCCCGGATGCCGTAGGAGTGCTTTGGGTGTGCCAAACGTCACAACGTAACTGGGTGACTATAAAAGTGCACTACGGGTATCTCCGAAAGTGTCTGTTGGGTTGGCACGGATCGAGACTGGGATTTGTCACTCCGTATGACGGAGAGGTATCTCTGGGCCCACTCGGTAATGCATCATCATAATGAGCTCAATGTGACTAAGGAGTTAGTCACGGGATCATGCATTGCGGTACGAGTAAAGAGACTTGCCGGTAACGAGATTGAACAAGGTATTGGGATACCGACGATCGAATCTCGGGCAAGTAACATACCGATTGACAAAGGGAATAGTATACGGGATTGATTGAATCCTCGACATCGTGGTTCATCCGATGAGATTATCGTGGAACATGTGGGAGCCAACATGGGTATCCAGATCCCGCTGTTGGTTATTGACCGGAGAGGCGTCTCGGTCATGTCTGCATGTCTCCCGAACCCGTAGGGTCTACACACTTAAGGTTCGGTGACGCTAGGGTTGTAGAGATATTAGTATGCGGAAACCCGAAAGTTGTTCGGAGTCCCGGATGAGATCCCGGACATCACGAGGAGTTCCGGAATGGTCCGGAGGTGAAGAATTATATATAGGAAGTCCAGTTTCGGCCACCGGGAAAGTTTCGGGGGTTATCGGTATTGTACCGGGACCACCGGAAGGGTCCCGGGGGTCCACCGGGTGGGGCCACCTATCCCGGAGGGCCCCATGGGCTGAAGTGGGAAGGGAACCAGCCCTTAGTGGGCTGGGGCGCCCCCCCTTGGGCCTTCCCCTACGCCTAGGGTTGGAAACCCTAGGGGTGGGGGGCGCCCCACTTGGCTTGGGGGGGAAGCCACCCCCCTTCCCCCTTGGCCGCCGCCCCCCATGTAGATGGGTTCCAGGGCCGGCGCCCCCCCTCCAGGGGTCCTATAAATAGTTGGGGGGGGGGGGGAGGGAGGGCAGCAGCACCACAGCCCCTGGCGCCTCCCTCTCCCCCTGCAACACCTCTCCCTCTCGCAGAAGCTTGGCGAAGCCCTGCCGAGATCCCGCTACATCCACCACCACGCCGTCGTGCTGCTGGATCTCCATCAACCTCTCCTTCCCCCTTGCTGGATCAAGAAGGAGGAGACGTCGCTGCTCCGTACGTGTGTTGAACGCGGAGGTGCCGTCCGTTCGGCACTCGGTCATTGGTGATTTGGATCACGGCGAGTACGACTCCATCAACCCCGTTCATTGGAACGCTTCCGCTTGCGATCTACAAGGGTATGTAGATGCACTCCTTTCCCCTCGTTGCTAGTATACTCCATAGATGGATCTTGGTGATGCGTAGGAAATTTTAAAATTCTGCTACGATCCCCAACAGATGCATACCTCCCTATTCGGAGGAATGACCGTGCTCCTAACAAGTCTCATGAACCATTCCCAGTTGTCTTGGTTCTCCACGGAGACCAAAGCAAATGCCACAGGCAACACCTGATCGTTAGCATCATGTGCCATTGCTATCATGAGTGTGCCCTTGTATTTCCCTGTCAAGAATGTCCCGTCTATAGATAGAACCGGTCGACAATGCTCAAAAGCTGCAATGCATGGGCCAAACGTCCAAAAGGCATGACGGAACACTCCTTCAATATCTTGGACATAGTGGTACATTCCTGGGTTTCTATACGACATCGCTCCCAGCAACCTGGGTAGCATGTTGTAAGCCTCTTCCCATCCACCGTACAACATTCTGAGAGCGACTTGCTTGGCCTTCCATGTCTTCCCGTACTTGACCTTATATCCGAACTTATCTTCAATCCAACTCATCAACAACTTCACTTTAATGGTTGGATCCTCGGCTATATGTTTCTGGTATTTATAACCAATGAATTCCGAGGTTAGTTGACGGTGTGTCTTCCGTGCTTCTACGGCCGGCGGTGTGCATTGGTGAGTGGCTTTGCAACTGGTTATCTTCCACCAACCATCTTTCGTGAGTCTTCCATTGACTTTCCATTTGCATCTTTCTACCTCACATTTCACGGTGTATCGCTTGTTGCAGTCCGAGTGAACAACTATGAAAGGCCTGTGGTGTTTCACAGCATACTCACACAACCACATCCTGAATTCTAGCATGTGCTCGAACATCAAACCTTTCCTCACGTACGACATCGAAATCGCGTCGGGTGTACTACTTGGGAACTGTCTAGCCTCAATTGCCTTGCTCATGCTACCGTCGACTATAGCCTTATCTGCAAGGCTAACATCACAAAACAAGGGAATTTTGTGATCCCTACCGGTGATTTGTGTGTACCACTCTGCTTCTTTCTCAGTCAAGCCATCCTCGTCCAACTCATTCACCGGGCCTTCATCATTCGAGTCATCCGACAAGCACACTGATAGATAATGTCAGGATCCATGTCCTGATGCCTTACTTCAGCCTCTACGTCACCAACAATGTTGCGGTGCCTCTCATACTCTTCGTCGGAGTCATCGCCATCATCTTTCATCGGTGCACTACCTCCGAACTCATATTGGGGATACTCATTGGCTTCCGCTTCAACTTTATGCTCAACAATAGGCGGCACACTACTAACCGGGCTCACATCATCTACTAAGGTTTGGTTCAAGTCAACATGAAAGAGAGGAGCCTTGACCACCTTACTTGCAAAGACTTCGAGTGACTTGACTGTCGAGGATGCAACAACCTCCTTATATGCAACCCAATGCAAATTGGACTTGATAGGCATTGTCTTCATTCGACACTTGTGTGCCGACCCAACATCATATCTTCCTAGTAATTCAACTTGGTCACTTGCATCCACCCACTTTAATATTATCCGTGTTTCTTCCACAACCTCTTCATAACTAGGAGTCTCAAGAAATATCAACACTTCCTCATACTTGTCAACAATATCCACATTCATGAATGCCTCTTTGTCAACATAATGAATATTCACAATCTTGTCAAAATGGTAACATAAGTATAAGAAATGTACAATGCTAAATATACCACATTGCTAACAAAACCCCTAACCCTAACCCTAAATCTTAACATTAGCCATAACCCTAACCCTAAATCTTAACATTAGCCATAACCCAAACAATAAGGTATGCTCAACAACATCACAATGCAACACTATTGGAACAACAATACTCAAAACATCACATTATAGACTCATGTTCAAAACTAGGGTTAGGAACAACAAGAACAAATCAATCCAAATGGACAAATCCAACCAATAAAAATTTGTGAGATGAAGGAGGTTACCTCAACGAACGGAAATGACACCGGATCCACGGACCAACCCAATCGATTTGCAAGGATTTGAGAGGGGCTAAGTGAGGGACACAAAGGGGGAAAAGGGCAAGAGCTCGGGATAGGCCAATGGGGGAGAAGATAGTGAAAAGTGAGTGGTGGGTGAAAGCCCCACGACCACCTAAAATATCTGCACCAGAAACGGCAAGGACGGCGGCGTTTCTATAAACGCTAGCTTGCTCGGCGTTTCCACCACGCCGCGTCAGCAAACAACACGTCCTCGGCCTGGCAGTGGGCCAGGTCAGAAACGCTAGCCGCCTCGGTGTTTCGTAGTTGATCAGAAACACCGCGGGCCCTGGCGTTTCTAAAAGGGTCAAATCGTGAAATACTTTCACGTCGGGTTCAGTTTGTGATGATAAACTCTGACAATGTCAGAACAGTGATTTCGGCCACGGTATGTGCGCTGTGTAAAAAGCTGAGTTCCATCGGAACCGGAGGCGCGTGCCCACACTCCCGCTCACTCACAGCACCGTCTTTCCACGGACTTGCAAAGTGCTTCATCACTAGGTAGTATACTATACGTACTACGGAATAATAATACCTGCAAAAAGTGCTCCATCAATACCACTACCACCTTTGTTGCATACAGACTACTGTAATCAAACAGGGAATGACTTGCCCAGCCGGTCTCCTACTGGACTCCAGTCCAGTACCTACTCCGCGTATGCTTTTCTATTTTCCTCCTCCTCCAACGGCAACGGGCGCTGGGCGCTCCTTTTACCAGTTGCACCCAACCTTTGGGCAGCAAAAGTGATGGCACAAGGAAAAAGAAGAGGGCGCGAACGAAAACGCGAAACTTCCTGTCACTCACTTTGATGGCCCATTTCCTCTTTGGACGCGCAGGTGCAAGCTCTGTGGATGGATGTGCCTTTACCCCAGCGCCATCGTGGACGATCTACCTCGAAAACGTTCTGCGGGACGGCCCCGTCCTTGCATCATGGCTCTGGGGACGAGTCTGGTCTGCGTGCAAGTGCATGCATTGCCATTGCCATTGCATACGGTACGGTGCGAGTGCTACGGACGGAGCCTGCCGTTTCTTTTCACGGCCGGGAGCCCGGTTGGCGTGGTTCATGGCTGAGTCATTTGTTGGTCTCTAGCTAAAAAAGAAGAAAGAAAAAAGTTAAGGCATTCGGTTTCCTGCTTTCCCGCAAACGCACGCTGCCTCCTGTGCCGGGTTGTAAACACGTTTTCATGACCGGTATACGTACTACTACCTTCCGACTCGATCGATCGCCATTATCATTCTACTTTGCGGCTTTGGCCTGGCCCCCCTTCTACCTCTTCTCTTCTCTAGTCTAGTAGGACAAAACACTAGGCCATGCCATGATTTCTTTCAGGGGCCGGAGCCTGGAAACGTCGTCCATGAACCATACACTGTTGCCCACAATAAAAATCGCACAATTGTTTTCTCAGCGACATAATAAACGGAGATGCTACTAGCACGCACTAACTAATGATTGTCCCTAATTATGGCTTGGTGTCTCCCGACACGACACTATAGCACGGCCAAAATGGTCCAAGATGTCACGTCAAAAAGGAAAAAAAAGGTCGAATATGTCTCTGGGATCGATCAAAGGTACTGTTCATGGGTAACAGCGCCATCGTTAGGTTCATCGCGTCATCGGTCTCACCGTGCCCTGAGGAGACGGAGATTGAGAGAAAAAGATTGCTATAGCGATGATGCGGTGCAGAGCCTTCAGAGTTCCAGAGAGGGGTGGGTGCGGGTCGTCGTAATGATTTGGTCAGGAGGACGGTACGGAGCCCTTGAGCCACGCGTTTGCAGCGCAGCACAGCAGCAAGTGCGTCTTTGGAGATTCCAGCTTGTGGTCATCGCTCAAGACTGAACCAGTCGGTGAAAAGCCTCTCGCTCAGTCCCAAGTCCCAGCCTCGTTGGTCGTAGCCACCGGAGTCCGGACTTTCAACGCGACCCAGATGTGGAGAGGTCGAGACGCGCCGTGGCAGGCAGGCGCACGGGAGCTTTTGCACGGTGGAGTTTTGATGTTAGAAAAGTTTCGTTACATTCCGCTGCATCGTACCGTGGGAGTGATGATTCCGGTATATACATGACGACCCCGATTAAGCCAATGTGGCTGCAAACTCCGATCGACAATGTTACCGCAAACGCTTTCTGTTTTGCGAGGAAATGTCACAGCATACCTTTTTTTTTTTTACAAAAAAGAGCCGCCTCTCCGATTTCTATATATAAGAAACCACTTGTTTTCGTCACGGCATACCTGTCTGCAAACCTTGAACATGTGTTCTTCCTCACTTGCTCAGCTTGCAACAACTCGCTGTGTCCCCATCAGGAGGCAGCGATCAATGACGCGAGGAAAGGGCCAATTTTTTTTTAGCAAAGAAGGGTTTCCCCTCCGATTTCCATTATAGAAACCAGGCCGAAGCCACGAGCAGTCTAGAAGTCTTACAATAAGAAGCGGAACAGAGAGTAAAAGCGAAACCCGTGCAAGGAGTGGCCAGGGACACAGCCCCCCACCCCCGGATAGTCAGATCATTACAAGTTTCCATCACAAAAGGCTAAACGGAGGAGAAGACAAATCTAAAGCAAAAGCAGCAGCAAGCTCTTGAAATGTCGCAGCTTCCCTAATCCTTCAGCCGCGGAACCCTGAAGCGCCATTCTTGCGAAGCTTTGAAGATCTCACTTGCCACCTGCTCGATGAGTCTTGCCCCCAACGTCAGCATTCTTTCCCCTGGGTCATTTTTCTGCAAAATAGCCCAATCAGTAATCCAGCAGCATATTCGTTTAACAATCCCAATCGGGTCGTTTACTTTTTTCTTATCAAACACAATGTCATTGCGGCAATTCCAAATCGCCCAAAGCAGAGCAGAAGTGCCAATCAACACCAGTTTTTTACTCTCTTTGTTAAAATTGTTTAGCCACCCCCCAAAACAGTCGTCAATGTTTATGGGAGTTTTCTTAAAGTCAAATGAACATCTCACCAGATTCCAAATGATTCTGGCAACCGAACAGGAGAAGAAAAGATGATCAATGTTTTCCTCCTGTCCACAAAACACACAATGTTTGTCCCCTTTCCATCCTCTTTTCAATAGGGTGTCTCTAGTAAGGATACTTTTTTTGCTTAGCAACCAAAGAAAGAACTTGATTTTTGCAGGTACCTTGACTTTCCACAGGAATTTGTGTGGAAAACCCATGTCAGTACGAACTAGGTGTAGATATAAGGATTTTACAGTGAATATTCTGTTAGCATTGAGCATCCACATGGGCTTGTCTCTGCCCCCGTGCATTAATATGTCCTCACATCTTCTTTTAAGGCTATCCCACAGCCCCCCATAGCCTCCATCTATATTTCTTCTGAAAGACATAGCATTCCACCCTTTTTCAATCACCCCTCTGACAGTAATTTCTCTGTCATTGCTAATCGCATACAATGAGGGGTATGCCTCTTTTAGTGGTTTGTCATCCACCCACCAATCTTCCCAGAATCTGGTATTTCTCCCATCCCCTAGTTTTTTTTTATGCGAGGGAAAACTAAATTCTTGATACTTATCAGGCTAGTCCAGAATTGCGAGTCCCCCTGTCTTTTTTAATGCCTGACAAGCATTTGTTCTGGATATATTTAGATCTAATGATATCTTGCCAAAGTCCCTCCTCAGCTTCTAGTTTCCAAATCCATTTAGCTAGCAAGGCAATGTTAAATTTCTCTAGATTGATTAGCCCGAGACCTCCTTGTTGTTTAGGAAGGCAGCATGTTTTCCAGTTAACTAAATGATACTTTTTTTATCCTCTTCCGCTTGCCATACCAGTCTCGCCCTGAAGAAATCAACTTTTTTCCTGACTCCAACAGGGAGCAGATAGAAAGACATCATGTATATAGGAATATTTGTTAGGCACGACTGTACTAATGTGACTCTGCCAGCAATATTGAGCAATCTGCCTTGCCAGCACGCACATCTTTTCTCTATTTTCTCAGTTACATTCCTCCACATCCCATTACTGATCCTTTTATCATGGACTGGTAGGCCTAGGTATTTCAGTGGCATCTCCCCAAACGCACAAGTAAAAATCTCTTGATATATATCTTTCTTGTCCTTAGCTTCTCCAAAGAGGTATATGTCACTTTTGTGAAAATTAATTGTGAGTCCTGACATTTGTTCAAAAGCAGTCAGAATAAATTTGGGATTTCTCGCTGACACCTCATCATCCTGGATTAGGAATATGGTGTCATCTGCATATTGCAGTATGTTCACTCCATTTTCATGATTGTTTGTGAGAACCCCTTTAATAAATCCCTCATTACTAGCTCTGTCCATAATAATGGCCAGGGCGTCAATAGCTAAATCAAACAATAGGGGGGATAATGAGTCCCCCTGGCGAAGCCCTTTAAAAGTTTTAAAAAACTTTCCAATATTGTCATTTACCTTCACACCCACTTGCCCCCCCCCCCTCATGGTGTGCATCACCCAGTCACACCACTTGTCAGGAAAGTTTTTGAGTTTCAGCATTTTTATGGACAAAAGGCCATTTGATTTTGTCATATGCCTTTTCAAAATCTACCTTAAATAGCATAGCATTTTGTTTTTTCATTTTGATTGAATTTATAGCTTCATGTAGGATCACCACTCCCTCCATAATGTATCTGCCTTTCACAAAAGCAGTTTGAATGGGAGAGATGATGGGGTTAACAACCTTACTAAGCCTGTTCATCAGGACTTTAGTGATGATTTTGAAGCTGACATTCAACAGGCAAATGGGTCTGAATTTCTGGATCTGTTTGGCATCTTTGACCTTTGGGACCAAGGTAATGATCCCATAATTCAACCTAGCTAAATCAACCACACCTCTGTGGAAATCATCCATAATGTTTTTTATATCATTCTTGATTAAATCCCAGAAGTTCTGATAGAATTCAATAGCAAATCCATCAGGGCCTGGGCTTTTGTTTTTTTCCATGGAGAACACCACTTCCCTAATCTCTTCCATGGAGAAGTCCTTAACCAATTCATCTTGTGTTTGAGGAGAGATCTCTGCAGACCCTTGTATGTTGAGATTGATAGTAGAGTTTTCAGCTTGACCAAAAAGATTTTTATAGAATGTAGTGATATACTCAATCAGTTCTTTCTCTCCCTCAATCACACCCTCATCCTGTTCTAACCTGACAATCCTGTTCTTCCTTCTCCTCCCATTCACTTTGGCATGATAATATCTAGTATTGGAATCTCCTTCTTTGATTTCCTTATCTTTGTATCTCTGTAACCACTTGATTTCTTCTAATTTGAAGATTTCTTTCAATTCCCTTCTCAATTCTTTCTGCATAATTCTTTCTTGGGCATTAATCCCTCTCAATTCTGCATTTTTATCTATCATGTCCAGCATATTTAACAGTTCCTTCTTTCTTTTCCTATACATAGCATTAGCATTTAAAACCCACCCTTTGATTTTTTGTCTAATGTTTCTGAGTCTTTTTTGCCAAGTGTCCATACTAGATCCATTACACCTCACCTCCCAGTTTTTTTCCACAAATTCCTTAAATCCTTCCATATGCATCCATGCATTTTCATATCTAAAAATGGGAGGAGCATTTCTCTACTCACCAGAATCCAACAGCAGTGGAGTGTGATCTGAAATCTCTCTTTCTAATGCTGTGACCATAGTCATGGGGTATTTATCTTCCCAATCTGGGCATACCAAGACCCTATCAAGTTTCTCATATGTAGGGTCTGGCATATTATTTGCCCAAGTGAATTGTCTCCCACTGATTGGGATGTCTCTTAATCCAGCATGTTCAATAATAGCATTAAAAACAAAGCTGAAGTGATCCACCCCCTAGTTTTATTTTTCTCTGCACTGTTTCTAATGATATTGAAATCCCCCAATGACACAGGGGAGAGGGTTATCTTGATACAATCTAGATAATTCAGCTAAAAAAGCTGCCTTCCCTTCTCTTTGAGCATCACCATAGACAGTCACCAAGTTCCAACTAAACTTAGCTTTTTTTTTATCAAAAAGTAGTGTTCTGATAAAATATGTGCCTTTTTCCACTTGTGTCAAGTCAAAATTATCATTATTAATTCCTACCAATATTCCTCCAGATTTGCCTCGAGGGGCAATCCATTCCCAGAGAAATTTTTTTCCCCCAGCAAGGTTGTGCAATTCATTTTTTGTAAAGTCACCCTTAATGGTCTCCAAAAGGCCAACAAAATCTAATTTTTTTCTATGATTGCCTCTCTGATAAAGTTTTTCTTTGTGTCCTGTCTAATCCCCCTCACATTCCAAAATATTCCTGTCATTGTTTCTTTTTCTTCTTTCTCCCTCCCCTAAAAGATATAGCAAGCTTCCCAGCACTAGCAGCTGAGGTGCCAATCTTATTTTTCTTATTACTAGAGAATATTTTCCTCAAGGTGTCATGGTAATCAAGATCCATTTCTGTATCAGAGTGATCATCACCTGAGCATAGTTCTTCTAGTTTAGCATCTCCAATATCAATTAGATTGGGAGAACTTTCATTTTTTTCTTTTTCCTCTTGATTTCTTATGTTTTGTAGATATATATATCTCTTCTAGCCTGTTCCATATTGGAGATCAGGTCTAGGTTTTGGCTGACCAGGTCAATAGTACACCCCAGCTCCACCCCCACTTTCTCTGCCATTTCAAACAAAGAGATTTGATCCTTAGTAAGGGTTGGGGACTTACCATAGTTATCCTTGTCAGCAGCTCTCTCCTTAGCCAGATCTTCAATCTTGGAGTCCTTTTTGTCTAGATTTCTGTCACTTCTTCTGGTTGGTCCTTCTTTGTCTTTTTCTTTCTTCTCTTTATCAGAGATCCCCAGTTTTGATCCCAGAGATTCCACAGAATCCTGGCTAGCATTATAATCCACTGGTTCAGTGTAATTGTCTTCTATCAGAGGATCTTGAATATTATCTTTATCAGAGTCATTTTTCTCTCCCATATCATCTCCAGAGATCTCTTTTTCATCCCACTGGTCTACTTTTTCTATGAATTTGTCTATCATCACTTGCTGCTTCTTGATCATATCCATCATAGCTCTCTTCTCCTCTTCCCATGAAGTGTATTTCTTTTCTTCCACAGCCCTCCAGGTTTCTTGTTTGTTATTGTCTTCCTCCATCTCTTGAATTCTATGTATCAGTCTATCTAAATCAGCTTCAACTTTTTTCCTCAAGCCAACCTCAGCCAGATATTCTTTTTGAATGTTCATGATCTCTTCATTTTTTTCCTCATTTCCTCAAATTGCTTGAGTCCCACACTTCCCAGGGAGATGTTTTCTTTGTTTCCTTCAGCATCTACTCCACCAATCTTGATCTTGTTCCTCATGTCTGCAGTTTCACATTCTCTGTCTATTTCAACATCCATATGTTTCCTCTTATCTTCATACCACCCCTGTTCCACCACTTTTTCAAGTTCCAAGGTGACTCTTTATATCATGAGGTCTTTGTCAGTTACTTCAGTATGTGTAGGAATTTTTTCAAAATCTCTCACTCCCACCCTGGCTCTGATTTTTTCCAGCAAAATTGTTGTCATATCTATCTCCAGGACTGGGCCAACAGTGGCAGCTACTTCACAAGCCCCAAAAAATGTCTGAAACACTCAGGCATTTTGCCAATTTTCACCCACACAGTGTGCAACTTTCCTATGGCTTGTGTATCATAGGTCCAACTATCCACATTTATGACAGCCTTTGTCCCCAGCAGGTTAATGTTTCCAAACTTGTGTAATTCAGTCAGTCTGCTCTTGTTGGGGAACCTCATGAGATAAGCCCTATCTCCATGTTTTTTGCATCTCCATTGCCAGTCCCATTTGAACATGTAGTTAAACCCCTCCAAGAATTGTGTCTCATTGATCTCCCCAGAGGCAATAGTGACAATTCCTATCGGGTTAATCTGCTCACTACTCACCACCTCCCTAGAATTTTGAACCAAGAGCACTCCCAAACCTCTGGCTGCATATCCAACATATTTAGGCAGGGGCTTAATCTGTTTCATCCAGTTGCAATCTTCAGTGATGTGAGAATTTTTTCCACAGATGATACAGTTAGTAAGCTTGCAATCTCTAGTTTGATGTCTGAAATCTTTGCACTTGTTACAGGGAATTCTGAAGTTGTTCCCACTTTTTCCTAGATCAGGGCCTTCTCTCTGTGGAAATCTGCTTTCCCCCCCAAGAGCTTTGGTTTTGCCTGGATCCAGAACCATTATCCATATCTCCTCCGTAGCTAACCTCTCTGCTTTGTATCCCTTTCTCTCTCTCACCCTCAATCATCTTCCCCTCCTCTCGCTGCTTGTCAGCTCCAGTTACCATGCCAACCCCCTGCTGTGCCATCTAGGCAAGGAGAGCCCCAAACCACTGTTGCTGTTGAAGAAATTCAAGCGGGGGGATGACACCAGGGGCAGGATCTTTACCTTTGTCCTCAGATCCGGCTCTGTTAGCCTCTGGCTTGCCCCCCTCTCTATCTTTGTCTTCTGTAGTTCTACCAGCATCTGGGAGTTGCGTCCCGCCTCCATTCCCCTGGTAGCTAGAAGTCCCAATGGTGGATCTTGAACTACCAATCTGAGAGAAAGTGCCTTTGTATCTGTCCACATCTTCTTCTTTCTTTCTGTAATGGAAGCCATCTCTACCACCACGGTTGAATCTTCCCCCTCCACGATTGTTCCCAAAACCTCTGTTCATCTCTTCTACTTTCTCTCTTTCTGGTGGCGGCGGAAGAGGTGGAAACCCTAAATCCTCAAGGGGGTCACACTCTTCCCCCCACAGGGAGAGAGACGCTTTATTTATACTGCCAAAACTTTCAGAAAGCGTATTTACCAAAGGCGTTTCTCCCCGTTGCCCATTTTGCCCCCATATCTCACTTTCCCCAAATTCTCCTTCTCTGGCAGAGTAATCCCCCACACAACAACCCAAGCCATTGGTGATTTCCATTTCCTCTATATAGTTTGCCTCATTAGACCAGACATCTGGAATTTGGGCATATTGAATTCTACTCATTTTATTAACAACCTCCCTTCCCAGTAAAACCTGATTAGGGGCGAGCATCTCTCTCTGTTTTTTCCCATGAGCAGGGCTGTTAACACACTTCTCATCACTACTTTCTATGATTTTTGCAGCTATCAGCCGCTTTTTTCTTCTTATTATTACTTCTATTATCACCTATCGATGTAGGTTCACTGCCATATTTGGAAATAGGGGGGATCGTACCTTGCAGATCCAACGGGAGCCCAGTCTCCTCGTCGGAAACCTCACCGGCGAGCAGCCAGAAGCGGTTGCCCACCGGCGAGGCCCCCACTCCCGTCCCTGGGAGCGAGCGAGACCGAGCAGGCATGGGGAACAGCGAGGGAAGCGCGGTGACCACCTCAGAACCAACGGCATCTTCTTCTGGATCTTCTTCTTCGTCCCAAGTTTCATTCCCCTCCTGCCCTCGGCGCGCCCCATATCTGGCCGCCTCTCCACCACTGCAGCCCTGGGCGCCACCGGAGCTGGGGCAGGGAGACCCATCACCGTACCGACCACGGATCCAGGTGGATCCGCAGGGACGGTGCGACGCGAACGAAACGCGATCCACTTCATGGCCTACATCTGATCGTCTCATTGCGCCTCCTCCATCGCCCATAACAGCATCCGGAGTGCCCCCACCGGCTCGCCTGATGGAGTGAGGCGCCAGTCCTCCGCCTCGGTGAGCCTCCGGTAGGCACACCCCGCCGCCTCCTTCAGATTGCTCTCCGTCGAGAACCTGGAGATGATCTCCCTCAGCTTTGCCAGCTTCTCTTCGTCGCCGTTGGCTATCACCAGAGCCCTCCTCTCGAGTCTCTGCTTCCAGGAATCCATGACCGCCCGCCTTCGGAGAGCTCGCTCGTGAGAGAGAAGGGAGGTGGTTTTCGTCGAGAGGGGAGGGAATGGCCGCTCCGCTCCGTGCCGCAGCTTTAATCCGCCTCCCTTCCCGACGTTCTCTCTCCTCCTCCGCCTCGATCTGCGCTTCACGCCGCGCCTCCGCCTCGGGACTCAATCCCCTGCCGACCAAAACAACGTGACATAGAAACCGCACCTGTGTCCCCTCCCCGATCGGAATCTCCCCCTGTACCCGCATCGAGTCGACCCGTACGCCGCGGTCGTCGAGGAGGGTCAACACTGGGGAGTCACCGCATCGGAGTAGGATGCCCCGCTCGTAGATCAAAAGAGCCGGCGTGGCAAGGTCAGCGACGAGGTGCACCGCCCACATGCGGTCGGGCGGAACCGCCTTACGCGTCATCCGTGCCCCGTCCGCTACAGAAAACACATTATCTCCTCCTGTTCTATCCGAAAGGGCCAAAAGTGAGGAGGGTCTGGGGTTTTCTCATTCCTCAACTCGATCAATGTCCTCTTCTCTTCGTTACTACAGCACGTGGTTTTTTGTAATGGCACTCCGACACCTCTGAACACCTGGTCCCACACCCCCTAAACAACGAACGCCTAGCCTGCTAGAAAGCGTCTCCCTTGTCAACTTCTGTTCCGTTTCCGTCAGGCAGGCGATCTTCAGTTTGGTCATGTATAAGAGCAACTCTAGCAGATCCCGCAAAAACTTGACCCGCAAAACCCGTTTGCAGTTTCACGAAGATCGCGTTTGCGGGTCGAAAACTAGCGCGGCCGAACAAATACTGTAAAACAAATTGTAAAACTGAAATAAAGAGCTCCTTCCTCCAGTCCGGCCGTTGCCGTCCCTTCCTCCAGCCGGCCACGCCGGTCGCGCCCCGTCGCCCGCAGGCCATGCCCCGTCGCCCATCGGCCGCGCCCCATCGCCCATCGGTCGCGCCCCGTCCCTGCCGGTCACGCCCCATCACCGCGCTGGTCGCACCCAGCCTCGCCGGCCACGCGTCGTCCCTGCCGGTCGTGCCCCATCACCGCGCCGGTCGTGCCCCGTCGCCTCCGTCGTCCGCGCCTTGCTCTATTGCCAGGCGAGCCGTGCCCCTTTGCCTGCCGCATCGGGAGGATTCCGGCGGCCAGGCTGAGGTCATGGGAGGCCACGACGATGTCGAGCTCGTCCAATTCGAACCGGCGGGGGTCGATTGCGGCGTCTAGCGGCCTTTTCCGATGTGCGGTGATTAATTCCGGCGAGTTTAGGGCGGATTCCGGCAAACTCCGCGGCGGCGTGTTTGCTCCGACGAGGTTTGACCGGTATACGGGCCCCCCTATATTCGGCCTTCCAATCTCCAAAGATAAGGGTTTCGGGTGTGCATTTGCGGTGGCCCTTAAAAATTTTACGGGTTGGACTACTTTTACGGTTTCTGTTCTGGACACTTTTTTCGCCCAAAACTGTAAAACGCAAAATTTTTGCGGGTTTGACCACTTATGCGGGGTCTGCTAGAGATGCTCTAAGAGCATCTACAGCCGCACGTTTTAAACCTATCTCAAACGCCCGGACATACGGTGCAATTACTGACCGATCACAAAAATGCGACCCGGACGGGCTTCTTAAACGAGCCTCAAAACGCCCGGGCTGACCGGTATCTCTCATATCTAGCCCAAATATGGGATAGATATGTGGGCGCTTGGGCACGTCCGCCACATAGGGCCCGACATCCCTACCCCATCGTAAATCGCACCAAACCCTTCCTTCTCTTCCCACCTTCCTCTTACCTTTCCCGCGCCCGACCCCTTGCCGTCCGTCACCCTTACTCCCCATCCTCACCACCGGCCCCGGTCCACCGTCCTAGATGTCGTCCAGCCCGTCCTCGACCGCCGCGACGGAGACTGCGTCCCGTCCTCGGCTCCGTCGTGCAAGGCGGAGAATGTCGCCCCAAGGATGCGGCGACGCCGGTAGCGAGAGACAGAAGCGGCTGCGGCGTCGCAAGGAGGTGCAGACATGGACGAGCAGCTCCCCCTCCCCCCCGTCCGGAACCCCGCACCCCATCCATCCGTCGACGTGGATTGCGCCATCGAACCACGTTAGGACAAAGGTATCCGTCACGCTCGGACATTTATTTCATTTTGGTATGTTCGGATTGTTGAACTATGATTTACTTTGCTTTGTCTTGAACTGTTGAATTCGAACAATTTGTATTGTATGATCGACGTGCATGGATTTCAGGCTCGACATTTAAAGTGTGTGGATATGCGGCAATCCATATGGGAGGCTGTTGGGCACTGTCCGCGGACGTGCCCACGGGCGTATAGGGGGCCGGATTGCCGAGTGTCCGGCTCTAGATGCTCTAACAACAAACAAAGACAGTCGAAATCAGAGGTTCTCTAGAGAGTTGGCGTTTATGGTTAAGGTATTTCATCTCTTTCTTCTAACAAATGAAGGTTCCATCCTAAAAAAAATGAAGGTTCCTCCGCCAATTAAATGGTAACTTGGGGCGCGTTCCGATTCCCTCCGATCCACGGCTCCGCACCGGAGCGGCGTGACAATCCAGTTTTAATTTGCAGAGCTGATAAAACGCCGCTCCGCTCCACGGAGAGCTGCCGAACAGGCGCTTGGAATGCACCTTTAGAGGCGCTGGTATACAACACCTTTCAACTCGATCGCCATTGCTATCATTGTACCTTTGTGGCTTTGGGCCCCTTCCGCCTCTTTACCTTGCCTTAGCCGAGGCTGTTGCTCCTCCTCTTAGTAGGACAAAACACTATGCCATGATTTCAGGGGCGGAAACATGTCCATGGAGGCACGCACCATAGTGCTAATTAAACAACATAATAAACGGAGCATGCACTGATGATTGTCCCTAATGAGACAGTGTCTGTCGCCCGATACTATAGCACGGCCAAATGATGAAGGTGTCTAGGGATCGAGAGATCGATACCGAGAGCTGGAGCTCCCTAGATTTGTATAGCAGTAGCATACTTAAGAGTTAAGTACTTCAGTAGTGGTGAGCTAATGATAGGGTGAGAAAGGTGTACGAGGCTGAGAGGAAACTAGCCGGAGATGATGCGGCTGAAGGAAATATGCCCTAGAGGCAATAATAAAGTTATTATTTATTTTCTTATTTCATGATAAATGTTTATTATTCATGCTAGAATTGTATTAACCGGAAACATGATACATGTGTGAATACATAGACAAACAGAGTGTCACTAGTATGCCTCTACTTGACTAGCTCGTTGATCAAAGATGGTTATGTTTCCTAGCCATAGACAAAGAGTTGTCATTTGATTAATGGGATAAAATCATTAGGAGAATGATGTGATTGACTTGACCCATTCCGTTAGCTTAGCACTCGATCGTTTAGTATGTGGCTATTGCTTTCTTCATGACTTATACATGTTCCTATGACTATGAGATTATGCAACTCCCGTTTACCGGAGGAAACACTTTTTATGCTACCAAACGTCACAACGTAACTGGGTGATTATAAAGGTGCTCTACAGGTGTCTCCGAAGGTACTTGTTGGGTTGGCGTATTTCGAGATTAGGATTTGTCACTCCGATTGTCGGAGAGGTATCTCTGGGCCCACTCGGTAATGCACATCACTATAAGCCTTGGAAGCATTGTAACTAATGAGTTAGTTGCGGGATGATGTATTACGGAACAAGTAAAGAGACTTGCCGGTAACGAGATTGAACTAGGTATTGAGATACCGACGATCGAATCTCGGGCAAGTAACATACCGATGACAAAGGGAACAACGTATGTTGTTATGCGGTCTGACCGATAAAGATCTTCGTAGAATATGTGTGAGCCAATATGAGCATCCAGGTTCCGCTATTGGTTATTGACCGGAGACGTGTCTTGGTCATGTCTACATAGTTCTCGAACCCGTAGTGTAATACCCACGATGCGGCTATATCTCCCACGTGTCGAGGCACGACTTAGAGGCATAACCGCATTGTAGGTTTTGTTGCAAGAAGGGTCATCTTCACACAATCCCATGTAATGAACAAGAATGGGATAAAGAGAGTTGGCTTACAATCGCCACTTCACACAATACTTAAATAAATCATACATCAATCAGAGATACACACATAGACCGACTACGGTCAAATCCAAATAAAAAGAAGATAACCCCAAATGCTAGATCCCCGATCGTCCCAACTGGGCTCCACTACTGATCATCAGGAAACGAAACATAGTAACGACCAAGTTCCTCGTCGAACTCCCACTTGAGCTCGGTTGCGTCACTTGCACTGGTATCGTCGGCACCTGCAACTGTTTTGGTAGAATCTGTGAATCACGAGGACTTAGCAATCTGACACCCGCGAGATCAAGACTATTTAAGCTTATGGGTAGGAGAAGGTAGTGAGGTGGAGCTGCAGCAAGCACTAAGCATACATGGTGGCTAATATACGCAAATAAGAGCGAGAAGAGGAGCAACAGAACGGTCGTCAACTAGTAATGATCAAGAAGTGATCCTGAACTCCTACTTACGTCAAACATAACCCAATAGCCGTGTTCTCTTCCCGGACTCTGCCGAAAAAAGACCATCACGGCTACACACGCGGTTGATGCGTTTTAATTAAGTCGGGTGCCAAGTTCTCTACAACCGGATATTAACAAATTCCCATCTGCCACATAACCATGGGCACGGCTCTCGAAATTTTATACCCTGCAGGGGTGTCCCAACTTAGCCCATTATAAGCTCTCACGGTCAACGAAGGATATTCCTTCTCCCGGGAAGACCCGATCAGTCTCGGAATCCCGGTTTACAAGACATTTCGACAATGGTAAAACAAGACCAGCAAAGCCACCCCATGTGCCGACAAATACCGATAGGAGTCGCACGTATCTCGTTCTCAGGGCACACCGCATGAGCAAGACGTCGGGTTGGCATAGACCCTGGTTGCCCAGGGGGCGCCGGACATCGCTCGGTTTGGACCAGCACTCGAAGGAGCACTGGCCCGGGGGGGGGGGTAAATAAAGATGACCCTTGAGTCTGCAGAACCCAAGGGAAAAAGGCTTAGGTAGGAAAATGGTAAAACCAAGGTTGGGCCTTGCTGGAGGAGTTTTATTCAAAGCGAACTGTCAAGGGGGTCCCATAAATCACCCAACCGCGTAAGGAACGCAAAATTCAAGGAGCATAACACCGGTATGACGGAAACTAGGGCGGCAAGAGTGGAACAAAACACCAGGCATAAGGCCGAGCCTTCCACCCTTTACCAAGTATATAGATGCATTAATTTAAAATAAGATATATTGTGATATCCCAACATATCCATGTTCCATCATGGAACAAACTTCATCTTCACCTGCAACTAGCAACGCTATAAGAGGGGCTGAGCAAAAGCGGTAACATAGCCAAACAACGGTTTGCTGGAAAAGGTGGGTTAGAGGCTTGACATGGCAATATGGGAGGCATGATATAGCAAGTGGTAGGTAGCGCGGCATAGCAATAGAGCGAACAACTAGCAAGCAAAGATAGAAGTGATCTCGAGGGTATGGTCATCTTGCCTGAGATCCCGCAAGGAAGAAGAACGAGTCCATGAAGAAGACAAACGGACGTAGTCAAACGAATCCTCACAACTCCGGAACGAAACCGAAGCTAACGAGAGAAGCAACCCGGAAAGAAACAAACAACATAGTAAACAACCACCACATACACATGGCATGATGCACAAACAAGTATGATGCATGTCCGATTTAATGAGGCATGGCATGGCAAAATGCAACAAACAATACTACAAATTAAGTGGAGCTCAATATGCAACGAGTTGCATATTGACAAAACACCACATCAATTATTTAGTTCGCTCTTGTTTATGCTACTCGTCAATATTAAATGTTGATTAACATGGCAAGAGGTGAAGCATAAGTAAACTAACTATTTAGGCAAGTTTAAATGAGGCCGGAACAACAAATAACAATTCCGGAAAATCCTCATATGCATATTTTAGATTTGGTACTGTTCTGCCCTAAACACAATTTTAATGTTGTTAAACAGCAAAATAAAATGCACCATGTTAAACTAGGCATTTTTCTACCCCATTTACATATAAAGTTTATTAAATTCCGAGTTACGGTTAATTAGTTATGAAATAATTCATTTTAGCATGGCATTTGAGCAAAATTAAACAAACAGCATTTTAAACATTTTAAACTTGGATGCAAGCAGCATATTATGAAACTAGATAAAGTTCTAAGCATTTTACATATATAATTCATTTTAAACCGATGCACGGTTAATTAGTTATTAGATGCATGAACAACAGGGGTTTTTCTGTAAAACAGAAGTTCACTGGATAATTGCAAAATGCACAGCGTGTGAAAAAAAAATACATGGGCCGAAACAACAGGCTGGCCAACAGGTCGATGGATGCGGCTGAGGCGCGCTGGGCCTGGTGCAGATCTGGCCCAAGCGGGCGAGGGCCGCGGTCAACGGGGCGACCGGCTGCGCTTGCGGTCGAAGCAGAGGGCGGGGTCGTCCTTACTCGTCCCTGAGACAGACAGAGAGAGAGAGAGAGTGACAGAGAGAGGAAAACAGAGGAGGACCGGAGGACGGAGAGAAGGGGTCGGCGACCTACGGGGTCCGACGGCGCGGCCAGGCATGCGCGAGGACGAGGCGTCGGGTGCACTGGAGACCTGCTGGTCGGGTGCTGGTCGCGACAGAGGCTCGGGGCAGGGGAGGAGCACGATGAAGTCGAGACTCGAAACAGAGGCGGGTTCGGGCAGAGGAGGCATCGATGGCGTTGGACTTGGAGTCCTGTAGGTCTGGAAGGGATGGCGACCTTGACGCAGGGGAGCGGTGGAGGCGTGGATTCGGCGAGGCGGAGGAGTTCCTTCGGCAGGGCGGCGGTCTGCAGGTGCGGGCGCAGGAGTTCAGGTCGGAGGCGGCCATGGCGCTCCCTGATTTAGCCAAAGAGAGAGAGAGCATGTTTAGCGAAGGGAGGAACCAGAGGAGGGAGAGAAAATAACAAGGAGGGGGCACGGTGAGGTGCGGTGGCCTGGTTGCTGCTGCTGCTTGTCGGTGTCAGGCCGGACGCACGGAACAGATGCGGGGAGGAAGGGGCTCCGCTGGGGCGAGCGGGACGGCGACGGAGCACGAGGAAGCAGGGGTCCGCGAGGGGTGCTCCGGTTGCGGAGGAGGAGCGACGACGTTGCTGCTCATTCGGTCCTTTGCTGCGCTGGAAGGAGGGTCGGGCTTGGGGGCGCCGGTCGATGGGCGGCTCGGCTGCAAGGGGATCCACGGGAGCGGGGCCTGGTGCCCGAGCGGCTGCTGCGGTGGTTGCTGGTGAAGAAGGCAGGGAGGAGGCGAGCATGGATCGAGAGGAGTATGTGCTTCGGGAGGAAGGGAAGGTGGATCTGGTTGGTGGATTTTTGGATCGGGAGCGATCCCAAGGAAGGTGGAGACAGTGGGCTGGCGGCGGCGAGGAGGATCCCTAGAAATTAGGGATTTGGTCTCGGGTTAGACTAATATATATAGCAGATGAATTTAGGTCAGGGGATATTTGGTCCCGCCAATTTAAATCGGACGGTCAAGAAAAATAAGCTAGGAGAGTCCAACAAAGAAAACGGTGATGTTTTATAGATGTTAGGGGATGATCCGGACCCATCGCTAACAACAACCCGGGTCGGGTTCGGGACAATTTTCGGACGCGCGCGAGGGGTTTGAGCACTGAGCAAGGAGACTCCGGTTTAGGCAAGAGGGAAAACGAAGAACAAGGTTGGTCTCGGAACGGTCAACGAAAGCAAGGGGGGACACGACAACTACTAGGGGATGCAAGTTTGAAAACAATGACGGCAACAGAGTGCCGATGCAATGCGAATGATGCGATGATAAATGCAACAAGCAAATAAAACACACAACAACAACGAAATAACTGGAAGGCTTCTGAAGCGTCGGTCTCGGGGCGTTACAACACTCCACCACTACAAGAGGATCTCGTCCCGAGATCTAGGATGGCACCGGAGGGAAAACGGAAGAGGAAGATGTAAAACAAAGTTGCTTCTTTGACAAACGAGTGAAACCAAAGGACTTTGAGAGGTTGAACAACTTGAAAGAAAGAACACAACAAAGTTGAACGAAATTGAGAGCACTCCGGTAGAAAAGAGAAACAAGGAACACCATGTGAACCTTGAAGGTTGCAAAGCTATGAATGATGAGCACAATGGACAAGAAGGAATTGAAAACACTCTGGTTGAAACGAGATAAACAAGGAACAAGGAAGAACAAATTCGGGCAGCACTCCGGTTGAAGAGATGCAAGACTTGATAAGATAAAAGAACTTGAATGAGAGCACAACACTCTGGTTAAACGGGTAAGCATGAAAAGAATATGATCCTCACAATTCGAGATGATGAGTGAAGAGAGCAACATCACCATGCCCCCGGAAGAAAAAATAGAAGGTAGATCATTGGAATAAAGGAATGGAGAAGAAAATGCCAACTTCTGCCACCAATGACCTTGGAAAGCACCCTTCCAAGAAGGTTAGAACGGAGTTGTTGGAAAACCAACAGCGAAAGGATAAGCTTGTAGTGGGCTTATGAAAAACTTCTCAAGATAGAGGCGAAATTCTGCCACTACGGAAACAGTTGATTGGATTGAGATCAACAAGGAGAAGAAAACTTCTTCACCAAGATGAGAAGGAGAAAATTTGATCATTGAGAAACACCACAAATAGCTACATTCCTTAGGGAAGGCTATAGGTGAAATATAACCCAATACAACTCCAACAAAAAGATTGATTAGTTGAAAAGATCTCTTGAACGAAGATAAAATGATGGATTTAAATATGTCACTCTTGAAAACTTTGTGAATCATGAACCCGAAGGGAAATTATCCAGAATGACATAGCACCACCTCAAAAGATAAGGTAGAAAGAATTGCACTTCGGAATGCGAGATGAAGAATGCTTGAACTCCTCAAGACAAACATGTGTTGAGCATCATGTTTATTTTAGAGTATAACTTGACGGATCTTGACTCCAAGAGAAATCTTGAAGAACAATTGAAGAATGAAAAGAATCCTTGACGAACCATCATGTAGAGCCTCCATGAAGAACTCCGTTAATACAAGAATGATAGAAAGAAAGAGAAGTTGACAACACAAGGTGAAGCCTTGCAATGATTTGGGTGGAGCTTTGAAATGATATAACCGAGAAAAACATGGAACTCCGGAAAGAAAGATGAACAAATGAAAACAAGAATTTTGATGAACCTCCGGAATAAGGAATTGAATTTACTCGATGAAACAAGAATAAGAATTACATTATGCTCATCCTTAACCAATTAAATTGATGACAAGCAATGGATTTGGCATACTACTTATTCTCATAGAAAGGATTAAGATATATATGGTGCAAACTTGGGAAGGTCTTCAACGAACCACCGGTAGGATTGGAAAGAACGAATGAATCTATATGATAACGAAGGAAGAGAACTCTTGAACGAACCACCGTAAGAATTGAGAATGAAAGTAACAAAGGCACAATTCACCTGGAAGAATTGGAAAATGAATAAAGATACTTGAGGGGATTTAGATACAAGTTAACGAATAGATGACGAGCTGATTAGAGAATACTTGAATGGTACGCCGGTAAGATTTGGAGAACGAGAGCTCAAAGCTGGAATGAATAATTCCGAGATGATGAGATCAGGAGAATCAAACCGAAAAATACTCCTGAAATGCTTCGGATGGGTATGAAAAGAATTCTCACAATCGAGAACAATTATGAGGATGACCAGAAGTTAGATCCATGAATCTTTAAGAGAACGGATATGATTTAGAGGAATGATTTAGAGGAAAACTCTTCTTCGGTCTTCAAATGCAGAGAATGATGATGAGAAATACCACCATGAATTGTTGAGATACTCCGGGATGAAAATTGGAAAGGTTGAACCAACAATGAAAAGAACTTGAAAGATCTTGGAGAAAGACATATGACTGATGATAACCCATTCTTACGTCAAACTTTGAAATGAATTTGAGAATAACTCCAGAGAAATTAGAAGAGTCAGGTAAGATCCTGGGAAAAGACCTGTGGGTTAGGGCCCACTGAAAAGATACACCGTTGAATGATTAAAAGAAAGATTGCGCCGGTAGAATTAAATGGCTCAAAAGAGATAACAACCTCGAGATAGCTTGAATGGATTGTGAATGGAAATGTGAATCTTCTGAGATATCTTGTACACTCCGGAACCAATGAAAATAGTGAGAGGTGAACGATTGAGAGGTGCACCGGCATGAGAAAGCATTGAAGCGAGGAAAGGAATATGATCAACACTGAAAGCTTGAATTTGAGTCCACCGGATAAGAAAGAGAACGAAGAATGATGAACTCGAAACTCCGTTAGTATCTTCCTGAGAACCACCGGATAAGAACATTGACGGAAAAGAATGGAGAGACTTCCCATCAATAAAAGGATACTTGGTTAAAAAAAATCTATGTCCTTGAAGAAAAGGGTGGGAGGGCGGGAAAACAAAGGCAACTTGGGACGGATGAAACAAACAACATTGGGAAACTGAGGGGTGATCTTGCGAATGTTGAAATGATCGGATCCACTTGAAGAGAAGCACGCCGGTTGGAAAAGAATTAACAAGACAACCTCGATGATCAAGAAGGATTAGTATTCACATAGCAATATGAGAACACCGTTTAGGAAAGGTATGGATTCAACATTTGACTTCGAAGCAACTCGAATACCACAAATTAAAACAAAACAAAGGATTGGCTCGCAGAATAAGCCGGAAACAAACATGTGATAGATCCCATATCGTATCATGTGTGTGTTGGAAAGATATCCTATGAGATACTTGAATTCCCACTTATAAACTCGCAAAACTTTCTGGTTATGCAATCAGGTGTTGGGGATACAGGGGACGCAATATATCTCACCCAAACTAACAATACCTAGATCCAACTGTATCCATCCTTCAACACATAACGAAGAAACCTTCGGAAATCATTTACCTCAACCTTCGAAAAGCATCCGTTATACGAGTTATGGCAATACTCCCGAACTCTCGCCGCAGTACTGGGTGGCGTCGAGGTGATCTCACCAACAACTGCATAAAAGAGATTTTCGATGTCGGCAAAACTCAGGTATTCCAGAACTGCAACGATAAAATTGTGATGACAACACCTCGGAGCTCAACTCCCCGGGACACTGCCAAACCCCTAAATGTCAGCAGGCACCAAGAACAATGTTCTCGTCACAAAACCATCGGAACGATTCCAAGATACCCGCGTGATCCTAAATTTTTTTTAGTGAAATTTGAGGAGAGGAAAGGCAAAACATCTACGTCAGGAGACCTCACGAGAGCGACGAAGGGACTGAGGAGTAAAAAGAATCCTACTCTCCGATATATATAATCCTAAGACTCAAAACATTTTTTTCTAGACTCGACAACGTCAGCGATTCGATCAAGCAGGGGGCTCCTAAGTCGGGGATGGCTCTGATTACCAACTTGTAACACCCACGATGCGGCTATATCTCCCACGTGTCGAGGCACGACTTAGAGGCATAACCGCATTGTAGGTTTTGTCGCAAGAAGGGTCATCTTCACACAACCCCATGTAATGAACAAGAATGGGATAAAGAGAGTTGGCTTACAATCGCCACTTCACACAATACTTAAATAAATCATACATCAATCAGAGATACACACATAGACCGACTACGGTCAAATCCAAATAAAAAGAAGATAACCCCAAATGCTAGATCCTCGATCGTCCCAACTGGGCTCCACTATTGATCATCAGGAAACGAAACATAGTAACGACCAAGCTCCTCGTCGAACTCCCACTTGAGCTTGGTTGCGTCACCTGCACTGGTATCGTCGGCACCTGCAACTGTTTTGGTAGAATCTGTGAATCACGAGGACTCAGCAATCTCACACCCGCGAGATCAAGACTATTTAAGCTTATGGGTAGGAGAAGGTAGTGAGGTGGAGCTGCAGCAAGCACTAAGCATAGATGGTGGCTAACATACGCAAATAAGAGCGAGAAGAGGAGCAACGGAACGGTCGTCAACTAGTAATGATCAAGAAGTGATCCTGAACTCCTACTTACGTCAAACATAACCCAAAAGCCGTGTTCTCTTCCCGGACTCCGCCGAAAAAAGACCATCATGTCTACACACGCGGATATTAACAAATTCCCATCTGCCACATAACCGTGGGCACGACTCTCGAAAGTTTATACCCTGCAGGGGTGTCCCAACTTAGCCCATTATAAGATCTCACGGTCAACGGAGGATATTCCTTCTCCCGGGAAGACCCGATCAGTCTCGGAATCCCGGTTTACAAGACATTTCGACAATGGTAAAACAAGACCAGCAAAGCCACCCGATGTGCCGACAAATCCCGATAGGAGTCGCACGTATCTCGTTCTCAGGGCACACCGGATGAGCAAGACGTCGGGTTGGCATAGACCTGGTTGCCCAGGGGGCGCCGGACATCGCTCGGTTTGGACCAGCACTCGAAGGAGCACTGGCCCGGGGGGAGGGGGGGGGGGGTAAATAAAGATGACCCTTGAGTCTGCAGAACCCAAGGGAAAAAGGCTTAGGTAGGCAAATGGTAAAACCAAGGTTGAGCCTTGCTGGAGGAGTTCTATTCAAAGCGAACTGTCAAGGGGGTCCCATAAATCACCCAACCGCGTAAGGAACGCAAAATTCAAGGAACATAACACCGGTATGACGGAAACTAGGGCGGCAAGAGTGGAACAAAACGCCAGGCATAAGGCCAAGCCTTCCACCCTTTACCAAGTATATAGATGCATTAATTTAAAATAAGATATATTGTGATATCCCAACATATCCATGTTCCATCATGGAACAAACTTCATCTTCACCTGCAACTAGCAACGCTATAAGAGGGGCTGAGCAAAAGCGGTAACATAGCCAAACAACGTTTTGCTGGAAAAGGTGGGTTAGAGGCTTGACATGGCAATATTGGAGGCATGATATAGCAAGTGATAGGTAGCGCGGCCTAGCAATAGAGCGAACAACTAGCAAGCAAAGATAGAAGTGATTTCGAGGGTATGGTCATCTTGCCTGAGATCCCGCAAGGAAGAAGAACGAGTCCATGAAGAAGACAAACGGACGTAGTCGAACTAATCCTCACAACTCCGGAACGAAACCGAAGCTAACGAGAGAAGCAACCCGGAAAGATACAAACAACATAGTAAACAACCACCACATACACATGGCATGATGCACAAACAAGTATGATGCATGTCCGATTTAATGAGGCATGGCATGGCAAAATGCAACAAACAATACTACAAATTAAGTGGAGCTCAATATGCAACGAGTTGCATATTGACAAAACACCACATCAATTATTTAGTTCGCTCTTGTTTATGCTACTCGTCAATATTAAATGTTGATTAACATGGCAAGAGGTGAAGCATAAGTAAACTAACTATTTAGGCAAGTTTAAATGAGGCCGGAACAACAAATAACAATTCCGGAAAATCCTCATATGCATATTTTAGATTTGGTACTGTTCTGCCCTAAACACAATTTTAATGTTGTTAAACAGCAAAATAAAATGCACCATGTTAAACTAGGCATTTTTCTACCCCATTTACATATAAAGTTTATTAAATTCCGAGTTACGGTTAATTAGTTATGAAATAATTCATTTTAGCATGGCATTTGAGCAAAATTAAACAAACAGCATTTTAAACATTTTAAACTTGGATGCAAGCAGCATATTGTGAAACTAGATAAAGTTCTAAGCATTTTACATATATAATTCATTTTAAACCGATGCACGGTTAATTAGTTATTAGATGCATGAACAACAGGGGTTTTTCTGTAAAACAGAAGTTCACTGGATAATTGCAAAATGCGCAGCGTGTGAAAAAAAATACATGGGCCGAAACAACAGGCTGGCCAACAGGTCGAAAAACAAGAGGAGGGGCGCTGGGGTGTGGCCTCACCTAGTGGGCCTTGGCCCGGTCGATGGATGCGGCTGAGGCGCGCTGGGCCTGGTGCAGATCTGGCCCAAGCGGGCGAGGGCCGCGGTCAACGGGGCGACCGGCTGCGCTTGCGGTCGAAGCAGAGGGCGGGGTCGTCCTTACTCGTCCCTGAGACAGAGAGAGAGAGTGACTGAGAGAGAGGAAAACAGAGGAGGACCGGAGGACGGAGAGAAGGGGTCGGCGACCTGCGGGGTCCGACGGCGCGGCCAGGCATGCGCGAGGAGGAGGCGTCGGGTGCACTGGAGACCTTCTGGTCGGGTGCTGGTCGCGACAGAGGCTCGGGGCAGGCGAGGAGCACGGTGAAGTCGAGACTCGAAACAGAGGCGGGTTCAGGCAGAGGAGGCATCGATGGCGTTGGACTTGGCGTCCTGCAGGTCTGGAAGGGATGGCGACCTTGACGCAGGGGAGAGGTGGAGGCGTGGATTCGGCGAGGCGGAGGAGTTCCTTCGGCATGGCGGCAGTCTGCAGGTGCGGGCGCAGGAGTTCAGGTCAGAGGCGGCCATGGCGCTCCCTGATTCAGCCAAAGAGAGAGAGAGAGCATGTTTAGCGAAGGGAGGAACCAGAGGAGGGAGAGAAAAGAACAAGGAGGGGGCACGGCGAGGTGCGGTGGCCTGGTTGTTGCTGCTGCTTGTCGCTGTCAGGCCGGACGCACGGAACGGATGCGGGGAGGACGGGACTCCGCTGGGGCGAGCGGGACGGCGACGGAGGACGAGGAAGCAGGGGTCCGCGAGGGGTGCTCCGGGTTGCGGAGGAGGAGCAACGACTTTGCTGCTCGTTCGGTCCTTTGCTGCGCTGGAAGGAGGCTCGGGCTTGGGAGCGCCGGTCGATGGGCGGCTCAGCTGCAAGGGGATCCAGGGGAGCGGGGCCTGGTGCCCGAGCGGCTGCTGCGGTGGTTGCTGGTGAAGAAGGCAGGGAGGAGGCGCGCATGGATCGAGATGAGTTGGTGCTTCGGGAGGAAGGGAAGGTGGATCTGGTTGGTGGATTTTTGGATCGGGAGCGATCCCAAGGAAGGTGGAGACAGTGGGCTGGCGGCGGCGAGGAGGATCCCTAGAAATTAGGGATTTGGTCTCGGGTTAGACTAATATATATAGCAGATGAATTTAGGTTAGGGGATATTTGGTCCCGCCGATTTAAATCGGACGGTCAAGAAAAATAAGCTAGGAGAGTCCAACAAAGAAAACGGTGATGTTTTATAGATGTTAGGGGATGATCCGGACCCATCGCTAACAACAAGCCGGGTCGGGTTCGGGACAATTTTCGGACGCGCGCGAGGGGTTTGAGCACTGAGCAAGGAGACTCCGGTTTAGGGAAGAGGGAAATCGAAGAACAAGGTTGGTCTCGGAACGGTCAACGAAAGCAAGGGGGGACGCGGCAACTACCAGGGGATGCAAGTTTGAAAACAATGACGGCAACAGAGTGCCGATGCAATGCGAATGATGCGATGATGAATGCAACAAGCAAATAAAACACACAACAACAACGAAATAACTGGAAGGCTTCTGAAGCGTCGGTCTCGGGGCGTTACACGTAGGGTCCGCACGCTTAACGTTTCGATGATAGTTATATTATGAGTTTATATGTTTTGATGTACCGAAGGTTGTTCGGAGTCCCGGATGTGATCACGGACATGACAAGGAGTCTCGAAATGGTTGAGACATGAAGATTGATATATTGGAAGCCTATATTTGGATATCGGAAGTGTTCCGGGTGAAATCGGGATTTTACCGGAGTACCGAGGGGTTACCGGAACCCCCCGGGGGCTTAATGGGCCATAGTGGGCCTTTGTGGAGAAGAGGAGAGGCGGCCAGGGCAGGGCCACGCGCCCCTCCCCCCTAGTCCGAATGGGACAAGGAGAGGGGGGCGGTGCCCCCTTTCCTTCCTCTCTCCCTCCTCTTTCCCCCTCCACTCCTAATCCAACTAGGAAAATGGAGGGAGTCCTACTCCCGGTGGGAGTAGGACTCCACCTTGCGCGCCCCTCCTGGCCGTCCGCACCTCCCCCCTTGCTCCTTTATATACGGGGGCAGGGGGGCACCCTAGAGACAGAACAATTGATCGTTTGATCTTTTAGCCGTGTGCGGTGCCCCCCTCCACCATAGTCCACCTCGATAATACTGTAGCGGTGCTTAGGCGAAGCCCTGCGTTGGTAGAACATCATCATCGTCACCACGCCGTCGTGCTGACGAAACTCTCCCCCAACACTCGGCTGGATCAGAGTTCGAGGGACGCCATCGGGCTGAACGTGTGCTGAACTCAGAGGTGTCGTGCGTTCGGTACTTGATCGGTCATATCGTGAAGACGTACGACTACATCAACCGTGTTGTGCTAACGCTTCCGCTTTCGGTCTACGAGGGTACGTGGACAACACTCTCCCCTCTCGTTGCTATGTATCATCATGATCCTGTGTGTGCGTAGGAATTTTTTTTGAAATTACTACGTTCCCCAACAGTGGCATCCGAGCCAGGTTTTATGCGTTGATGTTATATGCACGAGTAGAACACAAGTGAGTTGTGGGCGATATAAGTCATACTGCTTACCAGCATGTCACACTTTGGTTCGGCGGTATTGTTGGATGAAGCGGCCCAGACCGACGTTACGCGTACGCTTACGCGAGACTGGTTTTACCGCCGTGCTTTGCACACAGGTGACTAGCGGGTGTCAGTTTCTCCAACTTTAGTTGAACTGAGTGTGGCTACGCCCGGTCCTTGAGAAGGTTAAAACAGCACTAACTTGACGAACTATCGTTGTGGTTTTGATGCGTAGGTAAGAACGGTTCTTGCTCAGCCCGTAGCAGCCACATAAAACTTGCAACAACAAAGTAGAGGACTTCTAACTTGTTTTTGCAGGGCATGTTGTGATGTGATATGGTCAAGACGTGATGAGATATAAGTTGTTGTATGAGATGATCATGTTTTGTTGAAGTTATCGACAACTGGCAAAAGTTTTATGGTTGTCTCTTTATTGCATAAGATGCAAACGCCAAATAATTGCTTTACTTTATCGCTATGCGATAGCAATAGTTGCAAAAGCAATAGTTGGCGAGACGACCATGTGACGACACATTGATATAGATCAAGATGATGGAGATCATGGTGTCATGCTGGTGACGATGGAGATCATGACGATGCTTTGGAGATGGAGATCAAAGGCACAAGATGATGATGGCCATATCATGTCACATATTATGATTGCATGTGATGTTTATCTTTTATACATCTTATTCTGCTTAGTTCGGCGGTAGCTTTATAAGATGATCTCTCACTAAATTATCATGGTATAAGTGATCTCCCTGAGTATGCACCGCTGCGAAAGTTCTTCGTGCTGAGACACCACGTGATGGTCGGGTGTGATAGGCTCTACGTTCAAATACAACGGGTGCAAAACAGTTGCACACGCGGAATACTCAGGTTAAACTTGACGAGCCTAGCATATAATAGATATGGCCTCGGAACACTGAGACCGAAAGGTCGAGCGTGAATCATATAGTAGATATGATCAACATAAATGATGTTCACTACTGAAACTACTCCATCTCACGTGATGACCGGACATGGTTTAGTTGATATGGATCACGTGATCACTTAGAGGATTAGAGGGATGTCTATCTAAGTGGGAGTTCTTAAGTAATATGATTAATTGAACTTAAATTTATCATGAACTTAGTACCTGATAGTATCTTGCTTGTCTATCTATGTTGTAGATCAATAGCTCGCGATGTTGCTCCCTGTTTTATTTTGATATGTTCCTAGAGAAAACTGAGTTGAAAGATGTTAGTAGCAATGATGCGGATTGGATCCGTGATCTGAGGATTATCCTCATTGCTGCACAGAAGAATTATGTCCTTGATGCACCGCTAGGTGACAGGCCTATTGCAGGAGCAGATGCAAACGTTATGAACATTTGGCTAGCTCAATATGATGACTACTTGATAGTTTAGTGCACCATGCTTAACGGCTTAGAATCGGGACTTCAAAGAAGTTTTGAACGTCATGGACCATATGAGATGTTCCAGGAGTTGAAGTTAACATTTCAAGCAAATACCCGAGTTGAGAGATATGAAGTCTCCAACAAGTTCTATAGCTAAAAGATGGAGGAGAATAGCTCAAGCAGTGAGCATGTGCTCAGATTGTCTGGGTACTACAATCGCTTGAATCAAGTGGGAGTTAATCTTCCAGATAAAATAGTGATTGACAGAATTCTCTAGTCACCATCACCAAGTTAGTAGAACTTCGTGATGAATTATAATATGCAAGGGATGACGAAAACAATTCCCAAGCTCTTCGCGATGCTAAAATCGGCGAAGGTAGAAATCATGAAAAAACATCAAGTGTTGATGGTTGACAAGACCACTAGTTTCAAGAGAAAGGACAAAGGGAAGAAGGGGAACTTCAAGAAGAACGGCAAGCAAGTTGCTGCTCAAGTGAAGAAGCCCAAGTCTAGACCTAAGCCTGAGACTAAGTGCTTCTACTGCAAAGGGACTGGTCACTAGAAGCGGAACCACCCCAAGTATTTGGCGGATAAGAAGGATGGCAAAGTGAACAAGCTATATTTGATATACATTATTGATGTGTATTTTACTAGTGTTCGTAGCAACCCCTCGGTATTTGATACTGGTTCAGTTGCTAAGAGTAGTAACTCGAAACGGGAATTACAAAATGAACAGTAACTAGTTAAGGGCAAGGTGACGATGTGTGTTGGAAGTAGTTCCAAGATTGATATGATCATCATCGCACACTCCCTGTACTTTCGATATTAGTGTTGAACCTAAATAAGTGTTATTTGGTGTTTGCGTTGAGCATGAATATGATTTGATCATGTTTATTGCAACACGGTTATTCATTTAAGTTAGAGAATAATTGTTGTTCTGTTTACATGAATAAAACCTTCTATGGTCATACACCCAATGAAAATGGTTTGTTGGATCTCGCTCGTAGTGATACACATATTCATAATATTGAAGCCAAAAGATGCAAAGTTAATAATGATAGTGCAACTTATTTGTGGCACTGCCGTTTAGGTCATATTGGTGTAAAGAGCATGAAGAAACTCCATGCTGATGGGCTTTTGGAATCACTTGATTATGAATCACTTGATGCTTGCGAACCATGCCTTATGGGCAAGATGACTAAGACTCCGTTCTCCGGAACAATGGAGCGAGCAACTGACTTATTGGAAATAATACATACTGATGTATGCGATCCGATGAGTGTTGAGGCTCGCGGCGGGTATCGTTATTTTCTGACCTTCACAAATGATTTGAACATATATGGGTATATCTACTTGATGAAACATAAGTCTGAAACATTTGAAAAGTTCAAAGAATTTCAGAGTGAAGTGGAAAATCATCGTGACAAGAAAATAAGGTTTCTACGATCTGATTGCGGAGACAAATATTTGAGTTACGAGTTTGGTCTTCAATTAAAACAATATGGAATAGTTTCACAAATTCGTGCCACCTGGAACACCACAACATAATGGTGTGTCCGAACGTCATAACCGTACTTTATTGGATATAGTGCAATCTATGATGTTTCTTACCGATTTACCACTATAGTTTTGGGGTTATGCATTAGAGACAACTGCATTCACTAAAAAAAAGGGCACCATCTAAATCCGTTTGAGACGACACCGTATGAACTGTGGTTTGGCAAGAAACCAAAGTTGTCGTTTCTTAAAGTTTGGGGTTGCGATGCTTATAAGAAAAAGTTTCATCCTGGTAAGCTCAAACCCAAATCGGAGAAATGTGTCTTCATAGGATACCCAAAGGAGACAATTGGGTACACCTTCTATCACAGATCCGAAGGCAAGATATTCATTGCTGAGAATGGATCCTTTCTAGAGAAGGAGTTTCTCTTGAAAGAAGTGAGTGGGAGGAAAGTAGAACTTGATCAGGTAACTATACCTGCTCCTTTATTGGAAAGGAGTTCATCACAGAAATTTGTTCCTGTGACTCCTACACCAATTAGTGAGGAAGCTAATGATGATGATCATGTAACTTCAGATCAAGTTACTACCGAACCTCGTAGGTAAACTAGAGTGAGATCCGCAGCAGAGTGGTATGGTAATCCTGTTCTGGAGGTCATGTTACTTGACCATGACGAACCTACGAACTATGAGGAAGCGATGATGAGCCCAGATTCCGCGAAATGGTTTGAGGCCATGAAATCTGAGATAGGATCCATGTAGGAGAACAAAGTATGGACTTTGGTTGACTTGCCCGATGATCGGCAAGCCATAGAAAATAAATGGATCTTCAAGAGTAAGACGGACGCTGATAGTAGTGTTACTATCTACAAAGCTAGACTTGTCGAAAAAGGTTTTTGACAAAGTTCAAAGTGTTGACTACGATGAGATTTTCTCACTCGTATCGATGCTTAAAGTCTGTCCGAATCATGTTAGCAATTGCCGCATTTTATGAAATCTGGCAAATGGATAACAAAACTGCAATCCTTAATGGATTTATTAAAGAAGAGTTGTATATGATGCAACCAGAAGGTTTTGTCAATCCTAAAGGTGCTAACAAAATGTGCAAGCTCCAGCGATCCATCTGTGGACTGGTGCAAGCATCTCAGTGTTGGAATATACGCTTTGATGAGTTGATTAAAGCATATAGTTTTATACAGACTTGCGGTGAAGCCTGTATTTACAAGAAAGTGAGTGGGAGCACTACAACATTTCTGATAAATATATGTGAATGACATATTGTTGATCGGAAAAAATGTAGAATTTTCTGGAAAGCATAAAGGAGTTTTTGAAAGGAGTTTTTCAAAGAAAGACCTCGGTGAAGCTGCTTACATATTGAGCATCAAGATCTATAGAGATAGATCAAGACGCTTGATAAGTTTTTTCAATGAGTACATACCTTGACAAGATTTTGAAATAGTTTAAAATGGAACAGTCAAAGAAAGAGTTCTTGCTTGTGTTACAAGGTGTGAAATTGAGTAAGACTCAAAGCCCGACGACGGAAGAAGATAGAAAGAGAATGAAAGTCATTCCCTATGCCTCAGCCATAGGTTCTATAAAGTATGCCATCACTAGAAGAAAAAGGGTCTAATGTGAAACTCATTAGTCCCGGTTTGTAACTGAACCGGCACTAATGTGACCATTAGTGCCGGTCCCAACGGCCAGGCGGGCGGCGCTCCTTAGTACCGGTTCGTGGTGAACCTTTAGTATCGGTTCGTGCCATGAACCGGTACTAAATAGGTGGTGGCCTTTAGTACGGGTTGGTGGCTCCAACCGGTACTAAAGAGGGGGTCTTTAGTACCGGTTGGAGCCACCAACCGGTACTAAAGGTGGTGGCCTTTAGTACGGGTTGGTGGCTCCAACCGGTACTAAAGACCCCCCGTTTAGTATCGGTTGGAGCCACCAACTGGTAATAAAGGTGGTGCGCTGCCACCCGCAGTGCACAATGTTTAGTCCCACCTCGCTAGTTGAGAGGAGCTCGCACCGGTTTATAAGCCCCGCCGCGGCTACCGTGTCGAGCTCCTCTCTAAGCAAGCCTTTGTGGGCCTATTGCAAGTCTTCTGCCCAGTGGGGCCTACAGGGCCGTACGGGCCTGCATCCTGGCCCAACTAGAGATTGGGTTTCTAGTCGTATGCTGGCCGTGCCGGCCCAGTAGGCGGGCTGTTTTTGCTTTATTTCAAAAAAAAATATCCTTACCAACCGGGACTAAAGGTCCCCCAGACCACGGCGCGCCTCGTGCCACGTGGTGGGCCTTTGGTCCCGGTTCGTGTTGAACCGGGACTAAAGGGGGGTACCTTTAGTCCCCACTCTTTAGTACCGGGTTCCAGAACCGGTACTAAAGGTCCTTACGAACCGGTACTAAAAGTCATCTTTCTACAAGTGCATGCTGTGTACCAGATCTATTGTATACCCTACCACTGAGTTTGGCAAGGGAGTACAATAGTGATCTAGGATTAGATCACTGGACAACGGTCAAAATTATCCTTAGTGGAATAAGGATATGTTTCTCGATTATGAGGTGACAAAAGGTTCGTCGTAAAGGGTTACATCGATGCAAGTTTTTGACACTGATCCAGATGACTCTAAGTCTCAATCTGGATACATATTGAAAGTGGGAGCTATTAGCTAGAGTAGCTCCGTGCAGAGCATTGTAGACATAGAAATTTGCAAAATACATACGGATCTGAATATGGCAGACCCGTTGACTAAACTTCTCTCACAAGCAAAACATGATCACACCTTAGTACTCCTTGGGTGTTAATCACATAGCGATGTGAACTAGATTATTGACTCTAGTAAACCCTTTGGGTGTTGGTCACATGACGATGTGAACTATGGGTGTTAATCACATGGTGATGTGAACTGTTGGTGTTAAATCACATGGCGATGTGAACTAGATTATTGACTCTAGTGCAAGTGGGAGACTGAAGGAAATATGCCCTAGAGGCAATAATAAAGTTATTATTTATTTCCTTATTTCATGATAAATGTTTATTATTCATGCTAGAATTGTATTAACCGGAAACATGATACATGTGTGAATACATAGATAAACAGAGTGTCACTAGTATGCCTCTACTTGACTTGCTCGTTGATCAAAGATGGTTATGTTTCCTAGCCATAGACAAAGAGTTGCCATTTGATTAATGGGATAAAATCATTAGGAGAATGATGTGATTGACTTGACCCATTCCGTTAGCTTAGCACTCGATCGTTTAGTATGTTGCTATTGCTTTCTTCATGACTTATACATGTTCCTATGACTATGACATTATGCAACTCCCGTTTACCGGAGGAACATTTTGTGTGCTACCAAACGTCACAACGTAACTGGGTGATTATAAAGGTGCTCTACAGGTGTCTCCGAAGGTACTTGTTGGGTTGGCGTATTTCGAGATTAGGATTTGTCACTCCGATTGTCGGAGAGGTATCTCTGGGCCCACTCGGTAATGCACATCACTATAAGCCTTGGAAGCATTGTAACTAATTGGTTAGTTGCGGGATGATGTATTACGGAACGAGTAAAGAGACTTGCCGGTAACGAGATTGAATTAGGTACTGAGATACCGACGATCGAATCTCGGGCAAGTAACATACCGATGACAAAGGGAACAACGTATGTTGTTATGCGGTCTGACCGATAAAGATCTTCGTAGAATATGTGGGAGCCAATATGAGCATCTAGGCTCCGCTATTGGTTATTGACCGGAGACGTGTCTCGGTCATGTCTACATAGTTCTCGAACCCGTAGGGTCCGCACGCTTAACGTTTCGATGACAGTTATATTATGAGTTTATATGTTTTGATGTACTGAAGGTTGTTCGGAGTCCCGGATGTGATCACAGACATGACGAGGAGTCTCGAAATGGTCGAGACATGAAAAGATTGATATATTGGAAGCCTATATTTGGATATCGGAAGTGTTCCTGGTGAAATCGGGATTTTACCGGAGTACCGAGGGTTACCGGAACCCCCCGGGGGCGTAATGGGCCATAGTGGGCCTTTGTGGAGAAGAGGAGAGGCGGCCAGGACAGGGCCGCGCGCCCCTCCCCCCTAGTCCGAATAGGACTAGGAGAGGGGGGCGGCGCCCCCCTTTCCTTCCTCTCTCCCTCCTCTTTTCCCCTCCACTCCTAATCCAACTAGGAAAAGGGAGGGAGTCCTACTCCTGGTGGGAGTAGGACTCCACCTGGCGCGCCCCTCCTGGCCGGCTGCACCTCCCCCCTTGCTCCTTTATATACGGGGGCAGGGGGGCACCCTAGAGACAGAACAATTGATTGTTTGATCTTTTAGCCGTGTGCGGTGCCCCCCCTCCACCATAGTCCACCTCGATAATACTGTAGCGGTGCTTAGTCGAAGCCCTGCGTCGGTAGAACATCATCATCGTCACCACGCCGTCGTGCTGACGAAACTCTCCCTCAACACTCGGCTGGATCGGAGTTCGAGGGACGTCATCGGGCTGAACTTGTGTGCTGAACTCGAAGGTGCCGTGCGTTCGGTACTTGATCGGTCGGATCGTGAAGACGTACGAATACATCAACCGCGTTGTGCTAACGCTTCCGCTTTCGGTCTACGAGGGTACGTGGACAACACTCTCCCCTCTCGTTGCTATGCATCAGCATGATCCTGTGTGTGTAGGATTTTTTTTAAATTAGTACGTTCCCTAACATCGGCGTATAGTCAGTGACAGCGATCTGGTGGTGGCAGTAATGATTTGCTCAGGGGCTCCGGCCGAAGCCATGACGCGCGCAGCAGGTCCGCCTTTGGAGACTTCAAGGTCTGCTCGTCGCTGAAACACTGGGGTGGACCAGTCGGTGGAAAGCCAGGAGTGAGCGTTTAACTCCGTCCGCTCATTGATGCCTCTCCGCCCACTCCCAGCTCCAGTCCCGGGCCAGGGGAGAAAAGATCCTCGTGCTCCTGTGCGGCTGTGCTGCACTGCAATGCATATCTTCTTGTCTCTAGAGCAGATGAGAGCGGGGAATGCTTTTGCAGGGGCAGCTAGCCGAGCTATCTGCTAGCTGGGACATGGCGCCGGCGACGCAGGATGAGCAGTCGGGGCCGGACAGGTCGCCGCGGCACTGGAAGAGGCCGAAGACGGAGGCGGAGGCGGACTGTGCGGCGAGCTCCGAGGAGAGCGTCGCGATGGTGGGCGGCGGGGCGCCCCACGGGAAGGTCTGGTTGGCGCAACCCTTGTAGACGACCGCGTACAGGTCGGCGCACGACGCGGGCCGCGGCGTCAGGAGGACGAGCAGGACGGCGGCGGCGCCAGGGAATGCCGCCGACGCCCATCTGGCCGCGCTCTAGAGGTCTCTCTCTCTCTCTCTCATTGCCCTCGGTGGTGCGCCCGAAGCAGTGCTCCGCTCCTCACTCCACCCCTGTCTTGGCGCTCTGGTCCGGCCGTGGTGGTGGTGGTGTGTATGCGCTTGCGAGTTGCGGACCGATGTGCTGCTTGCTCCTCTCTATCTCTCTCTCTCTCTCCGCGTGTCAGGTGGGCTATCTTGGTTTTGTGTTGATTTATTTGTGACGTCCGTTTCAGCTGACGATGGTAATGTGGCGCAGTTAATGGAGTGGTAGAGAGAAGCACGCACTTTGGGTGAGCAGGACGCAAATCTGTTTGTTTGCACAGTTTTGCTAGAACTCATCTAGATGAGACATAATTTGATTTTGTTCATCTTTTATAGCCATTGGATGTGATGCTTTAAGGTGCGTGTGTGCTGATGTGGGTTGTATCTGTTCTTGTTTTCTAGATGAATGAGACCAAATTATATCTCATTTAGATGAGTTCTAGGTGCTCCCTTGTTTGCATGCACTATCCACGGATGGTGATATTGAGAGCAACTCTAGCAGACCCCTGAAAACGCGAACCTGAATCCGCTCGCTGCCTCGGATACGAGTGGAAAACCTCCAAGAAGGATCAGAAACTGTAAACAGAACTGTAAAATTTGAAATCAAGACTTCGCCGGAGAAATAGAACTTGTTCATAGTGATCAGCATACATAGTTCATACATATACTACAAATTACACTAATTAGATGAGGCTAGGCGATGGCCACCGTAACCCCAAAGCCAAAATAGGCTCACCGGAGCCATCCGAGTATGGTGGCAACGCTGCAGCGGCGGGGATCCTCGGTAGCCGTCGTCGGAGACGAGGTCGACGTAGATGTCGTCCTGCGTGTTCTTCTCGCGGCGCCTCACCTCCTCGCTCTCGAGGAATTCCTTCTCCTTTGCGAGGCCCTGCTCGAGGAGGACATCGCCGAGTTCGGCAAGGGTTCGCCGGCGCCGCTCCTCCTCCTCCTCCCGGGCACTGCGCGACATGATTGCCCGCTCGAAGATGTCCGCCTCAGCCGAAGGGAGGAAATCCTCCAGGCCGATGACTCCGCCGCCCCGCAGCACCGGCGACACATCAAGCTCCCGCTTCACCACGCGGAGGACGGGGAGATCCTCCGGCTCCATTTTCACCGGAGTGAGGAGCAGCGTGCGGCGACTCCCCCCCCCCAGCGGCGGAGCTGCCCGTGGCAGGGGAGGAGCCCGCGGCAGAGGAGGAGATCAGCCCGTGGCGGAGGTCGTACTCCTCCATCTCGCGGGGGATGAGCGACTCCGGCGGCACGAGGCCCCAGTTCGTGTACTCCCGCGTCGCACGCTTCCTCGTGGCGTCCGCCCGGACACAACGCTGGCTCTCGGGGTCATCCCTCTCGCCGGAGCTCCACATGGTGGCGTTCGGCGGCGGGATTGGGCTCACCGGCGGCGACAAATATGAGGTGCGATTGGGGAATCGCGGGGAAACACGGTGGCGGGGGGATAGGGTTTCGACCCGTATCTACCCCGCAAACACGTACATATACCATATACCGCTTCGAGGGGGGGGGCGGTTTGCGGGCCACCCTAAAATGTATCACGGGTTGGGCGGGTATACGGGCTCTGCTCTGGCCAGAAACTTGGGCCGGAATTTTACGTGTTCATGCGATTTGAGGGGTCTGCTAGAGTTCCTCTAAGAGCATCTACAGCCGGGCGCCCCAAATCATCCTCAAACACCCGGGTGGCCCGCCCGGTCACTGAGCGGTCACAAAAAATTAACCCATACGGGCGCCTCAAACGGGCCTCAAACGTCCGGACTGACCGTATGGGGCGCCCGGGCGCGCCCAGGCATGCCTGCCAAGTCGGCCTGGTCCGCTATGGCCAGCAATGACCCCGCTCCAGCCCCCACAAATATATGACGATCGACGAGCAAACCCTAGTCAAACTTAGTCCGTACTCTCTCGACCTCTCCACTTTTCCCCCAAATCCACTTCGTCTTCCCCCGCCCGCCATGTCCGACAATGAATCCGACCTACCGGAGCGGCTCAAGGTCGCCGGGGATTCCGATGGCTCCGTCCGCGCCCGACGAGGAGGAGCTAGTGCTCCGCATTGCCCTCTGCCGCTCGCTGCTGGATCGGGGCGGCAGCTCCTCTCCCGGGGCGTCGACAGCTGGCCGGGTGGGGAGCAGCACCTCTGCGGCGCCCCGCACTCGTCCAACGCGCTTGAGGGAGTCCTGGACTAAGGGGTCCTCGGGCGTCCGGCCTGTTAGCCATGGGCCGGACTGATGGGCTGTGAAGATACGAAGACCGAAGACTCCACCCGTGTCCGGATGAGACTCTCCTTGGCGTGGAAGGCAAGCTTGGCGACCAAATATGAAGATTCCTCTCTCTGTAACCGACCTTATGTAACCCTAGATCCCTCCGGTGTCTATATAAACCGAAGGGCTTAGTCCGGATCGAGAGACTCATAACCATAGTCATACAAGCTAGGCCTCTAGGGTTTAGCCATTACGATCTCGTGGTAGATCAACTCTTGTAATACTCATATTCATCAGATCAATCAAGCAGGAAGTAGGGTATTACCTCCATAGAGAGGTCCCGAACCTGGGTAACATTGTGTCCCCCGTCTCCTGTTACCATCGATCCTAGACGCACAGTTCGGGACCCCCTACCTGAGATCCGCCGGTTTTGACACCGACATTGGTGCTTTCATTGAGAGTTCCACTGTGCCGTCGTCAAAAGGTTTGATGGCCCCTTCGATCATCTACAACGATGCTGTCCAAGGGGAAGTTTTCCTCCCAGGACAGATCTTCGTATTCGGCGGCTTCGCACTGCGGGCCAACTCGCTTGGCCATCTGGAGCAGATCGAAAGCTACGCCACTGGCCATCAGGTCAGATTCGGGAGCTTGAATTACGTCGCGGACATCCGCGGAGACTTGATCTTCGACGGATCCAAGACCGTGGCTGCCGCTCCCGGTCCCCTCGATGAAGATGACTTAAATCTGTCATCGAACCACATCCAGGAGATAGCTCCTGTAACCACTCTGGCCTTGGATCCGGAGCGTATCGCGCCATCCGAGTACGGGAAGCTCCACCCCGCCGTGGATGCCCCAGATTCCACGGCGTTGGAGTGATACCTCTTGAGCACTGCGTTGGTTTTCCCTTGAAGAGGAAAGGGTGATGCAGTAAAGTAGCATAAGTATTTCCCTCAGCATTTGAGAACCAAGGTATCAATCCAGTAGGAGACCACGTGCGAGTCCCACGCACCTACACAAACAAATAAGAACCTCGCAACCAACACGATAAAGGGGTTGTCAATCCCTTCACGGTCACTTATGAGAGTGAGATCTGATAGATATGATAAGATAATATTTTTGGTATTTTTATGATAAAGAGTAAATAAAGATGCAAAGTAAAATAAACGGCGACAGAAATAGCTTGTTGACGGGAGATTAATATGATGGAAAATATACCCGGGGGCCATAGGTTTCACTAGTGGCTTCTCTCAAGATAGCATAAGTATTACGGTGGGTAAAAGAATTACTGTCGAGCAATTGATAGAATTGAGCATAGTTATGAGAATATCTAGGTATGATCATGTATATAGGCATCACGTCCGTGACAAGTAGACCGAAACGATTCTGCATCTACTACTATTACTCCACACATCGGCCGCTATCCAGCATGCATCTAGAGTATTAAGTTCATAAGAACAGAGTAATGCTTTAAGTAAGATGACATGATGTAGAGGGATAAACTCATGCAATATGATATAAACCCCATCTTTTTATCCTCGATGGCAAAAATACAATACGTGCCTTGCTGCCCCTGCTGTCACTGGGAAAGAACACCGCAAGATTGAACCCAAAGCTAAGCACTTCTCCCATTGCAAGAAAGATCAATCTAGTAGGCCAAACCAAACTGATAATTCGAAGAGACTTGCAAAGATAACCAATCATACATAAAAGAATTCAGAGGAGATTCAAATATTGTTCATAGATAATCTTGATCATAAACCCACAATTCATCGGATCTCGACAAACACACCGCAAAAGAAGATTACATCGAATAGATCTCCAAGAGAATCGAGGAGAACTTTGTATTGAGATCCAAAGAGAGAGAAGAAGCCATCTAGCTAATAACTATGGACCCGAAGGTCTGAGGTAAACTACTCACACATCATCGGAGAGGCTATGGTGTTGATGTAGAAGCCCTCCGTGATCAATGCCCCCTCCGACGGAGCGCCGGAAAAGGCCCCAAGATGGGATCTCACGGGTACAGAAGGTTGCGGCGGTGGAAATAGGGTTTTGGCTCCGTATCTGATGTTTCCAGGGTATATGGGTATATATAGGAGGAAGAAGTACGTCGGTGGAGCAACGAGGAGCCCACGAGGGTGGAGGGCGCGCCTCGGGGAGGTGGGCGCGCCCCCCTGCCTCGTGCCTTCCTCGTTGATTGCTTTACGTAGACTCCAAGTCCTCTGGATCACGTTTGTTCCAAAAATCACGTTCCCGAAGGTTTCATTCCGTTTGCACTCCGTTTGATATTCTTGTCCTTTGAAACACTGAAATAGGCAAAAAAACAGTAATTTGGGCTGGGCCTGCGGTTAATAGGTTAGTCCCAAAAATAATATAAAAGTGTATAATAAAGCCCATTAAACATCCAAAACAGAATATAATATAGCATGGAACAATAAAATATTATAGATACGTTGGAGACGTATCAAGCATCCCAAGCTTAATTCCTGCTCGTCCTCGAGTAGGTAAATGATAAAAACAGAATTTTTAATGTGGAATGCTACTTAGCATAATTTTCAATGTAATTCTCTTATTTGTGGTATGAATATTCAGATCCGAGAGATTCAAGATAAAAGTTTAATATTGACATAAAAATAATAATACTTCAAGCATACTAACTAAGCAATTATGTCTTCTCAAAATAACATGGCCAAAGAAAGTTATCCCTACAAAATCATATAGTCTGGCTATGCTCTATCTTCACCACACAAAATATTTAAATCATGCACAACCCCGATGACAAGCCAAGCAATTGTTTCATACTTTTGGTGTTCTCAAACTTTTTCAATCTTCACGCAATACATGAGCGTGAGCCATGGATATAGCACTATATGTGGAATAGAATGGTGGTTGTGGAGAAGACAAAAAGGAGAAGATAGTCTCACATAAACTAGGCGTATCAACGGGCTATGGAGATGCCCATTAATAGATATCAATGCGAGTGAGTAGGGATTGCCATGAAACGGATGCACTAGAGCTATAAGTATATGAAAGCTCAACAAAGAAACTAAGTGGGTGTGCATCCAACTCGCTTGCTCACGAAGACCTAGGGCATTTTGAGGAAGCCCATCATTGGAATATACAAGCCAAGTTCTATAATGAAAAATTCCCACTAGTATATGAAAGCGATATCATAGGAGACTCTCTATCATGAAGATCATGGTGCTACTTTGAAGCACAAGTGTGGTAAAAGGATAGTAACATTGTCCCTTCTCTATTTTTCTCTCATTTTTTTATTTGGGCCTTTTTCTCTTTTTTTATGGCCTCTTTTTCTCCTTTTTTTTTTCGTCCGGAGTCTCATCCCGACTTGTGGGGGAATCATAGTCTCCATCATCCTTTCCTCACTGGGACAATGCTCTAATAATGATGATCATCACACTTTTATTTACTTACAACTCAAGAATTACAACTCAATACTTAGAACAAAATATGACTCTATGTGAATGCCTCCGGCGGTGTACCGGGATATGCAATGAATCAAGAGTGACATGTATGAAAGAATCATGAACGGTGGCTTTGCCACAAATACGATGTCAACTACATGATCATGCAAAGCAATTATGACAATGATGAAGCGTGTCATAGTAAACGAAACGGTGGTAAGTTGCATGGCAATATATCTCGGAATGGCTATGGAAATGCCATGATAGGTAGGTATGGTGGCTGTTTTGAGGAAGGTATATGGTGGGTGTATGATACCGGCGAAAAGTGCGCGGTATTAGAGAGGCTAGCAATGGTGGAAGGATGAGAGTGCGTATAATCCATGGACTCAACATTAGTCATAAAGAACTCATATACTTGTTGCAAAAATCTACAAGTTATCTAAGAAAAGTATTACGCGCATGCTCCTAGGGGGATAGATTGGTAGGAAAAGACCATCGCTCGTCCCCGACCGCCACTCATAAGGAAGACAAACAATAAATAAATCATGCTCCGACTTCATCACATAACGGTTCACCATACGTGCATGCTACGGGAATCACAAACTTTAACACAAGTATTTCTCAAATTCATAACCACTCAACTAGCATGACTCTAATATCACCATCTTCATATCTCAAAACAATTATCAAGCATCAAACTTCTCATAGTATTCAACACACTCATAAGATTTTTTTTACTAATCTTGGATGCCTATCATATTAGGACCAATTTTTATGATCAAAGCAAATTACCATGATGTTTTGTAGGACTCTCAAAATAATATAAGTGAAGCATGAGAGAACAAAAGTTTCTATAAAACAAATCCACCACCGTGCTCTAAAAGATATAAGTGAAGCACTAGAGCAAAAACTATATAGCTCAAAAGATATAAGTGAAGCGCATAGAGTATTCTAATAAATTCTGAATCATGTGTGTCTCTCTCAAAAGGTGTGTACAGCAAGGATTATTGTGGTATACTAAAAAGCAAAGACTCAAATCATACAAGAGGCTCCAAGAAAAACTCATATCATGTGGTGAATAAAAATATAGCTCAAAGTAAAGTTACCGATAGATGAAGACGAAAAAGGGGATGCCTTCCGGGGCATCCGCAAGCTTTGGCTTTTTGGTGTCCTTAGATTACCTTGGGGTGCTATGGGCATCCCCAAGCTTAGGATCTTGCCACTCCATGTTCCATAATCCATCAAATCTTTACCCAAAACTTGAAAACTTCACAACACAAAACTCAACAGAAAATCTCGTGAGCTCCGTTAGCGAAAGAAAACAAAACACCACTTCAAGGTACTGTATTGAACTCATTCTTTATTTATATTGGTGTTAAACCTACTGTATTCCAACTTCTCTATGGTTTATAAAATATTTTACTAGCCATAGATTCATCAAAATAAGCAAACAACACACGAAAAACAGAATCTGTCAAAAACAGAACAGTCTGTAGTAATCTGTAACTAACGCAAACTTCTGGAACTCAAAAAATTCTGCCAAAATAGGAAGACCTAGACAATTTGCTTATTGATCTACTGCCATTGGAATCAGTATTTTATCACGTTCTGGTGATTTTAAACAATTGTTTTCGTGAACAGAAAGTTTCTGGAATTTTCAGCAAGATCAAATAACTATCATCCAAGAAGATCCTATAGGTTTAACTTGGCACAAACAATAATTAAAACATAAAAACAAATCTGACCAGAGGCTAGATGGATTATTTATTACTAACAATAAGGAAAAATATTGGGTTGTCTCCCAACAAGCGCTTTTCTTGAAAGCCTTTTAGCTAGGCATTGATAATTTTAATGATGCTCACATGAAAGACAAGAATTGAAGCGCAAAGAGAGCATCATAAAACACGTGACAGACACATCTAAGTCTAACATACTTCCTATGCATAGGCATATTATAAGCAAACAAATTATCAAGGCAAGCAAAAAACTAGCATATGCAAGGAAGCGGAAAGAAACAATAGCAATCTCAACATAACGACAGGTAATTTAGTAACATGAAAATTTCTATAACCATATTTTCCTCTCTCATAATAATTACATGTAGGATCATAAGAAAATTCAACAATATAGCTATCACATAACATATTCTCAACATGATCCATATGCATATGAAGTTGACACTCTTCCAAAATAGTGGGATTAACATTAACTAAAGTCATGACCTCTCCAAACCCACTTTTATAAAAAAAATCACAAGATTGAATATTCTCCAAATATGTGGGATCTAAAGTTGACACTCTTCCAAACCCACTTTCAATATTATTGCAAACACTATTATCAATCTCATATTCATCATGGGGGTTAAATAAATTTTCAAGATCATAAGAAGAATCACCCCAATCATGATCATTGCAACAAGTAGTAGACATAGCAAAACTAGCATCCCCAAGCTTAGGGTTTTGCATATTATTAGCACAATTGACATCAAGAGAATTTATAGTAAAATCATTGCAATCATGCTTTTTATTCAAAGATCTATCGTGAATCACTTTATAAAGCACTTCATCACAATTTTTAGATTCACGAATTTCAAGCAAAACCTCATAAAGATAATCTAGTGCACTCAACTCACTAGCAATAGGTTCATCATAATTGGATCTCTTAAAGAGATTAGCAAGGGGATGAGGATCCATAAACTTTTAGCAAGCTAAGATGCAAGCAAAAGGAAGGCACATGGTAACACAAGATCGAACGGAAGGAGGGTGAAGAAAACGGCAAAGGTGAAGTGGGGGAGAGGAAAACGAGAGGCAAATGGCAAATAATGTAATGCGAGGGATAAGAGTTTGTGATGGGTACTTGGTATGTCTTGACTTGTGCGTAGCCTCCCCGACAACGGCGCCAGAAATCCTTCTTGCTACCTCTTGAGCACTGCGTTGGTTTTCCCTTGAAGAGGAAAGGGTGATGCAGTTAAGTAGCGTAAGTATTTCCCACAGTTTTTGAGAACCAAGGTATCAACCCAGTAGGATACCATGCGCGAGTCCCACGCACCTACACAAACAAATAAGAACCTCGCAACCAACGCGATAAAGGGGTTGTCAATCCCTTCATGGTCACTTACGAGAGTGAGATCTGATAGATATGATAAGATAATATTTTTGGTATTTTTATGATAAAGAGTAAATAAAGATGCAAAGTAAAACAAACAGGCGACAGAAATAGCTTGTTGACAGGAGATTAATATGATGGAAGATAGACTCGGGGGCCATAGGTTTCACTAGTGGCTTCTCTCAAGATAGCATAAGTATTACGGTGGGTAAACGAATTATTGTCGAGCAATTGATAGAATTGAGCATAGTTATGAGAATATCTAGGTATGATCATGTATATAGGCATCACGTCCGTGACAAGTAGACCGAAACGATTCTGCATCTACTACTATTACTCCACACATCGACTGCTATCCAGCATGCATCTAGAGTATTAAGTTCATAAGAACAGAGTAATGCTTTAAGTAAGATGACATGATGTAGAGGGATAAACTCATGCAATATGATATAAACCCCATCTTTTTATCCTCGATGGCAAAAATACAATACGTGCCTTGCTGCCCCTGCTGTCACTGGGAAAGGACACCGCAAGATTGAACCCAAAGCTAAGCACTTCTCCCATTGCAAGAAAGATCAATCTAGTAGGCCAAACCAAACTGATAATTCGAAGAAATTTGCAAAGATAACCAATCATACATAAAAGAATTCAGAGGAGATTCAAATATTGTTCATAGATAATCTTGATCATAAACCCACAATTCATCGGATCTCGACAAACACACCGCAAAAGAAGATTACATCGAATAGATCTCCAAGAGAATCGAGGAGAACTTTGTATTGAGATCCAAAGAGAGAGAAGAATCCATCTAGGTAATAACTATGGACCCGAAGGTCTGAGGTAAACTACTCACACATCATCGGAGAGTCTATGGTGTTGATGTAGAAGCCCTCCGTGATCAATGCCACCTCCGGCGGAGCGCCGAAAAAGGCCCCAAGATGGGATCTCACGGATACAGAAGGTTGCGGCGGTGGAAATAGGGTTTTGGCAGGAAGAAGTACGTCGGTGGAGCAACGAGGGGCCCACGAGGGTGGAGGGCGCGCCTCGGGGAGGTGGGCGCGCCCCCTGCCTCGTGCCTTCCTCGTTGATTGCTTTACGTAGACTCCAAGTCCTCTAGATCACGTTTGTTCCGAAAATCACGTTCCCGAAGGTTTCATTCCGTTTGGACTCCGTTTGATATTCTTTTCCTTCGAAACACTGAAATAGGCAAAAACAGCAATTTGGGCTGGGCCTCCGGTTAATAGGTTAGTCCCAAAAATAATATAAAAGTGTATAATAAAGCCCATTAAACATCCAAAACAGAAAATAATATACCATGGAACAAAAAAAATTATAGATACGTTGGAGACACATCATGGAGCCGCACACAGACCTTGCCTCATGGGGTATCTGTGCACCGGAACTCCGAACTCGTTTCCGGCTATAAGTTCCAAACCATGTACGTCCGTGGATGCCGAGTTTGATCGGTTATCGATCTTCGAATTCAGCGCCGCATACATCTTCCAACACTCGCCTTTCGGCGATATGCTAAACTCATTAAAGAATCCGTCCTTGGCGGGAGACTCACATCCGAATTATGTCCGGTTCGAACGGGAGGCTGATGATGGAGAATTTTGCTTCCCACCCGCCACCCACTTCATAGACATTGTCGATGACTTAACTGGCACACTCGATTATGACTCCGAAGACTTCAATGGTATGGACGACGATGCCGGAGAAGAGGAGGCCCAAGCCACGCCGTTCACCGGACGATGGACGGCCACTTCCTCATACGACGTATACATGGTGGATACGCCAAAAGATAATAGCGGCGATGACAAGGAAAACCCAGTGGAGGATGACCCCCCCTAAGACACAACCAAAGCGCCGGCGTCAGCAGCGCTGCTGCAAATCACGCCGCAGAGACAACAACATCGGAACAGGAGATGACAATACTCCGAACGGTGCTGAAGACGTAGAAGACCACGATGAACAAACTGCCGAACATGACAATCAGGAGGATGGGCAAGTCAGCCCTGATGAACATGTGATACGTCTCCGTCGTATCTACTTTTCCAAACACTTTTGCCCTTGTTTTGGACTCTAACTTGCATGATTTGAATGGAACTAACCCGGACTGACGTTGTTTTCAGCAGAATTGCCATGGTGTTATTTTTGTGCAGAAATAAAAGTTCTCGGAATGACCTGAAACTTCACGATGATTATTTTTGGAAATAATAAAAAATACTGGCGAAAGAATCAAGGCCTGGGGGCCCACACCCTGTCCACAAGGGTGGGGGGCGCGCCCCTGCCTCGTGGGCCCCCTGGTGCTCCACCGAGCTCAACTCCAACTCTGTATATTCGTGTTTGGGGAGAAAAATATAAGAGAGAAGGATTCATCATGTTTTACGATACAGAGCCGCCACCAAGCACTAATATCTCTCGGGAGGGCTGATCTGGAGTCCGTTCGGGGCTCCGGAGAGGGGAATCCGTCGCCATCGTCATCATCAACCATCCTCCATCACCAATTTCATGATGCTCACCGCCGTGTGTGAGTAATTCCATCGTAGGCATGCTGGACCGTGATGGTTGGATGAGATTTATCATGTAATTGAGTTAGTTTTGTTAGGGTTTGATCCCTAGTATCCACTATGTTCTGAGATTGATGTTGCTATGACTTTGCTATGCTTAATGCTTGTCACTAGGGCCCGAGTGCCATGATTTCAGATCTGAACCTATTATGTTTTCATGAATATATTTATGTTCTTGATCCTATCTTGCAAGTCAACAGTCACCTACTATGTGTTATGATCCGGCAACCCCGAAGTGACAATAATCGGGACCACTCCCGGTGATGACCGTAGTTTGAGGAGTTCATGTATTCACTATGTGTTAATGCTTTGGTCTGGTACTCTATTAAAAGGAGGTCGTAATATCCCTTAGTTAACAGTAGGACCCCGCTGCCACAGGAGGGTAGGACAAAAGATGTCATGCATGTTCTTTCCCATAAGCACGTATGACTATATTCGGAATACATGCCTACATTACATTGATGAATTGGAGCTAGTTCCGTGTCACCCTATGTTATAACTGTTGCATGAATAATCGCATCCGGCATAATTCTCCATCACCGATCCAATGCCTACGAGCTTTTCACATATTGTTCTTTGCTCATTTACTTTTCCATTGCTACTGTTACAATTACTACAAAACTATGACTGTTACTTTTGCCACCGTTACCGTTACTATCATACTACTTTTCTACTAAATACTTTTCTACAGATATTAAGTTATCCAGGTGTGGTTGAATTGACAACTCAACTGCTAATACTAGAGAATATTCTTTGTCTCCCCTTGTGTCGAACCAATAAATTTGGGTTGAATACTCTACCCTCGAAAACTGTTGCGATCCCCTATACTTGTGGGTTATCAAGACTATTTTCTGGCGTCGTTGCCGGGGAGCATAGCTCTATTCTTTGGGTCACTTGGGATTTATATCTGCTGGTCACTATGAGGAACTTGAAAGACGAGAAAACCAAAATTACCCCTCAACTACGAGGGGGGGGGGGGGTAAGGAACTGCCATCTAGCTCTGCACTTGATTCACCTTCTGTTTTGAGTAAGCTTGCGACACCTAAACCTGCTTCTACTATTAATTCTGATATGTCGCATGTTATTGATGATGCCACTTCTGCTATGCATGATACTTATGATGAAACTACTTCTATGCTTGATACTACTGTGCCACTAGGTGAATTTCTTGATGAACAACTTGCTAGGGCTAGAGAGAATGAAATTATTGAAACTGATAATATTGATGAAAGTGATGATGAAGATTCTCCCCCTAGATATGAATTGCCTGTTGTGCCTGAGGGTTATGTTATGGATGAAGAAACTGCTAGAGACCTTCTTGCTTGCAATGATAGGAGTGATCTTAAGAAATTATTAGCTAAGCTGAAAGAAAAATCTTTGAATGCTAGAATGAAATATGATCCTGCTTATGCAACTTCACCTATCTTTGTTACTGATAAGGATTATGATTTCTCTGTTGATCCTGAGATAATTGCTCTGGTTGAATCTGATCCTTTCTATGGCTTTGAATCTGAAACTGTTGTGGCACATCTTACTAAATTAAATGATATAGCCACCCTATTCAGTAATGATGAGAAAACTCGTTACTACTATATCCTTAAATTATTTCCGTTCTCATTAAAGGGTGATGCTAAAACATGGTTTAATTCTCTTGATCCTGGTTGTGTGCGTAGTCCCAAGGATGATTTATTACTTCTCCGCTAAATATTTCCCCGCTCATAAGAAACAAGCCGCTTTAAGGGATATATATAATTTTGTGCAAACGGAAGAAGAGAGTCTCCCACAACCTTGGGGGAGGCTTCTCCAATTACTTAATGCTTTGCCTGATCATCCTCTCAAGAAAAATGAAATACTTGATATCTTTTATAATGGACTAACCGATGCTTCCAGAGACCACCTGGATAGTTGTGCTGGTGGTGTTTTCACGGAAAGAACTGTTGACGAAGCTGAAATTCTATTGAATAATATGTTGAAGAAACACCGCAGCTGGCGCCCTCGGAGCCCCTAGGAGGAAGATAATGGAGAAGTCCTTTACCTGACGGGCCGGATAAGGACGCTGGCCAAATCAGGATTGACAATAATCGAAGTTATGTCAATATGTATAATGCGGGGGGTGCAACCACTTCAATATCGGGGACAACCCATGTGGCACTTCAATGGAGAAGACGATGCCACCCGCTGCGGTCGTAAAGGTCCGGACTCCGTCGCTGCTCTAGCGAAAATACTGTCCGATTTGTATAAAGGAGAGGAAGAGGAGTTCATCCGCATCAAGCCACGGGATGGATTCTCCATGTACAACCCCCCAAACTGGGTGAGCTGCTACCTTTTACTCCAGACCTTCCCGCGTTCTTTGTCATAAATATTTACTTTGCTATTTCATAGCAGGAACTGCGAAAAGCTGTGAGGGAGGTCCACAGCTCGCCTCCCCAACCAGAGGACCCTGACCGGGCCCTCGACCCCGGACTCGAAGAAGACCCGGACACATTTGTGGAGCTTATTGACAGGACATTCTATCAATTGAGCTGCGATGATGCCATGGTGGCCATCATAGCCAATTATCCTGGACTACTCCCTGCATCGCATGTAAGTAAAACCAGAGTCCCAACTTCCGAGAGGGATCCCTTTTTCTGCACTTCACCTACCGCACACATATGGTGTCTTACAGGGAAGGCCCTCGGGACGCCATGCCGAACCCGCAGTGACTCACCAACAAGGGGCACCGAAGCCGGGTAGGCTTAAAAGGAAGGCGGTCAGGACTGAGACGCTGTCGCAGAGGTATGAAAAGGAACCCCGCTCCGTGGTTGTCGTCTTTTAAAATATAATAACGCCCATGTTTCCTAGTAGGAAAAACGCTCGCCGGATGATACGTCTCCGTCGCATCTACTTTTCCAAACACTTTTGCCCTTGTTTTGGACTCTAACTTGCATGATTTGAATGGAACTAATCCAGACTGACGCTGTTTTTAGCAGACTTTCCATGGTGTTATCTATGTGCAGAAACAAAAGTTCTCAGAATGACCTGAAACTCCACGGAACATCTATTTGGAAAATAAGAAAAATACTGGAAGAAAAATCCATGTCAGGGGGCCCACTCCCTGTCCACGAGGGTGGGGGGCGCGCCCCCTACCTCGTGGGCCCCCTGACGCTCCACCGACCTCAACTCCAACTCCATATATTCACTTTCGGGGAGAAAAAAATCAGGGAGAAGGATTCATCGCGTTTTACGATACGGAGCCGCCGCCAAGCCCTAAAACCTCTCGGGAGGGCAGATCTGGAGTCCGTTCGGGGCTCCGGAGAGGAGAATCCGTCGCCATCGTCATCATCAACTATCCTCCATCACCAATTTCTTGATGCTCACCGCCGTGTGTGAGTAATTCCATCGTAGGCTTGCTGGACGGTGATGGGTTGGATGCGATCTATCATGTAATCGAGTTAGTTTTGTTAGGGTTTGATCCCTAGTATCCACTATGTTCTGAGATTGATGTTGCTATGACTTTGCTATGCTTAATGCTTGTCACTAGGGCCCGAGTGCCATGATTTCAGATCTGAACCTATTATGTTTTCATGAATATATGTGAGCTCTTGATCCTATCTTGCAAGTCTATAGTCACCTACTATGTGTTATGATCCGGCAACCCCGAAGTGACAATAATCGGGACCACTCCCGGTGATGACCATAGTTTGAGGAGTTCATGTATTCACTATGTGTTAATGCTTTGGTCCGGTACTCTATTAAAAGGAGGCCTTAATATCCCTTAGTTTCCATTAGGACCCCGCTGCCACGGGAGGGTAGGACAAAAGATGCCATGCAAAGTTCTTTTCCATAAGCACGTATGACTATATTCGGAACACATGCCTACATTACATTGATGAATTGGAGCTAGTTCTGTGTCACCCTATGTTATGACTATTACATGATGAACCGCATCCGGCATAATTCTCCATCACCGATCCAATGCCTACGAGCTTTTCATATATTGTTCTTCGCTTATTTACTTTACTGTTACCACTACTATCATACTACTTTGCTACTAAATACTTTGCTGCAGATATTAAGTTATCCAGGTGTGGCTGAATTGACAACTCAGTTGCTAATACTTGATAATATTCTTTGGCTCCCCTTGTGTCGAATCAATAAATTTGGGTTGAATACTCTACCCTCGAAAACTGTTGCGATCCCCTATACTTGTGGGTTATCAAGACTATTTTCTGGCACCGTTGCCAGGGAGCATAGCTCTATTCTTTGAGTCACTTGGGATTTATATCTGCTGGTCACTATGAAGAACTTGAAAGACGCTAAGACAACAATTTATCCCTCAACTACGAGGGGAGGTAAGGAACTGCCATCTAGCTCTGCACTTGATTCACCTTCTGTTTTGAGCAAGCTTGCGACACCTAAACCTGCTTCTGCTATTCGTTCTGATATGTCGCATGTTATTGATGATGCCACTTCTGCTATGCATGATACTTATGATGAAACTACTTCTATGCTTGATACTAGTGTGCCACTTGGTGAATTTCTTGATGAACAACTTGCTAGGGCTAGAGAGAATGAAATTATTAATAATATTGAAGATAGTGATCATGAAGACTCTCCCCCTAATAAATATGAATTGCCTGTTGTGCCTGAGGGCTAAGTTATAGATGAAGCGATTGCTAAAGGAATTTTTGCTTGCAATGATAGATATGATTTAAAGAGGTTATTAGCTAAATGAAAGCAGCAATCTCTTAATGCTAGAATGAAACCTGATCCTGCTTTTGCTACTTCACCTATCTGTGTTACTGATAAGGATTATGAATTCTCTGTTGATCCTGATATAATTACTTTGGTTGAATCTGATCCTTTTCATGGCTATGAATCTGAAACTGTTGTGGCACATCTTACTAAATTAAATGATATAGCCACCCTGTTTACTAACGATGAGAAATCTCGCTACCTTTATATTCTTAAAATATTTCCGTTCTCATTAATGGGTGATGCTAAGATATGGTTTAATTCTCTTGATCCTGGTTGTGTGCGTAGTCCCCAGGATATGATTTATTACTTCTCTGCTAAATATTTCCCTGCTCATAAGAAACAAGCTGCTTTAAGGGATATATATAATTTTGTGCAAATTGAAAAAAAGAGTCTCCCAATAGCTTGGGGGAGGCTTCTCCAATTACTTAATGCTTTGCCTGATCATCCTCTCAAGAAAAATGAAATACTTGATATCTTTTGTAATGGACTAACCGATGGTTCCAGAGATTACCTGGATAGTTGTGTTGGTTCTGTTTTCACGGAAAGAACACCGGATGAAGCTGAAATTCTATTGAATAATATGTTGACAAATGAAAATAATTGGACACTTCCTGAGCCAATTCCTGAGCCTATTCCTAAACCAACTCCGAAGAAAAGAGGTGTTCTATTTCTCAGTCCTGAAGATATGCAAGAGGCAAAGAAATCTATGAAAGAAAAAGGTATTAAAGCTGAAGATGTTAAGAATTTACCTCCTATTGAAGAAATACATGGTATTAATTTACCGCCTGTTGAAGAAACATATGGTCTAAATCCTCCACCTATCGAAGAAACTCATGGTCTTGATAACCCGACACAGGTAGTAAAGGTAAATTCTCTCTATAGATTTGATGAAGGTGATATTCCTCACTATTAGTCTGCTGGACAATGCTTAGAAGAGTTTGATAATTTTATTGTCAAACAAGAAAACTTCAATGCTTATTTTGGTAGACAATTGAAATACAATTCCGATACGCTTGAACACTTGGGTGATTATATGTCTAGAGTTAAAGGTGAACTTAAACTCATTAGTAAACATGCTTCTATGGTTACCACTCAAGTAGAACAAGTACTTAAAGCTCAAAATGATTTGCTCAGTGAATTGAATAGTAAGAAAAATGATTATGCTGTTAGAGTGGCTACTAGAACTGGTAAGATGACTCAGGAACCTTTGTATCCTGAAGGCCACCCTAAGAGAATTGAGCAAGATTCTCAGAGAAATAATTTAGATGCACCTAGTTCTTCTAAAAAGAAGAAAAGAAAAATGATAGGACTTTGCATGCTTCTAGTAAAGGTAAATTCTCTCTATAGATATGATAAAGCTGAAATCCCACCTACTAAGTTTGCTAGCCAATGCTTAGATAAGTTTGATAATTTTATGGTTAAGCAAGAAGATTTCAATGCTTATTTTGGTAGACAATTAAAACACAATGCTTATATGATTGAACACTTGAGTGATTATATGTCTAGAGTTAAAGGTGAACTTAAACTCATTAGTAAACATGCTTCTATGGTTACTACTCAAGTAGAACAAGTACTTAAAGCTTAGAATGATTTGCTCAATGAATTAAATAATAAGAAGAATGATAATGCTGTTAGAGTTATGACTAGAGGGGGTAAAATGACTCAGGAACCTTTGTATCCCGAGGGCCACCCTAAGAGAATTGAGCAGGATTCTCAGCGAACTAATGTTGATGCGCCTAGTCCTTCTAAAAGGAAGAAAAGGAAAAATGATAGGACTTTGCATGCTTCTAGTGAACCTGTTATTGACACACCTGAGAATCCCAACGATATTTCTATTTCTGATGCCGAAACACAATCTGGTGATGAACATGAACCTAGTGATAATGTTAATGATGATGTTCATGTTGTTGCTCAACCTAGTAATGACAATGATGTAGAGATTGAACCTGCTATTGATCTTGATAACCCACAATCAAAGAATCAATGTTATGATAAGAGAGACTTTGTTGCTAGGAAGCATGGTAAAAAAGAGAACCATGGGTTTAGAAACCCATGCCTTTTCCTCCCAAACCATCCAAGAAAAAGGATGATGACGATTTTGAGCTTTGCTGAAATGATTAGACCTATCTTTTTGTGTATGCGTTTTACTGATATGATTAAAATGAATGCTTATGCCAAGTATATGAAGGATATTGTTACAAATAAAAGAAATATACCGGAAGCTGAAATTTCCACCATGCTTGCTAATTATACTTTTAAGGGTGGAATACCTAAGAAACTTGGGGATCCTGGAGTACCAACTATACCATGCTCAATTAAAAGAGACTATGTTAGAACTGCTTTATGTGATCTTGGAGCCGGTGTTAGTGTTATGCCTCTGTCTTTATATCGTAGACTTGACTTGAATAAGTTGACACCTACTGAAATATCTTTGCAAATGGCCGATAAATCAACTGCTATACCTGTCGGTATTTGTGAGGATGTGCCTGTGGTGGTTGCAAACGTTACTATTTTAACGGACTTTGTTATTCTTGATATTCCCGAGGACGATAGTATGTCTATTATTCTTGGAAGACCTTTTTTCAATACCGCAGGGGCTGTTATTGATTGCAACAAAGGCAATGTCACTTTTCATGTTAATGGTAATGAGCATACGGTACACTTCCTGAGGAAACAACCTCAAGTTCATAGTATCAATTCTATTGGAAAAATTCCATCGATTATTTTTGGAGGTTTTGAATTTCCTCTTCCTACTGTCAAGAAGAAATATGATATTCTTATTATTGGGGATGTGCATATCCCCGTTGAGGTGACACAGTGTTATTCGAAATTTCTCCGGTTCCATGTTATTCGGAATGAGTTTGTTAACAAGACTTGATCAACCTTGTTAGTGGATTCCTTTTGATGAGCATGAGATGGATGAAACTAGAGGCACAACCTTCTGTACCCTCTCTCTACTTTCTGTTATTTAGTTGAAATAACGTAAAAATAGTATTTTTCTGTCTGTTTTCTGATTTATCTGTGCAATATAAAAATACCCCGAAAATAAAAGTTCTCCAAATGCCCTAAAAATGAAATATAATTTTTTTCTGGAATATTTGAGAATATCTGGCACTGAGAACAAAGCAGGAGGGGCAAGCACCTGGCCACGAGGGTGGAGGGCGCGCCCCCTGCCTCGTGGGCCCACGGTGGCTCCCCTCCACTTATTCCTGCACCCACACACTCCTTCCTCCAAAAAAAATCACTATCCAGCTCAAGCACGAGTTCCAGCTCATTTTGCTGCGATTTTCGATCTCCTTGCTCAAAGCACCTCTCACAAAACTGCTTGGGGAGATTGTTCCTTGGTATGTGACTCCTCCATTGGTCCAATTTGTTTTTGTTCTAGTGCTTTACTCATTGCAAATTTGTGTTGCCTAGGTGACCATGTTCTTGAGCTTGCATGTCAAATTTATATGGTTCCAAGTAGTTCTAATGCTTGATAAAGGCTCTAGGCACTTGTAGGAGTAGTTGCTATCAATTTTGTTGAGTTTGGTTCACTTTTATTTGAAGTTGGTAAAAATGTCCGAATTTTTCAGAAAATAATGAAGAGATTTTTGAGGGGCTCATTGAGCCGAAGCTCGAAGGAAAAGCAAAGTGAAGAAGCACAGAGGCCCAAATATAATTTGCCTCGCACCGCGGAGGTCCGGCTGTGTGAATGGCCTTCAGAAAAATTTATGGATCGAGCGGGAATCAAGGAAGAATTTAACGCATATTTGCGTAACGCTGATCTTGTGAGCTTCGAGGAAGAAAAGTGCCGCCAGTACCACTATCTCACTAGTTCCTTTGTGAGAAGGTTTGAATTTTCATCTTCACGTAATTCTCCAACTGTCCTGTTTGATCTTTATGAAAAATCTTATACGATGGACTTAGAGGATTTTACCACTGCTTGCAAACTTCCACAATGGGGTAGTGCTAGTGAACCTCGCAAATCTGAATTTAGAAATTTTCTTGCCAGTATAACTGTGGGGGAATCCAGAGATATAGCACAAGCTACCATAGGGAGCATTCATTTTCCTGCTATACATTATTTTGCTCTCTTCATAGGTAGGTGCATAAATGGTAAAGATGAAGCATGTCATATGTGTGTCCCCGACCTCAATATTCTTAGGAGTGCTATGTTAGGAGACAAATCTTATAATTTGGGAGCCATTGTTGCACGTAGGTTGCATAATAATAGATTTAATGGAGATTTCTTCGGTGGAATTTATGCAGCCCGCTTAGCTGATTTTCTTGGTGTAACCATACGTGATGATGATATTGAATTGCCTCCTGCTTACCTAGACTTTAATGCTATGGTTCACCACCAGTTTGTTGAGAGGAATGAATCACCTCACCAGTATCGCTTAATCTTTGACAGACGTCGTGCTGTCCGTATTACTCTCCCTGCTCCTACCTTCTTTGATTATCAGGCAAAAGGAGGATATGTTATTACCATAGAGGAGGCAGATGAGTACGAGAGGAGGGCGGAGGCAGCTCGCCGCCATGCTGCAGCTCAGGAGGCGATAGCCACTGCATCTCAGTACGACCCCGGCTACAACTATGGATATCCGCCAGGCCACTCGTGGCAATAAACCAACTTAGGCCAAAAGCCTAAGCTTGTGGGAGTACGTATTTCCCACCGACATTACATTCATGTTCACACACACTCATTGCTAGATGTCGGTGCTCATACTTTTTCACTGTAATATCCATGCTAGTTTATTTTCCTTTTCTTGCTTTCTTCTTGTGTGTTTGATAAACCTTAAGAAAAACCAAAAAATTTAGTGTAGCTTTTATCTAGTTTGCTTTTCTCGCTGTAGTAGTAATAATTAAAAAGAAAACCCAAAAATATTTCCCGTCCTTCTTTTGCTTGTTGGGAGCTTTCCCGTGTAAATAGTTTTATTTCTTTTCTTTTCTTTGGGGGTCGATAGGAGAAGACCATAATTAAATTGTTGAAGTGGCTCTTATATGCATTATTGTTGATTTAAGCAAGAGCCCATATTGCCTTGTCTTCTCCTATTTATTGAATGCTCGCAGATTCCAGCTTAGTCCGATGCACGTACACTCTTATTATTATTCACATCGTTCGGTCGTGCAAGTGAAAGGCAATTATGACGATATATGATGGACTGATTGAGATGAGAAAAGCTGGTATGAACTCGACCTCTCTTGTTTTTGTAAATATTATTAGTTCATCGTTCCTGATTCATCCTATTATGAATAAACATGTTTGCAATGACAATTAGAGATCATAGTTGCTCGTGCCATGCTTGATTAGCTATGAGTTATAATGGTTTACCTTGCGTGCCAACGCGCTATTAAAATGGTTGTGATGTGGTATAGTGGGGTGGTATCCTCCTTTGAATGATTTAAGTGACTCGACTTGGCACATGTTCACACATATAGTTGAAACAAATCAACATAGCCTTCACGATATTTATGTTCATGGTGGATTATATCCTACTCATGCTTGTACTCAATATTTATTAATTTTAATGCATGTTCATGACTGTTGTCGCTCTCTAGTTGGTCGCTTCCCAGTCTTTTGCTAGCCTTCACTTGTACTAAGCGGGAATACTGCTTGTGCATCCAATCCCTTAAACCCCAAAGTTATTCCATATGAGTCCACCATACCTTCCTATATGCGGTATCTACCTGCCGTTCCAAGTAAATTTGTATGTGCCAAACTCTAAACCTTCAAAATGAAATTCTGTTTTGTATGCTCGAATAGCTCATGTATCAACTAGGGTTGTCCGTATCTTCCATGCTAGGCGGGTTATTCTCAAGAGGAGTGGACTCCGCTCCTCACTCACGAGAAAACGGCTGGTCACCGGGATGCCCAGTCCCATGCTTTATGCAAACTAAATCAAAATAATTGCAAACAAAACTCCCCCTGGGACTGTTGCTAGTTGGAGGCACTCGTTGTTTCGAGCAAGCCATAGATTGATGCTTGTTGGTGGAGGGGGAGTATAAACTTTACCAGTCTGTTTGGGAACCGCCTATAATGTAGGTAGCATGGAAGATATCGCCATCTCTTGGTTGTTATGTGGACAATGAAAGTATGCCGCTCAAAATATTATTTATCTCTATTTCAAAATCGAGCTCTGGCACCTCTACAAATCCCTGCTTCCCTCTGCGAAGGGCCTATCTATTTACTTTTATGTTGAGTCGTCACCCTCTTATTAAAAGCGCTAGCTGGAGAGCACTGCTGTCATTTGCATCCATTACTATTAATTTATATTGGGTATGACTATGACTGGATCTCTTTTACCATGAATTACAATGTCTAGTCAGTCCTTGATCTTTAAAGGTGCTCTGCGTTTATGTTTTGCGGTCTCAGAAAGGGCTAGCGAGAAACCATCTTATTATCTCATATCAAGATTGTTTTGAGAAAGTGTTGTCATCTGAGTTTTATTATTATCGCTCGCTAGTTGATTATGCCATTGATATGAGTAAACATGAGACCTAAGAGTTATTGTGAATGCGGTTAGTCATAATCTTTGCTGAAAACTTGAATGCTGGCTTTACATATTTACAACAACAAGAGCAAACAGAGTTTGTAAAAGTTTTTCTTTATCACTTTCAGTTTATTAACTGAATTGCTTGAGGACAAGCAAAGGTTTAAGCTTGGGGGAGTTGATACGTCTCCGTCGTATCTACTTTTCCAAACACTTTTGCCCTTGTTTTGGACTCTAACTTGCATGATTTGAATGGAACTAACCCGGACTGACGCTGTTTTCAGCAGACTTTACATGGTGTTATTTATGTGCAGAAACAAAAATTCTCGGAATGACCTGAAACTCCACGGAACATCTATTTGGAAAATAAGAAAAATACTGGAAGAAAAATCCATGTCAGAGGGCCCACACCGTGTCCACGAGGGTGGGGGCGCGCCCCCTACCTCGTGGGCCCCCTGACGCTCCACCGACCTCAACTCCAACTCCATATATTCACTTTCGGGGAGAAAAAAACCAGGGAGAAGGATTCATCGCGTTTTACGATATGGAGCCGCCGCCAAGCCCTAAAACCTCTCGGGAGGGCTGATCTGGAGTCCGTTCAGGGCTCCGAAGAGGGGAATCCGTTGCCATCGTCATCATCAACCATCCTCCATCACCAATTTCATGATGCTCACCGCCGTGCGTGAGTAATTCCATCGTAGGCTTGTTGGACGGTGATGGGTTGGATGAGATCTATCATGTAATTGAGTTAGTTTTGTTAGGGTTTGATCCCTAGTATCCACTATGTTCTGAGATTGATGTTGCTATGACTTTGCTATGCTTAATGCTTGTCACTAGGGCCCGAGTGCCATGATTTCAGATCTGAACCTATTATGTTTTCATGAATATATGTGAGTTCTTGATCCTATCTTGCAAGTCTATAGTCACCTTCTATGTGTTATGATCTGGCAACCCCGAAGTGACAATAATCGGGACCACTCCCGGTGATGACCATAGTTTGAGGAGTTCATGTATTCACTATGTGTTAGTGCTTTGGTTCGGTACTCTATTAAAAGGAGGCCTTAATATCCCTTAGTTTCCATTAGGACCCCGCTGCCACGGGAGGGTAGGACAAAAGATGTCATGCAAAGTTCTTTTCCATAAGCACGTATGACTATATTCGGAATACATGCCTACATTACATTGATGAATTGGAGCTAGTTCTGTGTCACCCTATGTTATGACTGTTACATGATGAACCGCATCCGGCATAATTCTCCATCACCGATCCAATGCCTACGAGCTTTTCATATATTGTTCTTCGCTTATTTACTTTACCGTTACCACTACTATCATACTACTTTGCTACTAAATACTTTGCTGCAGATATTAAGTTATCCAGGTGTGGCTGAATTGACAACTCAGTTGCTAATACTTGAGAATATTCTTTGGTTCCCCTTGTGTCGAATCAATAAATTTGGGTTGAATACTCTACCCTCGAAAACTGTTGCGATGCCCTATACTTGTGGGTTATCACCGGACTATATCCCGAGAGGTTGCCGGCCACGCCTCCACCAGTCGGGCTCCAGAGCCGGACTTAGAAGCGGACGCTGACATGGGGCCAACACCGGATGTTCCTCCTACAGAGGATGCAGATAGGCTGTCCGCTACGAATTCCGAAGTGGAGAGCGCCATGAATCACAGGCGTCGTCGGGCCGTACTCCGCGACGCTTGTTTCTCCCAAGAGGCGTTTGATGCCTTCAACTTAGGAGACGCGTACATCCGAGCTGCTCAAAATGGTCTTGCCAGAGTCAGGACCAGTATGTAAAGGATATACGGGTAAGAAAATCTAATAATTATGTATATCAGTAGCCCCTGAGACTTGAAACAGTTGGCACAACTGATTTAAGGATCATTGTTTTGCATAGGTTCTTACAGAGAAGAATACCCTGTTGTCTCAAGAGCTGGAGGAGTGCAAAGCCCAGCTTCAGGCCGCAGTTGCCGCAGTAAAGGAGTCCGAGAAGGCCCCATCTGGTAACACTTGTTTCTATGACATGTACCAGGTAGTATGCGGCATGCATGCAAATCTGACAATAGATTCTGCAGATGATCCCAAAATGAATCCGGAGGTTGTGCAAGGGGATGAGCAACATGCTCAACGACAGGTAAAGGCTGGCGAGCGCGTGCTTAAGAAGGTTAGGCAGGAGAAAAACGATCTCCAAGATGCCAATATCCGGCTGAGTATTGAACTAAAAGATGTTCGGGCCCAGCTCGCTGACTCTGTAAAGGAGAATAAAAGGCTTCGACGCGGCATTTTTTGTAAGTGCTTAAACGAACTTCTATAGACTTCGGCAAAGAAACCGGCTAACAGAGTTATGTCTGTAGGTATGCTGACAGGTCGTCCCGCAGAAGAGATTCCCGGGTCTGCAGGTGATCTTCTGCCCGAGCTCTCACAACTGCACGAACAAGTTCGGCAGGTGATGCATGGCATTGCCCAGGCCTTGTGGCCGTCCACCTCCCTGCCAGGAGGCATGGGGGAGCTCGTAGAGATGCTCAAGGGAGCGCGGCGGCGCTTCCGATTATGGAAGATATCTGCCTGCCGACAAGGTGCGAGGGAAGCCTGGGCCATGGTGAAGACTCGATATACCAAGGTTGACCCGAACCATATGGCAGAAGTCGGGCGTGTGGGGTCTGATGGGAAAGAAATCCCCGTCAGTTTGGTGTATGACCAGGTGAAATTAGCCGCAAAGTATTCCCAACAGGACTATAGGCTAGACAGCCTGTTGGATGGTATAGAAGAAGAATTTGTTCAGTCTAAGTGACTGTGTACTTCAATTGACATATATTGTCCCTAGCCGGATTGTAGATCATTTGTCATGGCGGACCTTTTCGCTTCGACATCCGGACCCGATAGTCCGGAGTGTATCCGAATACCCGCTCAGTTATGTAAAAACCGGGGTATGCGTGGAAACCAGGCGTAGGGGTCATAAGTGCTTGAACAGACAAGTACCCAACTAGCTATGTTATATTACATGGATAGTAAGAAACATCTTCCAGGGAGAATAGTTCCGTTAAGGGTTCCTTTCCCTGGGTACGCATGCATTAATGTGCATGTCCGAACTGCGAAAGTAGACGCAGGATATAAACATCTGGGGGCGTGTATTATGATAAATAAAAGTCATCTTTTGTTCACCGACCGAATATTCCCTTAAGAACGCTAGCTTTCGGCTTCACCCAGTCTGAGGTACACATCCGGCTGACCCGGCAGTAACAATCGCAGAGGTGCTCCCCTTATGCCCTAGCCGAATTAACGGGAACGTAGGGCATAAACACAAGAGCCAGGCAACCCAGCTTGGCCAAAACTTAAGTCATATCGATGCATATAGTGGCGAAGAAAAGGTACATGTGGAAAAGTAACACATGTGCGGAGGGCATAGAGCCCGAAACATAGCTATATTAAGCTTCTGTATAAGAAGCCCCCAGGTATAATGAGCACGCCTAGCGCGTCAAGATTGTGTAGTCAAGACACATTTTAACCTTGTAAGGCTGTGAAGAAAAAAGGGAAGAAAGAAAGAAAAGACAGATAGCTGATATAAAAAAATTGACGGAGGTGAGGAGACGAACACATAGTCCGGAACTAGGCGTAGAACCTTCGGAGTCTGGCTGCGTTCCATGGGTTTGGCTCGAGTCGATTGTCCGATGCATCCCGCAGACGGTACGCTCCACCGGTCAGAACTTGGTCGATAACGAAGGGACCTTCCCATTTGGGCTCGAGTTTGTTCTTTTTCTTCTCTGGTAGGCGTAGAACTAGTTCGCCAACATTATAAGTTTTGGCCCGTACTTCTCTGCTTTGATACCGTCGAGCCTGTTGCTGATAGAATGCGGAGCGGGCTTTTGCCACGTCACGCTCCTCCTCCAGGGCGTCCAAACTGTCCTGCCGATCAAGCTCGGCTTCTTTCTCTTCGTACATGCGCACTCGAGGTGAGTCATGAATGATGTCGCAGGGCAGTACTGCCTCTGCGCCGTACACCATAAAAACGGTGTGTATCCGGTACTGCGATTCGGCGTGGTCCGCAGCCCCCATAGTACGGAGTCGAGCTCCTCTACCCAGTGCGTATCTGATTCCTTTAAGGATCGCACTAATCTGGGTTTAATGCCGCTCATGATAAGACCATTTGCCCGTTCGACCTGACCGTTTGTTTGGGGGTGATAGACGGAGGCATAATCGAGCTTAATGCCCATGTTGCTGCACCAAGTTTTTACCTCGTCGGCTGTAAAGTTCGAGCCGTTATCGGTGATGATGCTGTGGGGGACGCCGTAACGGTGTACAACCCCGGATATGAAGTCTATCACTGGTCCGGATTCGGCCGTTTTAACTGGTTTGGCTTCTATCCATTTGGTGAATTTATCCACCATGACCAATAGGTATTTTTTCTTATGGCTTCCCCCTTTAAGGGGTCCGACCATATCAAGCCCCCAGACCGCAAAAGGCCAAGTAATGGGGATTGTTTGGAGAGCGGTAGGTGGCATATGGCTTTGGTTTGCAAAAAGCTGGCAACCGACGCAACGTTGAACGAGGTCCTGTGCGTCTGCTCGGGCCGTCGGCCAGTAAAAACCTGTTCGGAAGGCCTTGCTTACAAGGGCCCGGGCTGCGGCGTGATGGCCGCCAAGTCCAGCATGAATTTCTGCCAATAGTTGCCGTCCTTCCTCTTCGGAGATGCACCTTTGAAGTACTCCGGTAGCGCTTCTCTTATAAAGCTCTCCCTCGTGGACCTTGTAGGCTTTAGACCGCCGCACAATGCAACGTGCCTCGTTTGGGTCCTCGGGTAGTTCTTGCCTAGTTAGGTAAGCCAAGAAGGGTTCTGTCCACGGGGCGATGACGGCCATAATCACGTGGGCCGAAGGTGTTATTTCGGTGGCTGAGCCTCCGATTACGTCAGAGTGTTCGGGATCTGGCGTTGTGGCCGGGTCCGGACTATTATTGCCGGTCTCTCCTTCCCATACCACAGATGGCTTAAACAGCCTTTCCAAGAAGATATTAGGTGGGACGGGGTCGCGCTTAGCGCCGATGCGGGCGAGGATATCCGCCGCCTGATTGTTTTCCCGGACCACATGGTGGAATTCAAGCCCCTCGAACCGAGCTGACATCTTGAGGACGGCGTTGCGGTAAGCCGCCATTTTCGGATCCTTGGCGTCGAAGTCTCCATTTATTTGAGATATTGCGAGGTTCGAATCCCCACGCACCTCTAGGCGTTGAATGCCCATGGAGACTGCCATCCGGAGACCATGTAACAGGGCCTCATATTCTGCTGCGTTGTTGGAGTCTGTGTATAGTATTTGGAGTACGTATTGGACTGTATCTCCAGTGGGGGATGTCAGGACGACGCCAGCCCCCAGACCAGCCAGCATTTTAGAGCCGTCAAAGTGCATGATCCAATTGGAGTACGCGCCGTACTCTTTAGGGAGTTCGGCTTCTGTCCATTCGGCGACGAAATCCGCCAGTACTTGTGACTTAATGGCTCGCCGTGGTTTGTATATTATGTCGAACGGGAGGAGCTCAATGGCCCATTTGGCAATCCGGCCAGTGGCATCGCGGTTGTTTATTATGTCGTTGAGTGGTACTTCAGAGGCCACCGTAATTGAACACTCTTGAAAGTAGTGTCGTAGTTTCCGGGATGCCATGAAGACCGCGTATGCTATCTTTTGATAATGTGGGTACCGTGATTTGCATGGAGTGAGGACAGTGGATACATAGTATACCGGCTTTTGAAGTGGGAACTTATGTCCGTCCGTCTCTCGTTCGACGACGAGCACTGCGCTTACAACTTGGTGTGTTGCCGCTATATATAACAGCATTGGTTCACCGACATTTGGCGCGGCCAAGATTGGGTTGGTGGCCAACACAGCTTTTATTTCTTCCAATCCGGCTGTGGCCGCATCCGTCCACTCGAAGTGTTCGGTGCGTCGAAGAAGGCGATAAAGAGGTAGTGCCTTTTCTCCTAATCGGGAGATAATGCGACTTAAGGCAGCCACACATCCAGTTAGTTTTTGGATTTGCTTGAGGTCTGTTGGGATAGCCAACTGTGACAGAGCTCTGATTTTAGCCGGATTTGCTTCAATTCCTCTATTGTAGACGATGAAGCCTAAGAGCTTTCCGGCGGGCACGCCGAAGACGCATTTTTCCGGATTGAGCTTGATGTCGTATGTTCAGAGATTGTCGAACGTGAGCCTCAAGTCATCTATTAAGGATTCGACGTCTCTGGTTTTAATGACCACATCGTCTACGTATGCCTCCACTATTTGCCGATCTGTGTTTCCAAGCATGTCTGAATCATGCGTTGATAGGTTGCACCGGCGTTTTTGAGCCCGAAAGGCATGGTGTTAAAACAGAAGGGGCCGTATGGGGTGATAAATGCCGTTGCGGCTTGATCGGACTCCGCCATCTTAATTTGATGGTATCCGGAGTATGCATCGAGGAAACACAATGAGTCGTGTCCTGCGGTAGCATCGATAATTTGATCGATGCGAGGGAGGGGGAAGGGATCCTTGGGGCAAGCCTTGTTAAGGTCCTTGAAATCGACACATAGGCGCCAGGATTTGTCCTTCTTTGGTACCATCACCAGGTTTGCTAGCCAGTCCGGATGTTTTATTTCTCGAATGAATCCGGCCTCAAGTAACTTGGCTAGCTCCTCTCCCATGGCTTGTCGCTTAGGCTCAGAGAAACGCCGGAGAGTTTGCTTGACTGGCTTGAACCCCTTTAGAATGTTGAGGCTATGCTCGGCCAGCCTGCGTGGGATTCCTGGCATGTCTGAAGGATGCCAGGCGAAGATGTCCCAATTCTCGCGCAAGAACTCCCGTAGTGCGGCGTCTACTGTGGGGTTTAACTGTGCCCCGATGGATGCTGTTTTTGTAGGGTCCATTGGGTGGACTTGGAATTTGACTATTTCGTCCGCTGGTTTAAAAGAAGTGGACTTGGGTCTTTTTTCGAGTATCACGTCGTCCCTGTCCACTGTGGAGCGCAGCGCGGTTAGTTCTTCGGCCGCAAGGGCTTCGGATAACGCCTCGAGGGCTTGTGCGGCGGTTTTATTTTCGGCGCGGAGTGCTATGTCCGGATCACTAGCTAGAGTGATGATTCCATTAGGCCCGGGCATTTTGAGCTTCATGTACCCGTAATGGGGTATAGCTTGGAAGATCGTGAATGCCTCCCGCCCTAGAAGGGCGTGGTATCCGCTACTGAACGGGGCCACCTGGAATGTGATTTCTTCGGACCTATAATTCTCCGGCGTGCCGAATACCACATCTAATGTGATTTTTCCTGCACATCGTGCCTCCCTACTAGGGATGATCCCTCTGAAGGTTCCTGTCTATTTCCATTTTTCGAAGAGTCTCCTCATAGATGAGGTTTAATCCGCTGCCACCATCCATGAGCACTTTAGTAAGCCGGAAGCCGTCCACAATTGGACTAAGGACCAAGGCGGCTGGTGCTCGGGCTGTTCGGAATTTAGGTTCGTCACTGGCATTGAAGGTCATAGCCGTATTGCTCCATGGATTTATTGCTGCCACGTGGCAGACTTCGGCAAGGCCGCGGAGTGCTCGCTTACGCCTATTATTTGAGGCGAAGGTCTCGAAGACTGTTAATACTGTATTGTTATTGTCCATGGGATGGTGCTCTGCAGTATTGTTGATGAGGAGATCCTCACCGCTCTTGGCCACCTGCCGGAGTACCCAACATGCTCTAAGGCTATGAGTTGGCGTGGTATCCGGTGTGCTGTGAATTTTGCATGGTCCGTTGAGCCATCCCTCCAATATAGTTCCACGCCCTGCAGTGGGCTTTTGTTTCTTTGTAATTAGATCGGGTGACTTACGAGAGTACACCCTTTTAGTTCGGACAGGGGGTTTAGTGAGAGCCGGAGGATCCCAGAATTATGTTTGGGTTTTCCAGGCGCTTTCCATCGCACAATACTTCTGTACTATGGCCGCCAAGTCAGCAAAGTGTGCTATGTCACGGCGACTTATGGCGTTGAGGATTCCCTTGTCCGTGCAGTTTTTGCAAAAGAACGAAATTGCGTCTTCCTCGCGACAGTCCTTGACCTTGTTCGTTACAAGGAGGAATATGGCCCAATAGTGATGTACTGTCTCTTGGGGCTCTTGTCTAATGTGGGAAAGATCATTAATATCTGGGTGTGTGGGTAGATTTAAGTCCGAACCCTCACCCGATCTGAGACCCAGGGGCGGGGGAGTTTCCGATCTTAGAAGTTGGGACTCCGGGATGTTGCCCAATAGGTCGGGCCCGCTGTCTGATTCTAGGTTCAAAGCTTGGGCCATGTCCTCCCGTAGACGGGTATCCGGCTCAGAGAGCTCGGGAACCCGGACATAGTTTGTCCCCAAGATAGAGGAAGAATCGCTGTGTTGCTCCTCCACCACCGCTATCTGATGGGTGACCGGCGGAGAGTTAATCTCCCTTTGGTCGGGTTTAAGCCCGATCCAATCATAGTCCGTAGCGACTCCCAAGGCGGCGATGCGATCCAAGAGCCCGTTCAAGGAAGAGAGCTCCATTGGATCCATCTGCTCGGCGAATTCCGAGCCGACGCGGAGGCTGTTTTCGATGACCCGAGAAGTCATCGTCGGCGCAACGCCGAGCTGGCGGTCATGACGAAGCCGCCTAGTCGGAGAGTTTGGCATACAGCCAGTGCTCCCCCAGAGGTGATGCTGTCCTTGACGACAAGGCGAGCCATCCGGCCTTATCGTGACGGCACAGTGGAACTCCCAATGAAAGCACCAATGTCGGTGTCAAAACCGGCGGATCTCGGGTAGGGGGTCCCGAACTGTGCGTCTAAGGCGGATGGTAACAGGAGGCGGGGGACACAATGTTTACCCAGGTTCGGGCCCTCTCGATGGAGGTAATACCCTACTTCCTGCTTGATTGATCTTGATGATATGAGTATTACAAGAGTGGATCTACCACGAGATCGTAGAGGCTAAACCCAGAAGCTAGCCTATAATTATGATTGTTGTTGTCCTATGGACTAAACCCTCCGGTTTATATAGACACCGGAGGAGGCTAGGGTTACACAGAGTCGGTTACAAGGGAGGAGATCTACATATCCGTATTGCCAAGCTTGCCTTCCACGCAAAGGAGAGTCCCATCCGGACACGGGACGAAGTCTTGAGTCTTGTATCTTCATAGTCCAACAGTCCGGCTAAAGTATATAGTCCGGCTGTCCGAGGACCCCCTAATCCAGGACTCCCTCAGCGGCCACGCCCAGTACGCGCCCTGGGGCCAGCAAGGTGTCGGCTCTCCGTCGCCGCATCCATGGGGATGCACGCCCTCGCCGGGCTACGCCGGCGGGGACGCGCACGGTGGGTTCATCCCCAACGTCACCTTCCCCATGGACACCCGGCCCAGCGCACGCCCTCGCCCGCCTTCGCCGGCGTGCAATACCCTCCATACAACTACTCGCCGCCCGCCTACGCGTAATCCCCGACGCCCCCTCTCCGCCGTGGCGCGCTGCCCTTCTCGCACCTCGGCGACACCGACGAGACCGAGGCCAACATGGATGAGATCATCGCGACAGGCTCGACCGCAGCCGCCGCGTCTCCCGGGTTCGTCACCCCGGACGACACGATGGATCTCAGCGGCGGCATGGATGGCTAGCTCGGCTACGTCTATGGCGAGGAGGAGCAGGAGAAGGAGGAGGAGGACGAAGAGGAGGAGGAGGAGGAGGAGCCGACAACTGCTCCGGCGAGGCGGCGCAGGAAGAAGAAGCGGGCGGCCAGGTCTGTCGAGCCGCGCATCAAGTGGGCGTCCAAGGAGGAGGGATGCCTCGCCGAAGCATGGAAAGTCGTCTGCCTCGACCCGACCACCGGCATGAACCAGAGCATCGAGACGTACTGGGAGCGCATCAAGGCCGAGTTCGACGAGCGCAAGCTCGTCGACCCCTACTTTAAAGGCGTCTACATGCAGCGTGGGGCGAAGGCGATGGCGAACCATCGGGAGCATATCCTGGGCGTGCAACAAATGGCATGGGATCGTCGAGGAGGTCGCGGCTCGCCCGGAGAGCGGCGCCAGCGTTGAGGATCAGGTATGCCACGCCGGTCCCCCGCCTCTCTTCGCCGTGTCCGCCCGCCAACTGTTTGTTCCTCCGCGCAGTTGCTGCGCATGTTTGCCCTGTATCGGCAGGGCAACAACGACGCCGAATTCAAGTACCTCCACGTCTACAAGCGCATTGACATGTGCAGAAGTGGGCGGAAGTACGGTGCACCCTCGACAAGGCCAAGGAGACCTACAAGCCGGACGCGCCGACTCTGGGCGCGTCAGAAGGGCGGTCGGACGGCAACAAAGGTGCCAAGAAGGGGAAACACGCCGACACGGCCACCGCTCGAGTGCAGGAGCCCATCGAGCACTGCCTCGCCGACGCGCAGGCCCGGGCCGTCCTTCATGAAGAGAAGACCGAGGCGCGGTGGTCGGCGTTGATGTCGAGCAGCGCCGTCAAGCTCGACCTACTCCGGACCAACGTCGCCGCGAAGAAGAGAAACACCGACCTGGCTTTTCTGCTGGGCGGGGCGGACTTGCTCCAGAGCACCGACGAGGCGGTCAAGGCGTGGTACTTGGTGGAGCGTGGCCTCATCCTGAACCAGCTTCCCTCGACGACGCCGCCGCCGACGACGCCCACGCCCACGCCGCCACCAAGCCCGAGCGATGATGCCGCCGAAACTTCCCGCAGCACAGAAGCCACGCCGACGCCGCCAAGCATGGAGACCCCGCCAAGCCCCCGCACGCCGACTCCGCCGACGCCGGAGGCCGACCTCACCGTCTGATGCGCACGCACGTCCTTTCTGCATTTTGTACGCCGAACTTGTGGCCGCTTGATCGCCGGACTTGGGGCGTCTATTTTGTGAGCGGAAATGACTACGTTTGAATTTGCCGCGGCTAGAGGGCGGCGCCTGGAGGCGTGACTGGGAGATAGGTCGCCTCAGGGATCAATCTAGCGCCGGTTCGACCAGGCGTGTACGTGGTTTGGTGAGACACGATCGGCAAGTGGGCGGCCATGTTTTCGCTTACGGTGCTTGGAGCGCGTGCACGTATAATACCTTTTTTTTGTTGCGAATAGCACGTACAATACTAGTAGTAGGGTGCAACGGGGCTGCGGGTGGGTCCCCGCCGTGTTTTCGCCGTTTTGGCATTTGGGGAGTGTCTCCTCAAGATTCTCCACCATGTGGTCTTTTCTCAACAGCCACTAAACAAAACTAAACGGCGTCGTTGACGGCTACAGAGGCGCTGCCACCGCAGCCGAGCTCAACAGCCCGGCCCAAAACCTGTGGCTTTGACAGTGCCTCGGCTTTTTCCCAACCTCCTTTCAGGAAAGAAACTCTCAGTAGGAGTATCATGGATGGACTTGTTAGTGGGTGTTGCACTCTTCGATGGCCACAAGAGTGGGCCCACACAGACACAGAGGATAATCACCGCCGGCTTTCCCACGGTCCACACGGTACGACCACGACCTATCCTTGTTTAATCAATCGCAACAATATTTGGTTACACTTTGTTTATTCCCGGCCAGTCTCCCGCTGTTGTGCAGCGGATCACCAGAGGAGCCCCTTGCTTTACTATCCTACTTTAGCTAGATCAGCTAGCCAGCTTTATGCGAGACAGGGGGGCACGGAATTTGGTTTGGTGGGATACGGGGAATGGTTTGGTATGTGGGGCCTTGAGAACGGGGATATTCAGAGCAGATCCTGCTTTCCTCCGTCCCGTTTTGAACGATTCCCTTTCTCTGACCTGACGGGGCCTCGCTTGACTGGAGCTCTCTCTGCTTGCACGCGTCGCATGGCCGTGGATTTGGCTGTGGCTGTGGCTGTTGGTATTGCTGCTGCTCTGTTGCTGTGGTGCTGCAATCTGCATGGGCTCTTGGCTCCTGTTGGAAAGAGATTTTCAGGGAGTAGGCGGTCCCGGGAAATGCACGGAGCAGGTACTCCCTTCGTTTCTTTTTAGTCTATATAAAGTTTGGTCAAAATCAACATTCGCAATATGAAATCAAATTCTGTGTAATTTCATACTTTATAGTTTTAGTATTGTAGATGTCCATATTTTTAAATTTGGTCAAATTCTGTGTAATTTGACTTTGACCAAATCTTATACGCGGAGTAAAATCAAACGGAGGGAGTACATGCTTGGAGCGTTGTGGCAACGGGCGGTAAAAAAAAACAGAGTTACCGTGGTCCAAGTGTACGTCATGATTGATTCGTCAACCGGCCTCGGCACAACAAACAATGCTGGATCAATACTCCTACTGTACTACTGGATAAGAGCATCTACAGACAGACTTGGCAAATCCGGACCCTCAAACGTCGATGCGTCCGTGGACACTAAATGGGCACTCCTCAAATTGCGTCATCTACATCTGTGTCTCTCATATCTGAACCTCTATATCCATACTATATCATGCAACGTCGATCAAACTATGTAGATCAACTGATCAAACATAGAAATAGCATAATAGTTCACCAAAAGATGCACCAAAGTTCACATAAACGACGCATAACTTTATACTACATCTAAAACTTGAAATTAAAATCAACTTCACCACTTCCGGGCCGGCCCTTTCCCCTTCTGGTCGCCGGCGTAGCTGTAGCCGTCGGCGGATGGTGGACGATCGTCCGATTCGTCAGAGCAGGAGTCGTGGTCATCGTCGTCGGAGGAGTCGACGATGACAGGCCCTTGAGGCGCTGGACGACCCGGTCCTGCTAGTGCATGAGCTTGGCCAGCCGAGCCACCTCCATCGCCTTCTGCAACGCCTCCTACTCGGACTGCTCGATGGCAAGCCGGAGAGCCTTCGCGTTCTTCCGGCGGAGCCGCCGAGCGTCCATCTCCACCGTTATAAGCGGACGGCCGTAGACCCACGCTAGGAGCCGCTCGTCCTCGTCAGGCTCCGCCGGTAACCCACGCCGGCGGCGGATAGAGCTCTCCACAGCCTCCCTCTCCCTTGCCCACTGCCCCTCGAGGCGGGCGGCGCGCGCCTCCGACTCCGGCGTGCGCGTCCGGGCCGACGGGGCGGGCACACACACCCAGCGTTCCCCACGAGGGGGGGGGGGCAGCAGCCGCGGGGCGAGGGGACGGCGTGGGGGAGCAGCAGCCGACGGGGCGAGGGGACGGCATAGGGGAGGCGCGGATTGCGCTGGCCGCCTATCGGAGTTGCCCATGGGCTGGGAGGGGCCAGCGCCGGCATCCTAGATGCGCCGACGGGGAAGCTGCGGTTGCGGCGAGGCTGCAGATCCTGAGCTGCCCCCGGTCTCCACTTGGACCGCTCCAAGGCGATGCAGAGGGCAAGCTCATACTCCGGATCCACCTCGTCGTTGGAGCGGCTCCCGGAGCTCGACATTGTGCCGGATTCGATCAGAATCGGTGAGGGGAGAGGAAAGGACGGAGCCAGAGAGGAGAGTTAGTGCGATAGGGTTTCAGACCGACGAGGCCGATGAGATTTTTTGTGGGATATCCGTGGGGTCGACGGTGGGCCGGGCTTGTCAGGCGGATGCGCCCGGGCATGCCCGGGCCACCCCATATCCGCCCCATATTTGGGCTGGACATGGGGGTGCCGGTCAGCCCGGGCGTTTGAGACCCATTTGAGGCATCCGTTTGGGTCAGAAAAACATAACCGAATAGTGACCGGGCAGCCCGCCCGGACGTATGAGACGGGTTTAAGAGGTCCGGCTGTAGATACTCTAACTGCCACTACCATTAACGGCATATATATGCATTGTGTAAAAGGCTGAGTTCCATCAGAACCAGAGGTGCGTGCCCACACTCACAGTTGCTCGAGCACCGTCTTTCCACATACATGCAAAGTGCTTCATCAGTAGGTAATCTACTAGTCTTTTCAAGAGAATAATAATAATAATAAGAGTTAAAAGCACCCTAGGTACCCCAACTTACATAGAATGTGATGATCTAGTCCTAAACTAGCAAAATATAACTCCACCATACCCCAACTTGTACTGGATGTGATCATTTACTCGTGGGCCTATCACAGCACAACAATGGGCAGCCAGGTGGCTGGACCGGTCGTCGCCTACACTTTTGCAAAAACACCCTATCGTTTTGTCTAATCAACCCGCACTACATGGCACCAAAATTAAATATGTCTCAAATCCCCGTTTTATTCAAGACCACAAGTGTTGTCCTGTCGGGGGCGACAGGAGTTCACGGGCTAGCAACTCGAGATGGTGACGTCAGCTTCGGGGGGCGTTGTTGCCGGAGTTTAGCGGCGGCGTGGAGGCGCCTGCATCCGCTCATCTCGTCCGCCGTTCGGCGTCTTCCCTCCTGATTAGTGTGAGTCATTTTCCTCCCTCTCCTCTGCATTGCTTTGTCGCTCGTCGCCCGTCGGTTCCGCCGTTCATAGCAGCTCTAATCGGTGCGATTCGAGCTTGATTCAAGGCCGTCTAGTGATGTCTCTTACGTAGGGTCGTGTAGGGCGTAGTTGAGCTAGGGTTTCGGCCGTCGATTTTGGGCTTGGGTTTGGCATGAGAGCTAGGGTTTATGGAGGATAAAGTAGATGTTCAGGCCTTTTAAGTTGGGGTTTAGGTCTGTTGTGTAGTCGTGGATCTCTTTGTGTGGTTAAATGAACCTCTTTTTTGGTCTTGAAGATGTTTTTGTTAGTCTAATTTGTGCTAAATTTCTGAATCTTTTAGTTCAGTTTTGCTAATGCTAATGCTATCTGTAGTGCAGTTTCAGTTAATTTAATGGCCGTGCTAATGTTGTATTTCATTTATGGGCATGTCTATGCAGAAGAAATTGTTGCACTTAGTGTGCTCTATTTTTTTGAAGTAAACTGAATATTTTCAGTTTACTGTAGTAAGCTGAATATTTTTAGTTAATTAAACTTTCAGTTATTTACTGAATTTGATGCAGTGGTAAATTGGTACAATGGAGTCTTTTGAAATTGGTTAAATTCAAGATGAAGTGTTCATTAATGCCACTAGTTAACTGAAATTGTGCATTTAACTCAATATTCTTTAGTTAGCTGAATTTTTTCAGCTAACTGAATTTCCAGTTAACTGAATTTTTAGTTAGTGAACTTTATTGAATTTTGTGCACCTTTGAAGTTCATTTATGCAGTGCTTAGTCATTACAAAGTTCATGTTTTTGGATGCAGTGTGTGATGCAACAAATGGACAAATGGTAGATACTCCTTTTTTACACTGGAACTTGAGCATGGTGGAATTTTCTGTGGCCCAACTAGTAAGCTGGAGTACTGGAACCCTTCTGTTCAGGTGCTTGACTATGTTGACTCTTCCACTTTCTCCTATGCATTTCTTGAAGGACACTTGATTTGGTTGGGATACCCAGTGATTGAGCACATCATTTACTGGTGCAAACCTAATAAACCAATTTCAGATGGTTTGATTAGAATTAGAGGTGATGAGGATGTGTAGCATATGATCAGAGCTAGTGTCGAGCATAAACTGCTTGTACTCATGGTTGACCATACAAATTTCATCAGCAACTTCAAGTCTGATTTGGTGTGCACCTTGCCCCTGTCTTTGATAACAACAACAAGTGCTGCGGCGGCAAGTGCAACATCTTCCCATAGCCTAATTTCAGTCTTTGGGGAAGAACCCATGCCAGAGATTCCAGGAAATGGAACAGAACCACAGAGTTTGCTGATTGAAGGTGCAGAGCACAACTTGCTAACTGCAGATGGACAAACAATTATTGAAGATATAGTGGTTTCAGATTCAGATTTCAGTGACAGTGACTATGCCATAGATGATGGGGATGATGATATTTATGATGACAACATTGACTTTTATGTTGATGAAGAAGCTGAGCAAGATGAGGAAGATGTGGAGCCTGACTATTTGCTTGAGGATGAAGATCTTAACCTATCAATTGAGAAATCAGAGGAACTTAGGTACAAGTTTAAATCTTTCAATGCAAAGGTGGACATGATTTCCCCTGTGTTTAAAGTAGGGATGGTATTTTCTGACGTAGTGGAGCTAAGACATGCTCTGATTGCATATTCAGTTAGGAACATAGTGCGGACCAAGATGACAAATAATGACAAGAGAAGAATTGAGGCAGTTTGTGAAAGAGGTTGCCCATGGTACCTTAGAGCTGGCAATGACAACAGGACAGGAGAATTTGCCGTCAAGACTTACTATGGAGAACATTGATGCCAGAAGAAATGGAAGTTAAGGTCACTAACAGCAAAATTCTTGTGCAAGTATTTCATATATGAGTTCAGAGATGACCAGAAGATGTCACTTGGTTCATTTTCAAGAAAGATCACCGAGGTATTTAATGTCACCCCTAATATATGGAAGCTAGCTACCGCCCCCGGCGTGTCTACGGCGAAGGTCCTGCAGTTTGCAATGCGGGAGATGCGGTCAGACGATCCAAGGCAGCGCGCGCGCTGGTGGATGTACCGGTGCACCACCACCACGCCGCCGCTGCATCCAGAATGTGTCGCCTTGAGGACGGAGCGCGTCGATGATGTCGTTCTCGCCATCCCTGCGCCAGTCAACATCGCGTACTGGGACCGCTTCCAACCGGAGGTGCTTCTGTCCAATGACGTCTCTAATGCAGACTCCTCTCGGAGTACGTGCAGCTTGACTCCGACGCGGACTCTGGCTGCGAGTCGGAGGTTGAGTCATCTAACGAGGAGGAGGTCGAGGTCGTTGTCCTCTCTGATGATGATCCAGATGACTTACAGATGGTAGCACCGGCCATTGATGCCAAAGAGGGTGACAAAAACTCCCAATCATTCTGGAGGCACTGCCTGATGTTCTAGATGTGCCTCACATCAACATCGTCAAGAAAGAAGATGAGGAGCATGCCGTGACGCAGGAACCAGGCCAGGGCCAGAAGAATTAGAGGGCGGCAGGGAAGAAGAGGCCTCTCGTTGCTGGGGAGCTGCACCGCTCGGAGCACCTGAAGCTGTTGAAGATCAACTGAAGCTTGTGCTGATGCAATGAAGATGCTGAAGAAGGGCTTAGGTATGCTGGTATATTGCAGCATATAAGTTAGGAATATTATTTTGGGCATTTTGGTCAGGTGTGCTCCTATATTTGAGCACATAAGTTAAGTAATGAACAACAAGAACAAGTACTATGCTATGCTATGGATGATGTGAACCAGTTTAATGTCTGATCTGCCAGTGTTGGATGATGTGAACAAGTACTGCTCTGCTATGCTATGCTATGGATAACGCTGGTTTATTTGCTTTACTTTGCTGACATTTTTGCTGTGATCTGCTCCTATGTTGCTGTGATCTGCCATTCTTGTTGTGGTCTATTGCTACAACTTTCCAAAAATAGAATGCAACATTGTGTTAGCCCATATGCCGCATTGTACCAAAATAGGATATAGACTGATGCCTCCTGATGCAAATTCAGATAACTAAATTAAAACTTAGAAACAGATTTAGTTAGCTAGATAAATTCACTTAGCTATTAAAACTCACACACAAAATTTAGTTAAGCTGGATAAATTAACTTAGCTTTAGATTTCAGTAAACTAAAAGAATTCAGTGAACTAAAAAAATATTGTTTACAACACACAGTGAAAAAAATACTGTTTACAAGACCAGACCAAATTCAATAACTTAGCTTTAGATTTCAGGCAAATTCATTTAACTGGATAAAAATTAGTTAAATTTTAACACTTTCAGGCATATTCAGTTAACTAGATAAAAATCATTTAAATTTTAACACTATCAAACAAATCACTTAAAGTCTGGTTCATCAAGTTACTAGAGTTCACGCATATTGCATTACATAAATTACTCAAGTTCACACATACTTCATTACAGAAAGTACTTCTGCTAGTTCACACAAATCACATAAATATCTAAGCCGGTTCATCAAATTAGAGCTACTACAAATTATGGGACCATTACAACACCAATGCACATCATCACTCAAATTCATGTAGCATCTCCATTAGCTTCCTTATCTTGCCCTTGGTTTCCTCCTTATGCTTTAAAAGATCACCTATCATGTACTCCAACTTCTTTTTATCTTGCTTAGCTGATCTCTCTGCAACACCAAACTGTCCCTCTCTTCCATTAATTTGTCCCTCTCCTGCTGCATCAGGTCCCTCTCTTTCTTTGCCTTGGCCCTCACAACCTGATGAATATTTGTGAATGATTTGTCACAAATTTTCTTCTTCTTAAGTTCTTGCTTCAGGTCTATCAGAGCAAGTTGTGTGTTGCCTAGTTGGGCCAATGCCTGCTCTTTATCAGCCACCACTTTAGCAAAATCAACCTTAAAAAACCTCAACTCTTTTTCAATCTTTTCCTTCTCTCACAAGATTTTGATATTTTCTTTAGCATTAACCACATTTTGCCTCAGCCTCAGCTTTTTCTCATCCTCATACATGCCCCAAATCCTAGCTAGGCTCATCTTCAAAGGGGCGGGCCACTCAGGGTCAACCCACTCAACATAGTTGCATTTAGGTGCTTCCTATCAATTGACAAAAATAACAATTTACAATTAAGCCTAAATAGAAACAATAGAGAATTCAGATAAACCTGTGCAAAAATCAAGTTATCTGCACATATGATGATATCCTTCAACACGAAATCAGTTAAGTTCAGAAAGGTAGTTAACTAAACAAATGCAGTTGACAGTTAACTACACAAATGGTGTTAATAGTTAACATAATAACTGCAAAAGTTCAGTTATCTATTCACACTGCACAAATTCAGTTAACTATTCAAAATGAAAAAATCCAGTTAAATGTTAACACTGAACAAATTCAATGAATTGCAAAATCAATGTGCTAACTAAAAACCTGATGATTACACAAAAAAACTAGCACAATCATCAACACTTGAAACACACTACAGAGAGCAAGCAATATAAAGCAATGCAAAATGATCAACTAGCTACTAACCTTCTGTGCACAAGCTAAGAACCTCCTGTTACTATCCACTGAAGAAAAGGCCACCAGCTTCTCACACACAGCTAGGTGCTCACATCTAGAAGCAAATTCAGTAGCAAGGCCTCTCCATTCTGAGCAAAAAAATGGTGGCGGCTGCCTACAACAAAACAAATAGGCCTCTTCACTAAAATTCCCAATTTTCTTGCCTGAACCTAACCCTAGCTGCATCACCATGGGGGCGCCGGTGGCTAACCTGACTAGAGACGGAGTCATCGTCCGACGAGGAGCTCGAGAGATCGTCCCAGGAGACCATGAGGGTGAGCTGGACTGCGGCTGCAAGCTTGATGCCGGCGGCGAGCTTGCTGGTGACGACGAGCTAGGAGTTGAGAGCTGGAGATGGGGAAAAGAGAAGCAATGGGCCGATGCGAACAGGGTTTGTGACAGATTTAATTCAGGTGCCCTGTAGTGCGGGTTAATTAGACAAAACGGCAGGGTGTTTTCTTGCAAAAGTGCAGGCGACGACCAGTTTGGCCACCTGGCTGCCAATTGTCGCGCTGTGATAGGCCGAGGACCAAATCGTCACATCCAGTGCAAGTTGTGGTATGATGGAGTTACATTTTGCAAGTTTAGGACTAAATCATCACATTCTATGCAAGTTGGGGTAACAGAGATGCTTTTAACTCGAATAATAATACCTGCAAAGTGCTCCATCAGTAGCAGTACCACCTATGTTGCACTCTCATAATACTCCCTTCGTAAACTTTTATAAGACGTTTTGGATCATTAGTTAACTTTTAAAAGACATTTTTTAAATGTTGGCAGGAGAACTGCCAAATTCTTTGATCAGAAAAAGGTGTCACAAGAGTCCTCAGAGGAGGAAAGCACCGCAAAGGTAGCGCAAAAAGAAAATAAAGAAAAGGACCCGTCGGCAGCACCACAAACCCAAGCTCTACCACCAATCGTGAACAACATCGGAACCCATCGGCGGGATCACCAATGTGACGCCTCCCAGGAGGAAAATGAAGTTGAGTACTCCACCGTCACCCGATCTGGCACTGCCCAATCTTAGGTTTTCACCCGGAGATCTCACGCTATTGGGAAGGAAGGTGAAAGTGAAACTATCCCTGGGTGGTTTTTGGTAATTCCTAACAACATATAGCTCATTGAGCTAATACTATTTCAAGATAAATATTTCAGGAAAGCTCAATGATTGGCATGGCATGGACTAGAAATGTGGACCCCTCAAAATGCTAAGGACAAAAGATTGGCTCAAGCTCTAAAGCTCAAGACTCTACATCTTACTTTTAGTGATCCAAGATCACATTGAGTCCATAGGAAAAGCCAATACTATTAAAAGGGGATGAGGTGTTGCTTGATGGGTTACTTGCTCAAAATGCTTAGTGATATGCTCCAAAAACCCTCAACCACTTTCTCATATCCACATTTGTCCCAAACCAAAAGTCAAACTCGGCCCCACCGAAACTTTCTTCCGGCGCCACCGAGTTCAATTGACATAGCCACTGCCACAAAACCCTAGTCACTTCGGTCTTACCGATAGGGATCTCGGTCTCACCGAGATGGGATTGTAAACTCTTTGTTTCCCTTCGTAACGTTTCGGTCCAACTGAGATGAGCGATCGGTCCCACCGAGTTCGCAATGCAACTCTCTGTTTCCCTTTCGTAACGTTTCAGCCTCACCGAGATGAGCGAATCGGTCCCACCGAGTTTGCCTGACCAACTCTCTGGTTAGCTTATTACCAAAATCGGTCCCACCAAGTTTGTGTAATCGGTCTCACAGAGATTACGTTATGCCCTAACCCTAATGAAATCGGTCTCACCGAGTTGACATGTCGGTCCCACCGAAAATCCTAACGTTCACATTTTAAACTAAATCGGTCTGACCGAGTTTCATTATTCGATCCCACCGAGTTTGGCGATTTGTGTCTAACGGTAAGATTTTGTGTGGAGGCTATAAATACCCCTCCACCCACTCTTCATTCGTGAAGAGGGCCATCATAACATGCCTACACTTCTATCATACTTTTTATGAGAGAGAACCACCTACTGATGTGTTGAGGTCAAGATATCCCATTCCAACCATATGAATCTTGATCTCTAGCCTTCTCCACGTTGCTTTCCACTCAAATCATCTTTCCACCAAATCCAAATCTGTGAGAGAGAGTTGAGTGTTGGGGACACTATCATTTGAAGCACAAGAGCAAGGAGTTCATCATCAACACACCATCTATTACCTTTTGGAGAGTGGTGTCTCCTAGATTGGTTAGGTGTCACTTGGGAGCCTCCGTCAAGATTGTGGAGTTGAACCAAGGAGTTTGTACGGGCAAGGAGATCGCCTACTTCGTGAAGATCTACCCTAGTGAGGCAAGTCCTTCGTGGGCGATGGCCATGGTGGGATAGACAAGGTTGCTTCTTCGTGGACCCTTCATGGGTGGAGCCCTCCGTGGACCCGCGCAACCGTTACCCTTCGTGGGTTGAAGTCTCCATCAACGTGGATGTACGATAGCACCACCTATCGGAACCACGCCAAAAATCTCCGTGTCTACATTGCATTTTCTCCCTCCAAACTCCTCCCTTTACCTTCATGTGCAATGTTTTACATTTCGCTGCTATACTCTTAGACTTGCATGTGTAGGTTGGTTGCTTGACTAGTGCTAAGTTGCTAAAATTTGCCAAGACTTAAAATTGGGAAAAGGCAATATTTTTATTTGGTCAAGTAGTCTAATCACCCCCCTCTAGACATACTTTGATCCTACAGGTGGTATCAGAGCTTTGGTCTCCATTTGCCTTGATTTCCATAGCTTTTGGTGATCATAGCCTTGGTTTCACAACCTAGGAGAGTATGGCGTCTAGCGAGGGAAATTACCAACGTAGAGATCCTTACTTTGATGGTACTAATTTTGCTAGTTGGAAGCATAATATGAAAATGCATATTCTTGGACATAACCCCGCCGTTTGGACTATTGTGTGTATTGGCTTGCAAGGTGAATTCTTTGATGGGAGAGAACCGAACCGTGAAGCTACCGTGGAAGAGTTGAAGATGATGCAATACAATGCCCAAGCTTGTGATATTCTCTTCAAAGGATTGTGCCCCGAAGAATTCAACAAAATCGGCCGTCTTGAGAATGCAAAGGAAATTTGGGATACTTTGATTGATATGCACGAAGGTAATGACTCCAAATTGGATGTGCTTCAAAGTCAACTTGACAAGTTCAAAATGAAGGATGGTGAAGGTGTCGCTGAAATGTACTCTAGGCTTGCTCTCATCACAAATGAGATTGCCGGCTTAGGAAGTGAAGAGATGACCGATAGATTGATCATCAAGAAGATCCTAAGAGCCTTGGATGGAGAATATGATACCGTGTGCACATTGATCCAAATGATGCCCAATTACAAAGATCTCAAGCCAACGGAAGTCATTGGAAAAATTGTTGCTCATGAGATGTCACTTAAGGATAAGGAAGAGCTCCACAACAAGTCAAGTGGTGCTTACAAAGCCTCATGTGATGCTCCCACATCATCAAGTGAGAAACAAGCCTTCAATGAAGAATTGAGCCTAATGGTGAAGAACTTCAACAAGTTCTACAAGAGTAGAAGCAAGGAGAGAAGTTCCAAGTCAAGGTCCTACAATGACAAAAGATCTTCAAGTCGTGAACGAAATTGCTACAATTGTGGAAGACCCGGACACTACTCCAATGAGTGTACGGCTCCCTACAAAGGAAGAGAAGATTCTCCCAAAAGAAGAAGTAGAAAAGAAGAATCACCACCAAGAGAGTGAAGGAGTAGAGATGATCGCTATGAACGTAGATCCTCTCGGAGAAGCAAGGATTCGGAAAGGAAGGACAAATCATCAAAGAGATACACGAAATGAAGACATCAAGCTCATGTTGGTGAATGGGTATCCACCTCTGACTCCAACCATCACTCCGAAAGAAATTATCACTCTGACTCGGAATATACTCAAGATGAAGGTGTTGCCGGCCTAGCACTTGTGTCAACCAACTCATACGACATATTTGACTCACCAAATGAAGGAATTGGAAGATGCTTCATGGCTAAAGGTCCAAAGGTAACACACCCCGAGTATGTTGATTTCAATAGTGATGAAGATAATTTGCTAGGAGATGATGATTTACTTGTCGACAACTCTAGTTATGAAAACTATGATGAACTTACTAGTAATCATGATAATCAAGATAAAACGAATGACGATGATAAGAAGGAGATTGAGTGTCTAACTAAAGAACTAAACACTCTTAAGTTAGCTCATGAAACTACCTTGGAAGATCATCGAGAACTTTTAAAGACTCATGAGAAGCTACGCTTTGAAAAGCTCAACCTTGAGCAAGAGCATGAGTTCTTAGAAGCAATCAATGATGATCTTCGCAAGAAAAGCTCTTCTTACATTGCCAAGCGTTTACTCTTGTCTACTTACATACCACAAGTAAAATCTAGCAAAAAGAGTAAGAAAGATTCTTCAACTAGTAGTAACAATAACCATGCTAAATCCAATACTGTTGCTTCTAGTAGTTCTCTTGATTCCACTAATGATTCTCTTAGCCAAGTTACTCTTGAGCAAGAAAATAGCTTATTGAAGGGAATTATAGAGAAAGGTGTTTACAAGAGCCTTGCCGGAAGCAAGCAATTTGAGGAAATTGTACGCAAGCAAGGAAGGCACCAGAAGAATCAAGGAATTGGTTTTGAACGAAAGTTCAATGCCAATGGAGTTGAGTGGGAAGAAGATCAATACCCCAAGACTAAGTTTGTTCCTCAACAAGAGAAGTATGATCCCACTTCTTTCCAAGGGACACAAGCTCAAGTTGATCTTCCACCACAAGACCACAAGCAAAAAGGCAAGGACAAGCTTCAAGAGGAGATTGATGCATTTGAAGAAGCTCCCAAGGCCTTGGTCAAGTGGGTTCCCAAGACTACAACAAGTTCCACTTCATCAAGTACGACTACAACTCCAAGGATTCCCATCAAGATGGTGTGGATCCCGAAGAAAAAGAACTAGAGAGTTCTTGAGGGTGACTCCGCCAACATACTTCACTTATATCTTTTGGCAAGGACATGTGCAAACAACTTCCATATCTTGCACTAGTTCAAGGAGTCACAAACCCTCTTGTTGGTAAGACAAGGGACAAGGTAACCTAATGCTTTCATGGACATCATCTTATGTGAACATCACTCTATGTCTATGGATATCCTTGTTTGTTCCTTGTGGGACGAACCCATGTAGGTATTGAAAGTGCAACTCACTCCAATGGATTGCTCCAAATGATCTACATCAACATTGAGCATCTACATCTTCAACACCTACATGAAGTCATCATCGACAAAACCCAAGGTTATTTCATCCCTCTAAGGGGGGATATCACATCTAGGGGGAGCTTTACTCTAACCAATTGAGCTAAAGCAACTCTAATGATGTGAACACAACAATGCTTTATGTAAAAGTGGTAACCCCACTTGTGCTTAAACGATGAGTATGACCTATGATCAAATGTTCTCATTTGACTCCTAAATCTATATACTCATATATAGACGACCTAGTCATCGCCAAATTGCTTGATAGATGCTAGAATGTTTGTGCATGCTTTGTCACATATTTCATTTGCCATTTTATTGTGTGAGCATGTTGATTGCATATTTTACTCATTCGAGGACATCCATTTGTTGGTTTGATTGTTTGGCCTTTTCTCTTTTGCCAAATGGATGGACAAGAATGCCTAAGAACCCCCTCTAGCTATCTATGCTTTTCTCGTCTCAAACTCTATTCATGCTACATTACAAAGTTTGATCAAGTCAGATTCGAACCACTCTTTGTGAGGAGCACTTGGAGTCCCCGATTCATCATAGACTTAAACTTCCAAAACCTCTTTGTGCATTTTGGTATGACCGAGTCATCCAATTCGGTAACACCGAGTTCACTAAGTTGATCTAGGTTCTCCATCTCGGTGCAACCGATTTGAACTTTTCGGTCACACCGAGTTGCAGTAACCGCTTGCGATTCTGCATCTCGGTGCCACCGAGTTGTTCCACTCGGTCACACCGACAGGGTCGGGATATATAAACCCACGGGTGAGAATTTGGAAATTTCTTCAAACTCCTCAGCCCGCGCATGTGTCCTGCTCTGCCTCCTTGAGTCTCCGGATCGTCTCCTCGCCGCCAGCGACCTCCCGCCGCTGGTTTCCGTCGCCGTCAACGGAATCTGCTCCGCCGTTGCCGCCGTAGCGAACTCCCGCCGAACTAGGGTATGGGTTCGACTCTATGTGCTATTCCTTTAACTCTGATTCATAGCACATTGCTTTGCCATGATCATGACCACGTATGCAAACAATCCATCCATTGAAAACTTCTTTTAGGTTAGATTGCATTTGAAAATTTAGGGTTAGGTCTCCGCCGAACTCATCTCGGACCGACCGAGTTGTAGAAGTCGGTCTCACCGATTTGGCTCAGGCCATTGCACACGCGTTTTCGGTCTGACCGAAAATTGCACATCGGTGTGACCGAGTTCGACTCTCTGTGAAACCCTAGCAGTCTCGGTGCCACCGAACTGTGACTCGGTCTGACCGAGTTCACTAGTTTAGGCTCCAAAATTGCTTAGGTATCACCAAGTTTAACTGATCGGTAGCTCCGAAATGCTTTCTGTGGAGAACTAAAACTAAGTTTTTGAGTCATCTGTTTTGCAAAAACTGCGCACTTTGTGATACTCATCCACTCTACCTCATCTACATCTATTCACAGGGTTTGCTGTCAGTAAGATTGCCAAGATGTCTGACCAGAGTGACAGTCATAACAGACCTGAAGAACATGTGCAATTGAGTGAGGGTTCAGATCCCTCAAGCAGCTATGATGAGGGCAGTAGAAGCACACCTAGCAACTTGCCCAAGGCAGCCACCAGAACCAGGAAGAAGAGAACCTTAGACTCCGAGGATGAGGATTATGTGGCTGTTGAGGATGAGGCCACCTCAAAGAAGAAAGTGCTGAAGAAAGAATATGGCACAGTTGCTGCAACAAAGCCAGGGATGCACAAGAAGGCACTTGCCAGAAGAATCCCAATGTCAAAGCCAAGGAAAGCTCCAACAGGAGAAACCATGAAATTCACCATAGAATCAGATGATGGTGAAGCATCAGGAGATGACAAGAAAAAGAAGAGGGCAAGAACCACAACCGCAAAAGTTCTTGGAAAATCAACTATGGTAAGAGATTCTGAAGAAGAGGAAGAAGAAGAGGATGCTCCAGCACCCAAAGCTCAGAAGCTCATGGGAGATGCAATTAAGTCAGGGGCTGCTCCATCAAAGCCCAAGTCTGCTCCCAAAGCTCAAGCTCAGAAAACCCCAAAGCCCAAGAGAAACACTAGAAGTATTCCTACTGAAGAGAAGAATAAGGCCCTAGTGCCTCAAGCTAAAGAAGAGGATGATGAGTCTCTTATTTTGAGAAAACTGAAACCCAAGATTCCAGACCACAATGATTCTCATGGCTGAAGACATGCACATCAGAAAAGATGCTGGACTGAGATTGTGGAGACAGTCTGATCCCTATGCTGTGAGGAGAAGGACTGGAGTTGATTACAGATTTCATACCAAAGAACAGCAAGACTTTTGTGAGACAATTTTGCTTGACAAGAAGCCAATTGTATGTGACATGAGATGAGTTGATTGGGAATACATCAAGGAGAAGGAAGATCACTTCCCAGGAGTCTATCACAGCTTCAAAGCAAGTGGAGTTGACAAATTTGTTGGGCAGAAGCTCACAAAATGGAATGATGAGCTGATCATGCAGTTTTACTCCACTGCTCACTTTTACCCAGATGGGAAAATCATATGGATGTCTGAAGGTACTAGGTACCAATCCACTGTTGAAGAATGGGGCAAGCTGATCAATGCCCCAGAGGAACATGAAGATGACTTGGATGTGTATGCCAAGAAGAAGAAATACCACAACTCAATAGCAAACATGTACAAAGAGATCCCAGATAAAGCTTTGGAGACACACAAGCTTGGATCTGTACATTACTTGTTGTCTGGTCTGCCTACCATCAACACAATCCTAAGACACGCATTGCTACCCAGGTAAGGAGATCACAAGATGATCAGAGGACATTCTATCAACCTGCTAAAACTGTTTGATGTCCCTCAAAAGTTCAAAGTCATGAGTCTAATTGTAGAGACAATCAAGAGGACAGCTGCTGACCAAAAGAGAAATTGTGGGTATGCTCCACACATTCAGGATCTCATCAACTCCAAGATGGGCACATGTACATATTTGTTGGACAAGGCGCATCTACCTCTCTATCCTGAATTTGAAGACAACAAGGTTGTAATGAATGAGGATGAACCATCATCAGCTCAAGCACAAGAGAGGAGAGCAAAAGCTAAAGCAGAGAAAGCTACCAAGATGCCAAGTGTTGAGGAAGCATCTCAAGTTTTCCTGAAGAGCAAGCAAGATCAGCTTGCATATCTGATCCAATCTACACTGAGGATTGAGAAGGGCTTGGCCATCCTGACTCAAAACCAGGAGAGTCTGGAGAGGATCATAGAGATAAAATTTTATGATCTTAATCTGAAGGTTACCGAGATACAAACAACAGTTGAGCAGCTCCAGGAGGATGTAGAAGAGAAGAAGGGGAATGCTACTACTGATGCTTTTCAATGAGTGCCAAGGTGTCAGAGGTCTGCTGCAGTGCCTGTACCTGATTCTAGAGCTACATCACCTGCACCAGCAGCTACAGCTTTAGTGCCACCTCCTGCAGCCACTCCACCAGCTCCAACTACATCAACAGATGCCTTCGTCCTTGGAGTTCTCTCTACACCACCTCCCGAAGACCAAGCCTGAGAGACGCATAGCACTATGCATTTCCAAACTTTTTCGTAACTTGTTGCCAAAGGGGGAGAAATATGTATAGATCATTGGCTTCGAGAGAGAGTGTTTTGCCTTTTATCTCTCTTGCTTTTGGTTGAACCTTTTTATGCGCTTGGTTGATACTCTATGTCTGTGTGAGATACTTGTTTGATCATGTGTTTGATCATATGCTACTTTAATGCTTGCTTGAATGATATTATCTCTTATATGATCATTCACTTTGATTGGTGATGAGTGCATGTTTTTAATTTTTATCATTTTGAGCGCTCCACCAAGATGTATGTGACATGGAAGCGTGACCCATGATCCTAATCGATTGTGCAATTGCATTCAAAAGCAATTTTTAAATAATGCACAAATTTAGGGGGAGCTCTTGCTTATCACATACTTCTCAAAGCGACGATGTATTTCAATCTTATGATCATTTGTCGAAGCTTTGATCTATATGTTGTCATCAATTACCAAAAAGGGGGAGATTGAAAGTGCAACTATCCCTGGGTGGTTTTGGTAATTCCTAACAACATATAGCTCATTGAGCTAATACTATTTCAAGATAAATATTTCAGGAAAGCTCAATGATTGGCATGGCGTGGACTGGAAATGTGGACCCCTCAAAATGCTAAGGACAAAAGATTGGCTCAAGCTCTAAAGCTCAAGACTCTACATCTTACTTTTAGTGATCCAAGATCACATTGAGTCCATAGGAAAAGCCAATACTATTAAAAGGGGATGAGGTGTTGCTTAATGGGTTACTTGCTCAAAATGCCTAGTGATATGCTCCAAAAACCCTCAACCACTTTCTCATATCCACATATGTCCCAAACCAAAAGTCAAACTCGGCCCCACCGAAACTTCCTATCCGGCGCCACCGAGTTCAATTGACATAGACACTGCCACAAAACCCTAGTCACTTCGGCCTTACCGATAGGGATCTCGGTCTCACCGAGATGGGATTGCAAACTCTCTGTTTCCCTTTGTAATGTTTCGGTCCAACCGAGATGAGCGATCGGTGCCACCGAGTTCGCAATGCAAACTCTCTGTTTCCCTTTTGTAACATTTCGGTCCACCGAGATGAGCGAATTGGTTCCACCGAGTTTGCCTGACCAACTCTCTCGTTAGCTTATGACCAAAATCGATCCCACCGAGTTTGTGTAATCGGTCTCACCGAGATTACGTTATGCCCTAATCCTAATGAAATCGGTCTCACCGAGTTGACATGTCGGTCCCACCGAAAATCCTAACATTCACATTTTAAACTAAATCGGTCTGACCGAGTTTCATTATTCGGTCCCACCGAGTTTGGCAATTTCTGTGTAATGGTTAGATTTTGTGTGGAGGCTATAAATACCCCTCCACCCACTTTTCATTCGTGGAGAGAGCCATCAGAACATGCCTATACTTCTATCATACATTTTCTGAGAGAGAACCACCTACTCATGTGTTGAGGTCAAGATATCCCATTCCAACCTTATGAATCTTGATCTGTAGCCTTCTCAAAGTTGCTTTCCACTCAAATCATCTTTTCACCAAATCCAAATCTGTGAGAGAGAGTTGAGTGTTGGGGACACTATCATTTGAAGCACAAGAGCAAGGAGTTCATCAACAACACACCATCTATTACCTTTTGGAGAGTGGTGTCTCCTAGATTGGTTAGGTGTCACTTGGGAACCTCTGTCAAGATTGTGGAGTTGAACCAAGGAGTTTGTACGGGTAAGGAGATCGCCTACTTCGTGAAGATCTACCCTAGTGAGGCAAGTCCTTCGTGGGCGATGGCCATGGTGGGATAGGCAAGGTTGCTTCTTCGTGGACCCTTCGTGGGTGGAGCCCTCCGTGGACTCGCGCAACCGTTACCCTTCGTGGGTTGAAGTCTCCATCACGTGGATGTACGATAGCACTACCTATCGGAACCACGCCAAAAATCTCCGTGTCTACATTGCGTTTGCTCCCTCCAAACTCCTCCCTTTATATTCATGTGCAATGTTTTACATTCCATTGCTATACTCTTAGACTTGCATGTGTAGGTTGGTTGCTTGACTAGTGCTAAGTTGCTAAAATCTGCCAAGACTTAAAATTGGGAAAAGGCAAGATTTTTATTTGGTCAAGTAGTCTAATCACCCCCCTAGACATACTTTCGATCCTACAGAAGGGAAAACGACTCCACAACGATACCTCCAAGGAGGAAGACGACATCCGTGGACGCCGCTACCTCCCGCGACGACAGAGTCGATGCATGATTTTCATCCGGAGTCGAGCCTTCCACCAACAATCCAAGGATCCGAGGCCACCAGCGCCCCAATGCAATATGAGCCCAAAGCAAACACTACTAGAGACGAATTGGTCAAGCCGCACGCAGGAACTCGGCGAGCACACGCCAACCCGACCGGTCCGCACCGCTGCTCGCAGGCCCTGGGCGATCCAAGCCAGATCTGGCCATCCTCTACCTCCGCGCGCAGAACTGGGCGATCCTCCGCACCGTAGCGCACAGGAAAGGTCGAGGGAGAGCCAAACATAGCCGGTCCGCACCACCGCGCGCAGGACTGGGTAGGATCCAGGCCAAACTGTGCGGCTCGCACCGCCGCGCGCAAGAACAGGACTATCCGTGCTAGATCTGGCCTGCCCGAGCCTTCTGTAGCACACGGCAAACTGAACGGCGTCACAGCTCCAGGAGCCGGGCGTGGACGCGCTTGAAGGAGAGACAACCACCAGCCATCCCGACACCACTGCTACAGCCACCACGCGCTGCCGGACTAGGCGCGAAACGCAACCACCCTCCAACGGCGCCTGATGCCTCCTCGAGCCAGCCCTCGAGCCACCGGTTGGCATTGGCCAGATCTGGCCAAAATAAACCGCAACGCCCCCGCACCCCCATGGCGCCCGAGCGAGCAGCACTGGCATGCCGCGCCCACCTCGCCTGCCTGGCACCCC